>NC_092382.1:102941585-103270614 GCF_030028105.1 Mobula birostris
CAATGTTGTGCCGTCCTTCAAACCCCAGCTCCCATATTTCCCCGCACCCTATATTTCTCCTGTCGAGTAGTCTCCTAAATTTCTCTAGTGGATCTGCCACCGCCTCTGACTCAGGCAGTGCATTCCACGCACTAACCACTCTCTGAGTCAAAAACCTTCCTCTAATATTCACCTTGAACTTCGCACCCTTTAGCTTAAAGCCATGTCCTCTTGTGATGAGCAGTGGTACCCTGGGGAAGAGGCGCTGGCTGTCCACTCTATCTATTCCTCTTAATATCCTGTATAACTCTATCATGTCTCCTCTCATCCTCCTTCTCTCCAAAGAGTAAAGCCCCTGCTCCCTTGATCTGTCATCATTTTCTATATTCTCTATCCACATCATTCCTATATTGAGGCGACCAGAATGAGGGAGAAATAGATGCCTCAGAGGAAGGAAGTGTAAGTGAGGCGGAAAGACGGGGTGTCCTCGTAGGTGAGAGAGTGTGGAAGGTAGGACAGAAAGTGGGAGAGAATGGGCGGAGAGAACAGAGAGAACGAGGAGAGAGAGTGGCGGAGGGAGAAGAGGGAGCGAGGTTATGAGTGAGGAGGGAGTGTGAAGGGTGAGAGCAATAGCGAGGGAGTGAGCGAGAGAGTGGTCGAGGGAGTGGAGGAAAAAGCCGGACTGGGAGGAATGCGATGGAGGGCGCGAAAGAGAATTGGTGAGAGAGAGAGAGAGCGAAACGAGAGAGTGTTACGGTTTTATTATTTTTCGTAGTTGTATAATTGTTTGCACGCTTTGTTGTTTTTTCAAGCATTGGATATATGACGGTTCTGTGGGGATTACCATTTTATGGGGATTTTCGTGCTCCATTGAGTTTCACTGTCTCATGGCTGCTTGCAAGATCAGGAGAGGTACGGTAACGTAGTGCTTTACAGTACAAGAGTCGCGGGTTCAATTCCTGCCGACGCCTGCACCGTACATGCCGGCCCGTGACCGAGTGGGTTTCTCTATTTTCTTTTTTAGAAAGATGAGTCTCAAGGTTTACAGTGATGTCTGTGACTGACCTGGATGAAAATGGAGTTGGGTGGTTGTTAAAATTGCAGACAACACAAAGATTGGTGGGGTTGTGGAAAGTGTACACAATTGCTGATGGATTCAGCGGGATGTGGATCAGTTGCAGATGGGCGGAGAAATGACAGGCGGAGTTCTCTCCAAGAAAGTGTGAAATTTTGAACTCCGGGAAGTCAAGTGCAGAGGGACAGGACACAGTTAACGCCAGGACCGTTCCCTGTCGACATAGAATGGGATCACGGGGTCAATGCGCAGTTCAGTGGGGGTGAAACAGTTGACTTTAGACGGGCATTTGGCAATGTTCCTCTCATGGGAGCTTTGTCACGTGATTGCGATTTCTGTGATTCACAGTGAATTGGGAATTTGGGAATTTGGGAATTTTGGAATTTGTTTTAAGAATTGGCTTAAGAGGGCAGCGATCGCTCTTTGGAATACCGCTACTAGTGATGTTACGCACGATTTCTGATGTCTGTGGCAATGACTTGGATGAAAATCTCAATAAGCCTTTGTGCTTTTAGGACATCTTGCCTGGTAGAGTTAGTAAATTGGTTTTATATTGTCACAAACAGAACACAGACTAACCCGAACAGCACAGAACAGGCCCATAATGTTGTTCCGAATGCATTCGCTGTGATATTGGACATTTCATGTCTGAGGAAAAGGCAATGTCTGCCGAGGCCATCGATTCCTCTTATGATATTCTGAACCTACCTCGGATTTCCCCTCATCTCCCTCCACTCCAGAGGTAGCAACCGAATTGTCCAATCCCTCAAATCAGCGAGACCAGGCAGCATCCCGTTAAACCTCTCCGGACGCTGCTCAAGGGCTTGACATCTTTCCGATAATGGGGTGAGTAGAACTCTATACAATAAGCCTGCTTCAGCCTAACTAGAGACTTTTATAAAATTGCAATATGATCTCCAGAATTTTGAACTCATTGCCCCAAATAATAGTATAACGGCAAGCATGATATCCGCATTCTTCACCACCCTATCAGAAAACATGTCCATGAGCAATGATACTGGACCCCAAGATCCCTCTGCCAGGCAACAGTGTTTAGGACCTTGGCTCTAATAGTGTGATCTCTCTTAGCATTTGACCTACCAAGGTTCAAACGCGGTTTCTCCGCTTTAAACTCCATCTGACATTTCTCCAACCCATATCTGAAATGATCCATATCCCACCGAATACTTTGCAGGTCTTCTGCACAATCCACTCTACTACCTCTCCGTATCATCTGTAACCGTACCAATCCACCATCTACATTGTCATCCAGATAAATTATATACATCATAGGCAGGAGAGATCCCAGATAATTCCATAGATACAGATCACTTCATTGGAGTAGAACAGTGTGAAATAATAACATAATGCAGAGTGTCACAATTGCAGGAAAAACGCAGTACAGACAGTCAAGGACCACGGAGAGGTATATTGCGTGGTCAAGTTTACATGTTATCATAGTAGAGGACCGTTCAATAGTCTGATGACAGTGGTGTAGAAGCTGTCTCTGAGCCTAGTGAGACATGCTTTCCTATCTTTCCTCCGATGGGAGGTTGCAGAGGAGAGAATGTTCGGGGTGGGTGGAGTATTTTTTTTATATGATGCTGGCTGCTTTACCTAGGCAGAAGGATGTGCAGAAAGAGTTCATATTGGGTAGGCTGGTTTCGGAGCTGGGCTCAGCTCTGTACTTTCTTGCGCTCATCGTTGGAGCAGTGTTCATTTGTTAGTGTGGAACCAGGACGTTTCATGAGAGCAGGGCAGTAGACATGGTTAACAGGGAATTCAATAAAACATTTTTTTTTCAACTTGGTAGACTTCTCTGCAGGATGGTGTGGGACCCAGGGGGATTTGAAACAGTTATATGTGCGGATAGATAGATATAATGGATACTTGGCAAGTCGCATTTTAACATCCCAGATTTTAGTGCAGTCTGGAAGATGGGAGAAAGGAATTTGGGGCCAGACGGAGAAGCAATAGGCGGTGAGACACGGCGGGAGACCGAAAGCTGGGGAGAGTAGAAGCGAAAAGAGAGAAGCAGATGACAGGTGGCGTGAGACCCAGGGAGAAATTTATCGGGCTGATTTGACTGGGGAGGGCAGACCTGCAATTGGTAGTAGATGGTAGGATACTGGGTAGTGTGGAGGAGCAGAGGGATCTGGGGGTACATGTCCACAGATCCCTGAAAGTTGCTTCACAGGTGGATAGGGTAGTTAAGAAAGCTTATGGGCTGTTAGCTTTCATAAGTCGAGGGATAGAGTTTAAGGGTCGCGATGTAATGATGCAGCTCTATAAAACTCTGGTTAGGCCACACTTGGAGTACTGTGTCCAGTTCTAGTCGCCTCACTATAGGAAGGAGGTGGAAGCATTGGGAAGGGTACAGAGGAGATTTACCAGGATGCTGTCTGGTTTAGAGAATATGCATTATGATCAGAGATTAAGGGAGCTAGGGCTTCACTCCTTGGAGAGAAGGAGGATGAAAGGAGATATGATAAAGGTGTACAAGATAATAAGAGGAATAGATAGAGCGGATAGCCAGCGCCTCTTCCCCAGGGCACCACTGCTCAATACAAGAGGACATGACTTTAAGATCAGGGGTGGGAAGTTCAAGGGGGATATTAGAGGAATGATTTTTACTCAGAGAGCATTTGGTTTCTGGAATACACTGCCCAAGTCAGTGGTGGAGCAGATACACTAGTGAAGTTTCAGAGACTACTGGACAGGTATATGGAGGAATTTAAGTTGGCGGCTTATATGGGAGGCAGGGATTGAAGGTTGGCACAACATTGTGGGCTGAAGGACCTGTACTGTAGATACTATTCTATGTTCCATGTTCTATGTACCATAGAGTAGGCAAATTAAGACTATTAACAAGCGCTCAGATGGTAGACTGCTTTGGAGGATGATCTGGAACTCAAGGAGATCTGTCTGACTAAGTTGATGCGGAGGATTGATCAAGACGGCATGGTAGATGTAACATACATAGATTCGGTTAATCTCCCAGATGGTATACCGCTCTGCGAGATGGCGTGCGACGATGGGAGGAATGGTTGACTGGACGTCGGTGGTGTAGTGAAGAGTGAAGGCAGTTTTCTCTTGCCGTGGTGTCTCGATTAGCGGGGACGAGCGCCGAGCAGAAGCATATGCAACTAAGTTTGAGCTATCGTATTTCAGGAAGACAAACAACAGCGCTGAACTTACACAGTGAACGGGAGGATACCTAGGAAATGTCATAGAACGGAGGGACCCAGGGGTACAGTTACATTCTTTCCTGAAAGTGGAGTCACAGGTAAACAGGGACACTGGGGAATGTAGGAAAGCAAAGGGACCCAGGGCTAGACGTGCACGGTCCCCTGAGTGTGAAGTCACGGATAGACAAGGTGATGGAGAAGGCGTCTGACCTGCTGCCCTTTATCAGTCAGGGCAGTGAGTACAGGAGTAGGCAGTTCACGTTGCAGTGAACATGACTCAGTGAGGCCACACTTGGACTACAGTGTTCCGTTTCCGTCCTCCTTCTCTGAAGATGATGCCACTGAGCTGCAGAGAGTGCTAAGGAGATTTACCAGGATATTGCCGGGACCTAGGTGACTGAATTATGAAGATAAGTCAGGTAGGTTAGGACTTCATACCATGGAGTCCAGAGCTGACCTTAAAAAAAGTTGTATAAAACCACAGGGGACATGGGGCACGGACTAGGTGAATGCGCAGAGTCACTTTTCTCTAGGTTTGGAGAATCGAGAACCAGAACGCTCAGGGATAAGATGATAGCAAAGGTGATGTAACTGGGGACCAGAGTTACAACGTTTTCCATTTTACCCAGATGGCCGTCCGTCTATGGAACGAACTGCCAGAGAAGGCGGACGATGCAGATGCATTGGAATTTGAACACTTGTGCGCATAGCACGTGACTCCTTTACAGTGACGTCATTAATGTGAACTCTGACCTGCTTGTGGAGTCACTGACAGTTCGGCGGGTCCCGAGGCAATGGGAGGATCGTCATACTCATGGACGAGATCTTCCTCTTTCCGAAAGTTCAGCACTGAGTACGTTGAGCTCGGACCGTCTGGGAGAAAAAGCGGGAAAATGTGAGAGAGTGTGCGGAGCGGGAGAAGGGTGGTAAAATGGGAGAGAATGTGGGAACGAAAACGGGAAGAGAAAGGGGAGAGGGGTGGCGGCGTGAGAAGAGGGAACGACGTTATGAGTGAAGGGCGAGTAGGATGTGCGAGAGTGATAGCGAAAGAGTAGGAAAGAGAGGGGAGAAAACACTGGAAGAGAGAGAGGAGGAGGAGATTTGTTCCTTTTTCACAAATGGGATATATTGCAGTTTTATGGGGATTAACAGATTTTGGGGAATTTCGCCTTCCATTGTGTTTATTAGTTTCGTGGCTGCTTGCAACAGGAAGAGCGGTACGGTAACATAGTGGTTTACAGTACCAGAGACCTGGGTCACTTCCCGCTACTGACTGCAAGGAGTATGTTCCTCTTAACCGTGAACGGCTAGTTTTCGACCTAGTGCTCCCGTTTTCTCTCAAAGTGCACAGACGTACCGGTTGATAGGTTAATTGCTGATTATAAATTTTATAGTGATTCGGCCAGGATTATAGTCAGGTAATTAGCAGGCAGCGGCGCCCGAAGCATCGTAAGTGCCTAATCCGCATTGTTTTTCAATAAATAAGTAAATCTAAATAACATTTTTTTAATGAACCTCAAGGTTGAATATAGTTTGCATGTACAAGCGGGTCGTCCAGTGTTTGTGATGGGTCTGATGAACTGGATGAAAATGGAGATGGGCGGTTGTTAAAATTGCTGACGACACAAAGATTGGTAGGGTTGTGGAAAGTGTAGAACATCGCTGATGGATTCAGTGGGATGTGGATCATTTGCAGATCGGTGGAGAAATGGCAGACCGAATTTAATCCGGGTAAGAGGGAGGCTTTGAGCTCCGGGAAGTCAAATGCAGAGGGACAGGACACAGTTAAATCCAGGACCGTTTCCTGCCGACATAGAAGGGGATCATGGGTTGGACGCGCAAGTCTGTAGAGATTAACCACTTGAAATTAGACGGGCATTTGAAAAACGTTCCTCTCATGGGAACTTCATTTACATGATTGCGATTTCTGGAATTCATAGCGAACTGGGAATTTGGGATTTTTTTGTTAAGATTTGGCTTAAGCGGGCAGCGATTGCTTCTTGGAATTCTGCAACTGGTGATGATACGCACGACTTCAGATGTCTGTGGCAATGACTTGGATGGAAATCTCAGTAGGTCTTTGTGCCTTAGTATGTCTTGCCTCGTAGAGTTAGTAAATTGGTTTTATATTGTCACACATAGAACACAGACCAACCCTTATAGCACAGGAGAGGATTATAATGTTCCGAATGCATTCCCTGTGATATTAGACATTTCATCTTTGAGGAAAAGGCAACGTCTGCCGAGGCCGCCGATGTGTCTTATGATCTTATGAACTGCCGTCAGATTTCCCCTCATCTCCCTCCACTCCATAGGAAGCAACCGAATTGTCCAATCCCTCAAATCAGCGAGACCAGGCAGCATCCTGTTAAACCTGTCCGGACGCTGCTCAAGGGCTTGACATCCTTCCGATAATGGGGTGAGTAGAACTCTATACAATAAGCCTGCTTCAGCCTAACTAGATATTTTTATAAAATTGCAATATGATCTCCAGAATTTTGAACTTATTGCCCCAAATAATAGTATAATGGCAAGCATGATATATGCATTCTTCACCACCCTATCAGAAAACATGTCCATGGACAATGATACTGGACCCCAAGATCCGTCTGACAGCCAACAATGTTTAGGACCTTGGCTGTAGTACTGTGATATCTCTTTGCATTTGACCGACCAAGGTGCAAATTTTTCCGTTTCTCCGGGTTAAACTCCATCTGCCATTTCTCCAACCCATATCCGAAACTGATCAGTATCCCGCGGAACTCTTTACAGCTCTTCTGCACAATCCACTATACTACCTATCTCCGTATCATCTGTAACCGTACCAACCACCCATCTACACTGTCATCCAGATAAATTATATACATCGCAGACAGGACAGATCCCAGAAAATTCCATAGGTACAGGTCACTTCATTGGAGTAGAACAAGGTGAAACAATAACAGAATGCAGAAACGTGTCACAATTACAGGGAAAATACAGTGCAGGCAGGCAAAGGCCACGAGGAGGTATATTGCGCGGTCAAGTTTACATCTTATCATAGTAGCGGACCGTTCAATAGTCTGATCACAGTGGTGCAGAAGCTGTCTCTGAGCCCGGTCAGGCATGCTCTCCCATCTTCCATCCGATGGGAAGGTGCAGAAGAGAGAATGTTCGGGGTGGGTGGAGTTGTTTTTTGATGATGCTGGCTGCTTTACCGAGGCAGCAGGATGTGCAGGAAGAGTTCATGGTGGGTAGGCTGGTGTAAAGCCAGTGATGTTGTGGGGATGGAACTGGACTCTCTCACGGTGGTGTCTAAAAAGAGGATGCTGTCTAAGTTGCATGCCATCTTGGTCAATGCCTCCCATCCACTACATAATGTACTGGGTGGGCACAGGAGTACATTCAGCCAGAGACTCATTCCACCGAGATGCAGCACAGAGCATCATAGGAAGTCATTCCTGCCTGTGGCCATCAAACTTTACAACTCCTCCCTTGGAGGGTCAGACATTCTGACCCAATAGGATGGTCCTGGATTTATTTCATAATTTACTGGCATAATTTACATGCTACTATTTAACTATTTATGGTTCTATTACTATTTATTATTTATGGAGCAAATGCAACAAAAAAACAATTTCCCCCGGGATCAATAAAGTAACACTATAACTATGACTATGAAACTCTGCGGGGGTCGGAAGCTGGGGAGAATAGAAGCGAGAAGTGGGAAGCAGATGACAGGTGTTTTTTTTTTTTCCTTTTTTTTTGCGGAAGATTGGTCAGGACGGGGTTGTAGTTGCAATATACAGAGATTTTAATAAGTTCCCAGATGGTATACCGCTCTGGGAGATGGTGAGCGACGCTGGGAGGGATGGTTGACTGAATATACAATTGGTTCGGCGATAGGAGAAAAGGTCTAAGGTTGTACCTCGTTTCTCAGACTGAAAGCCCGTCACGAGCGCTGTTCACCGGGGGGTCGGATGTGGAACCAGTGTTTTTGTTTTTCATCTATATCGACCATTTACAGCAGAATATATAAGATGCGGTTGACAAGCCTGCAGGCAACACTGACATCGGTGGTGTGGTGAAAAGTGAAGGCAGTTTTCTCTGACAGTGGGATCTCGATTAGCCGGGGACGAGCGCCATGCAGGAACATATGCAACTAATTTTGAGCTATCGTGTTTGAGGAAGACAAATAACAGCGCAGAACTTACACGGTGAACGGGAAGAAACCTGGGAAATGTTATAGAACAGAGGGACCCAGGGGTACACATACAGGGTTCACTGTAATGGAGTCACAGGTAGACAGGGCCCCTGGGGAATGTTGTTGAACAGAGGGTCCCAGGGGTACAGGGACAAGGTTCCCTGAATGTGGTGTCTCAGGTCGGCAGGGACCCTGGGGAGTGTTGTAGAACAGTGGGATACAGGGATACGGGGACACTGTTCCCTGAAAGTGGAGTCACATGTGGACTGAGACACTGAGGTGTGTTGTAGAACAGAGGGTCCCTGGGGTACAGGGACACGGTTCCCTGAAAGTGGAGTCACAGGCAGTCAGGGTCCCTGGGGAGTGTTGTGGAACAGAGGGACCCAGGTGTACAGGGACACGGTTCCCTGAAAGAGGAGTTTCAGGTACGCAGGGACACTGGGGAGTGCTGTGGAACAGAGGGACCCAGGGGTACAGGGACATTGTTCTCTGAAAGTGGAGTCACAGGTAGACAGGGACACTGGGGAGTGGTGCAGAGCAAAGGGACCCAGGGCTCGGGGTGCACGGTTCCCAGAGTGTGAAGTCACAGATAGACAGGGCGGTGGAGAAGGCGTCTGAAGCCCTCCCCTCCATCAGTCAGGGCAATGAGTACAGGAGTAGGGAGGTCACGTTGCTTTGAACATGACTCAGTGAGGCCACACTTGGAGTACAATGTTCCATTTCCGTCCTCCTTGTCTGGAGAAGATGCCACTGAGCTGCAGAGAGTGCGGAGGAGATTTACGAGGATATTGCCGGGACCTTGGTGACTGAATTATGAAGATAAGTCAGGTAGGTTGACACTTCATACCATGGAGCGCAGAGCTGACTTTACAGACTTGTATAAAACCACAGGGGACATGGGGCACAGTCCAGGTGAACGTGCAGAGTCACTTTTCTCTCGGTTTGGAGAACCGAGAACCAGAGCGCTCAGGGATAACATGATAGCAGAAGGTGATAAAACTGGGGACTTGAGTGACAACTTTGTTTTTCCACTCAGACAGCGGCCCGTCTACGGAGGGAGCTGGCAGAGGAGGTGATTGCAGCAGATTCATAGAAACTTGAATACTTGTGCGCATGACACGTGACTCCTTCAGTGTGACGTCGCTAATGTGAACTCTGACCTGCTTGTGCAGTCACTGACATACCGGCGGGTCCCGAGCGATGAGAGGATCTTCATACTCACCGTCTTTCCCGAAGTTCAGCGCAGTGTATGTGGATGTCTCGCCGTCTGAAAGAGAAAGAGAGAGAATGTAAGACGGGGAGAAGTAAAAGGAATATTATTCTGCACTATCAGTTGATGATGCATCTGAATATGGGACAGTAAAACAGACTGTGCTTAAAGCTTATGAACTGGTTCCAGGAGCCTATATGCAAAGGTTTAGGAATTATGAGAAGTCTGTGATTTTTTATCGATGGTGCAAATCTAAAACGGAGGATGATGGTACAGACCACCCTGTGGCTTATTTTCAAAATAAATTCAATCAGCATCAAATAAATTATTCCACCATAGAGAAGGAATTATTATCACACGGCTTTGCTGTCGGGGCAAAGCTTTAGGGTTGAGGATCTATTCTCAGGCTGGAAGACCTTCACAAGCGGTGTTCACCAGAAGTTCGGGGGTGAGACCAGTGATCTCGGTCAAATATAAAGACTATTTGCAGCAGATTATACAAGATGCCGTTGCTGAGATTGCAGACGACTCTAACGTTGGTGGCCTGAGATCTTGAGTGGTGATAGAAAGAGTGTGTGAAACAGAGCCGGTAGAACAAAGGAGAAATGGGTAGGGTTAGAGGGAAAGTGGGAGGCTGTGCGAGATACAGAGAGAATCAGGGTAGAAAGAGAGTGTGTGTGCGTGTGTCTGTGTGTGCGTAGACAGAAGTGGAGGGAAAGAGAGACAAACAGCGACAGAGACAGAGAGAGAGAGAGAGAGAGAGAGAGAGAGAGAGAGAGAGAGAGAGAGAGAGAGAGAGAGTGGGATCTGGACCCTTGGACTGCATGAAGAAACACGACCGGGATGACACACACTGTAAAACTCCCCCACACCGTCCCATCACACAATTCCAGTGTCAGATAACCAGCGAATCTCCCTAAATGTTATCCCATCACACTCCCGGTGGCAGACATGTGACACGCACCATCTCAGCACAATCCACTGGAGTGAGAAAACCCGCGCACTCTCTCTCTCCTCCGTCCTCCGCACTCACCAATACCCAGCATTTCGGCGTTCCAGTCGTCTCGAATTGAGTGTGTCTCTCGGAGATGGATTGTGTGAGTGACCGGATGGTGTGCTGCGGGAAAAGGAAGGAAGGGGAGGAGAGAGCGTGCGAGGGAAAGGGTGTTAAGATTTCAGATACCGATGCAAGTGCTGCGGAACCACATTACCAGCCTGTGCAGGCAGAGCTGTGGAGAGGCTCAAAAGCTGGTGATTGATATCTCGTGGAAGGGGGAAGGTGTCATACTAGACACCCTCATACTCCCCACAATTGTCTGTGACACAGAGAGGGAGGAGAGCTGGGAGCGTGGTTGGGGGCGACGTAGATGGGGAACGATTAGCAGGTGGAGTGTAAGACGGAGATGGAGAGGGGCGTAGGGAACTTACGGGATATGAGGGTGGGTAGAGACAGTGTGTGAAATAGTGGCGGTAGAGCAAAAGAGAAGAGAAGCGGGGTAGGGAGGGAGAGAGAGAGTATGTGAGAGGTACAGAGAGAGTTCGGAGTGAAGAGAGTTTGAGTCTTTGACCGCAGGGAGAGGGGGAGAGAGAGAGAGAGAGAGAGAGAGAGAGAGAGAGAGAGAGAGAGAGAGAGAACCAGAACCTCTGGACCGTCCGAACGGAGACTACCGGAGTCAGACACAGTGTGAAAGTCCCACCACACTATCCAATCACACACTCCCGGGGGGTCCGACAAAGTGCAGCTCCCTCCAAATCGTCCCATCAAACGCACCGGGAGTCAGACAAACAGTGATAATTCCCTCCGCACTGTCCCATCACAGAATATCTGTCTCAACCACAGAGTGAATCATGCTTCAAACCGTCCCACACACAATCCCGGGGTCAGAAACAGAGTAAAGCTCCTTCAACACTGTCTCATCACACGCTCCCGGGGTCAGATAAACAGTGAATCTCCCTCCACACCGTTCCAACACACACTTCGAGAGTCAGATAACCAGCGAAGCTCCCGTAGTATTAACCCATCACACACCAAAGGTCAGGCATGTGAAATAGCTCGCGCACCATCTCAGCAAACTCTACTGGAGTCAGAAAACTGTTCAAACGATCTCCCGACTCCGTTCTTCTCACTCACCAATACTCAGCATTTCGGCGTTCCAGTAGTCTCGAATTCAGTGTGTCTCTCGGAGGTGGATTGTGTGAGTGACCGGATGGTGTGCTGTGGCAAGAGGAAGGAAGGGGAGGAGAGAGCAGGCGAGTTAAAGAGTGTTACGATTGCAGATATTGATGCAAGGGGTATGGAACCACACCAGGAGCCTGAGATTGTAGAGCTGTGGAGAGGCTCAAAAGCTGGTGATTGATATCTTTTGGAAGTGGTGGAGTGTCATACTAGATGTCATCTCTCTCTCATACTCACTACAATTATCTGTGACTCAGACAGGGAGGAGGGAACATAGATCATAGAAGAGTACAGCACAGAACAGGCACAATATTTTGCCGACTCACGGTCCACAATATTGTGCCGACTCTCAAACCCTGACTCCCATATAAGCCGCCAAATTAATTTCCTCCATATACCTCTCCAGTAGTCTCTTAAACTTCACTAGTGTATCTGCCTCCACCACTGACTCAGGCAGTGCATTCCACGCACCAACCACTCTCTGAGTAAAAAAAAAAACCTTCCTCTAATGTCCTTCTTGAAATTCCCAACCCTTACCTTAAAGCCATGTCCTCTTGTATTGAGCAGTGGTGCCCTGGGGAAGAGCCGCTGGCTGTCCACTCTATCTATTCCTCTAATTATCTTGTTCACCTCTATCATGTCTCCTCTCATCCTCCTTTTCTCCAAAGAGTAATGCCCTAGCTCCCTTAATCTCTGATCATAATGCATACTCTCTTAACCAAGCAGCATCCTATAAATCTCCTCTGTATCCCTTCCATTCCTTCCCCATCCTTCCTATAGTGAGCTGACCAGAACTGGACACAGTACTCCAAGTGTGGCTTAACCAGAGTTTTATAGAGCTGCATCATTACATCGCTACTCTTAAACTCTATCCCTCGACTTATGAAAGCTAACACCCATCATCTTCCTTAACTACCCTATCCACGTGTGAGGCACCTTTCAGGGATCTGTGGGCATGTACCCCAGATCCCTCTGCTGTTCCACACTACCAAGTATCCTGCCATTTATTTTGTACTCTGCCTTGGATTTTGTCCTTCCAAAGTGTACCACCTCACACTTCTCCGGGTTGAATCCATCTGCCACTTTTCAGATCACTTCCGCATCCTATCAACGTCTCTCTGAAATCTTTGACAATCCTCTACGCTATCTACAACACCACCAATATTTGTGTCGTCTGCAAACTTGCCAACCCACCCTTCTACCCCAACAACCAGCCAATAAAAATCACGAAAAGTAGAGGTCCCAGAACAGATCCATGTGGGACACCACTAGTCAAAATCCTCCAATCTGAATGTACCCCCTACACCATGATCCTCTGCCTTCTGCAGTCAAGCCAATTCTGAATCCACCTGGCCGAACTTCCCTGGTTGCCATGCCTTCTAACTTTCTGAATAAGCCTACCGTGTGGAACCTTGTCAAATGATTTACTAAAATCCATAGGGATCACATCCACTGCACTACCCTCTTCTATATGCTTGTTCCCCTCCACAGAGTACTCTATCAGGCTAGTCGGACAGGATCTGCCCTTCACAAACCCATGCTGACTGTCCCTGATCAAACCATGATTCTCTAAATGCCCATAGATCCGATCTCTAAGAATCTTTTTCCAACAGCTTTCCCACCACAGACGTAAGGCTCACTGGTCTATAATTACCCGGACTATACCTACTACCTTTTTTGAATTAGGGGACAACATTCGCTTCCCTGCAATCCTCTGGTACCATTCCCGTCGACAACGAGGACATAAAGATCATAGCCAGTGGCTCAGCAATCTCTTCCCTCGCCTCGTGGAGCAGCCTGGGGAATATTCCGTCAGGCCCTGGCGGCTTATCCGTCCTAATGTATTTTAACAGCTCCAACACCTCCTCTCCCTTAATATCAGCATGCTCCAGAACAACAACTTCACTCATATTGTCCTCACCATCATCAAATTCCCTCTCATTGGTGAATACCGAAGAGAAGTGTTCATTGAGGACCTCGCTCACTTCCACGTGCTCCAGGCACATCTTCCAACATTTGTCTCTAATCGGTCCTACCTTCACTCCTGTCATACTTCTTTTCTTCACGTAATTGAAGAATGCCTTGGGGTTTTCCTTTACCCTACTCACCAAGGTCTTCACATGCTCCCTTCTTGATCCTCTCAGCCCCTTCTGAAGCTCCTTCTTGCTACCCTATATTGCTCAATAGACCCATCTAATCCTTGTTTCCTAACCCTCATGTATGCTGCCTTCCTCCACCTAACCGATGGTTCCTTAACCTTACCATTCTTTATCTTCCTCAACGGGTCAAATGTATCCCTAACATCATGCAAGAGATCTCTAAACATCGACCACATGTCCTTAGTACATTTCCCTGCAAAATCATCATCACAATCCACACCCGCTAGTTCTAGCCTTATAGCCTCATAATTTGCCCTTCCCCAATTAAAACAAAATTCCTGTCCTCTCTGATTCTATTCTTTTCCATGATCATGCTAAAGGCCAGGGAGCGGTAGTCACTGTCCACCAGATGCTCACCCACTGAGAGATCTGTGACCTGACCCGGTTCATTACCTAGTGCTAGATCTGGTATGGCATTCCCCCTAGTCGGCCTGTCCACATACTGTGACAGGAATTTGCCCTGGACACAAATAACAAACTCTGCCCTATCTAATGCCTTGGAACTAATCAGGTGCCAATCAATATTAGGGAAGTTAAAGTCACCCATGATAACAACCCTGTTATTTTTGCAACTTTCCAACATCTGCCTCCCAATCTGCTCCTGTGTATCTCTGCTGCTACCAGGGTCTATAGAATACCCCCAGTAGAGTAACTGCTCCCTTCCTGTTCCTGACCTCCACCCATGCTGACCGAAAAGAGGATCTTGCTACATTTTCCACCTTTTCTGCCGCTGTAATATTATCCCTGATCAGTAATGCCACCACTCCTCCCTTTCCTTCCCCCACCCCGCCTCTCTATCCCTTTTAAAGCACTGGCATCCAGGAATATTGAGAATCCATTCCTGCCTTGGTGCCAGCAACGTCACTGTAATGGCCACTACATCATAATTCCATGTATGTATCCAGGCTCTCTGTTCATCACCTTCGTTCCTGATGCTTCCTGCATTGATGTACACACACCTCAGCCCTTCTACCTTACTGTCTTTACACCGCTTATTCTACTTCTCTTTCCGGAAAGCCTCTCTATTTGCTAGATCTGGCTTTACTACTAGCACTTCCTGCACTGCTCTATCGCTCTGGGTCCCATCTCCCTTGCAAATTAGCTTAAACCCTCCCGAACCATGCCAGCAAACCTACCTGCAAGGATATTGCTCCCCCTCGAGTTTAGGTGCAACCCATCCAATCTGTACAGGTCCCACCTTCCCCAGAAGAGTTCCCAATGATCCAAAAATCTAAAACCCTGCTCCCTGCACCAACTCCTCAGCCGCTCATTCAACTGCCATCTCCTCCAATTCTTACCATCGCTGTCACGTAGCACTGGCAGCAATCCTGAGAACGTCACCCTTGAGATCATGTTCTTCCGCCTTCTGCCTAGTTCCCGAAACTCACACTTCAGGACCTCATCCCTCTTCCTGCCTATGTCGTTGGTTCCAACATGTATCAGGACTTCTGGTTGCTTTCCCTCTCGTACCAGGACATGCATCCTTTAGCCAGGTCTCAGTGATGGCCACAATATCATACCTGCCAATCTGTAGCTGTACAACAAGATCATCCACCTTATTCCTGATGTTGTGCGCATTTAAGTATAAGACCTTAAGTCCAGTATTTCGGACTATTCTCTTTGATTTCACTTCAACGTTATTGCACTGCAACTCATCCCAATGGCTACAAGTTTGCCCCATCACCTGCCTGTCTTTACTGACATAATTACTGCTCACTATCTTAGATTTATTTCTGTTTTTCCCTTCCTCCGCTCTCTCATTCCGGTTCCCACCACACTGCCAAATTGAACTGGTCATACTTCCACCAGAAGAGATCCCAATTATCCAAGAACCTGAATCCCTGCCCGCTGCACCAGTCTCTCAGCCACGCATTCGTCTGCCTCATCTTACTATTCTTGCCCTCGCTAGCACGTGGTACAGGTAGCAATTCCGAGATTACTACCCTGGAGGTCCTGCTTCTCAGCTTCCTTCCTAACTCCCAGACATTTCTCTTCAGGACCTCCTCCTTTGTCCTATATATATTATTGGTACCAACAAGTACCAATACAACTGGCTGCTCGCACTCCCCCTTCAGAATATTCTGTACCCGCTCCGAGACATCCGATACCTTGGCACCTGAGAGGCAACACACCATGCGGGTATCTCTATTAGGCTGTCCGTTCCCCTGATGATGGAATCCCCTATGCCTACCGCATTCCTCTTCACCCTCCTTGTCTCCTGCACAACAGCGCCAGGCTCAGTGCCAGAGACCCGGTCACCGTGGGCGTCCCCTGTCAGGTCATCCCCCTCAACAGCATCCAGAACAAGATATTTGTTGCTGAGGGGGACAGCAACAGGTGTGCTCTGCACTATCCGGGAATTACCTTTCCCTCTCTTGACAGTGACACAGTTTTCTGACCCCTGTAGCCTAGGGATAATTATCACCCTGTAGCTCCTGTTTTTCACCTCTTCACTTTCTCTGATAAGCAGTAGGTCATCAATCTGCAGCTCCAGATCCCTAACACGGTCTCTGAGGAGCAGCATCTCGGTGCACCTGGCGCAGATGTGGCCATTACGGAGGCTGGAGGTCTCCCAGGATTCCCACCTCTGACACCCTGAGCAAAGCTCTAACCCTGCAGGCATGTTATCTAATTCTACAGGCATGAAACAGGAAAAATAAGTCTACTCACCCACTTACCTCGCCAAGCAGACGAACTTTTGTTAAATCGGTAGCTCTCACCGTTAGCTGTGACAGCCCTGCTATTCCTGTCTGTCCGGGCCGATGCGAGTTAATTGATTGTTAAAGAGTTGAGCGCAGCCGGGCCTTTAAAAAAAAGTATCTCTAGTAGGAAATTCATTCATAAGATTGCGATGACAGTGATTCACAGTGATGTGGGAATTTGGATTCCGTACTGGATTGTCCACAGGTCGCAGAGGACGGCGGTCGCTGGTTGGAAGTCCGTGACTGGTCGTGTTATGCATGGATCCGCACTGGGAACCCTGCTGTCTTTGGCAGACCTGTGAAAATCCGATTATTTAACAAGGCTTTGTGAGTTCCACATCCTGCATCACAAATTTAGTAAATTGGTTTGTTATTGTCACACATAGGCCAAGCAGTGCAGGACAAGAACAGTCCCACAAAGTTGCCCAGGGTGAATTCCCTCTGGTATTGGACGTTTCACCTTTACGAAAATTGTACTGTCTACTCCACTTATGATCTTATAATCCTCCGTCAGATCTCCTCTCATAGTCCTCCACTCCAGAGCAAGAAACCCAAATGAGCAACCTCTCATTGTAACACATGCCATCGAAACCTGGCAGAATCCCGTTAAGCTTCTCCGGAGGTTATCCAAGGTCTTGGCATCCTTCCAATAATGGGGTGACCAGAACTGTATACAGTACGCCTGATTCAGCTTAACTAGAGATCTTTATAAATTTCCGGCATAACTTACTGACTTTTGAATTCAGTACCCCGAGTAATAATGGCAAGCAGGAGGCAAGGTTAGCAGAGCTGGGACTTTTCTCTTTGGAGCATAGAGGGATGAGAGGTGACTTGGTAGAGGTCTTCAAGATTATGAGAGGCATAGATAGGGTAGAGAGCCAATACCTCTTTCCCAGGGCACGAATAGCAAACAGCAGAGGGCATATGTATAAAGTTAAGGGAGGAAGTTTAGGTGAGACATCAGGGGTAAGTTTTTTTTACACAGAGGGTTGTGGGTGCCTGGAATGACTTTCCAGGGATGGTGGTGAGGCTAAAACAAAAGGGGTATTTAAGAGCCTGATGGACAGACACATGAATGAAAGAAAGTTAGAGGATTATGAGCCAGTGTGGGATTAGTACACTTTTAAAGGGAATATATGGGTCGGCACAACACCGAGGGCCGAAAGACCTGTACTGTGCTGTCGTATTCTAGTGTCTAGTGTCTAATGATATACGCCATCTTAATCAACCCATCAGAAACCATGAACAATGATATTAGAGCGCAAGATCCCTCCGCTAATCCTCACTGATTAGGGTCCGAGCGTTACAAGCGTGCTATCTCTTAGCATTTAACAAACCAAGGGGCATTATTTTACGTTTGTCCGTGTTAAACCCCATCAGCCATTTCTCCAACCCATATCTGTAACTGAATTGTTTGCAAATCTTCAACACGGTCCACAACACCACCCATTTTCGTATTATCTGCAAACTTCCTAACCCACCCATCTACATTGTCATCTAGGTCACTTATAAACATCACAGACAGGAGAGGTTCCAGTTACATCCAGCGATACAGATCACTTCATGGGAGCATAACAAGGTAAATAAATAACAGAATGCCGATAAGCAGCAGTACAGGCACACAATAATGTTCAAGGGGTTCAAGGGCCACCACGGGGTATGTTGTGAGATCCAGGGTAGATCTGATCGTACTAGGGGACGGCTCAATATTCTGATAACACTGGGGTAGAAGCAGTCCTGGAGCATAGTGAGACATGCTCTCGCATCTCCCCTCCGATGGGAAGGGGCGGGTGCAGAAGAGAGAATGTCCGGGATGGGCGGGGTGTTTCTTCGTTGCTGCTGGCTACAACACCGAGCTGGCATGAAGTGCAGACAGAGTTCATGGAGGGGAGGCTGGTTTCTGAGCTGTGCTCAGCTCTTTGCACAGCGCTCTGTAGTTTTGTTTGCGTGTGTGTGTGTGTGTGTGTGTGTGTGTGTGTGTGTGTGTGTGTGTGTGTGTTCAGAGGCGGAGCAGTTTCTATATTTGGATTGAGGAACCAGGGCGGTTCATGAGAGTAGGGTAGTGGACCTGATGAATTGGGAAGTCAGTAAGGCATTTGATGTTACCACTTAGTAGTCTACTCTGTAGAACTGTGTGGAATACAGGGAGATTTGACTGACTGCTTTGTTTGGATTGGTAGATATATTGCACGCTGACTATAGCAAGTCCATTATCAAGGTCCCAGATGGTAGATCGGTCTGAAAGAGGGAAGAGAGGGATGCAGGGAGATATAGAGGAGTAGAGCGGTGAGACCTGGAAGGAGACGGGAAAGTAGGCAGAGTAGAAGACAGAATGGGGAGGGAGATGCTAGATGGCGTGACACCCAGGGAGAGTTGACGTGCTGATTTGACTTGGGAGGACTGATCGGGCACTGGTAGTAGATGTCCCGTACAAAGGCTTGAACAAGGTTAGTAACAAGGGCTCAGACGGTAGCCTGCTGGGGAGGATGATGTCGAGCCCAAGGAGATCTGTCTGACTAATTTGCTTGTGGAAAACTGATGAAGTCTCGATGGTAGAAAGATTTTAATCACTTTGATAGAGACGTTGGGACGGATGGCAGACTGGATATACAATTGCCTTGGCAATAGTGGCAAATATTTAGCGTTGAAGTTCGATTCTCAGATAGGAACCCGCGCGTTTACGTGTTCACCGGGGGCGGGGCGTGGTCTGTGGAGGGATCTGTCATGTTTGTCAACTATATGCCAGGCAGGATGTTGGAATGCTCCTCTTGCAGGATGTGGGAGGTCAGGGAGCCCTCCGGTGTCCCGGTGTCCCTGACAACGATACCAGCAAGAAGTGCATCCAGCTGCAGCTTCTAACAAACCGCGTTTGGGAACTGGAGCAGGAGCTAGATGACCTCCGGATCACTCGGGAGAATGAGAAGGTTATAGATAGTAGCTACAGGGAGGTGGTTACGCCAAAGGAGCAAAGGACCGCAAATTGGGTCACTGTCTGGCGAGGGAAGGGGAAAGGGCAGACAGAGCAGGGTTCTCCAGTGGTCATTCTCCTCAACAACAAGTGTACCGCATCGGATACTGTTGGGGGGATGACTTACCTGGGACAAGCTGCAGTAGCCGGATCTCTGGTGCTGAGTCTGACACTGCAGTGCAGCAAGGAAGGTCGAAAAAGAGGAGAGCGGTAGTGATATGGGACTCGATAGTTAGAGGTGCAGATAGGACGTTCTGTGGTCGTGACAGAGAATCTAGGATGGTTTGTTGCCTCCCGGGTGCCAGGGTCAAGGATGTCTCTGATCGCTTGCATGACGTTCTGAAGTGGGAGAGTGATCAGCCAGACGTCGTGATACACATCAGTATCAATAGCGTAGCAAGGAAGAGTGAAGAGTTCCTGGAGAGTGAGTATAGAGAGCTTGGTAGGAAGTTGAAAAACAGGACTTCAAGGGTGGTAATCTCAGGATTGCTACCTGTGCTACGTGCCACTGAGGGTAAGAATAGGATGCTCTGGAGGATGAACAAGTGGCTGAGGAACTGGTGTAGGGGGCAGGATTTCAGATTTCAGGATCATTGGGAACTCTTCTGGGGCATATGGGACCTGTACTAGAGAGACGGGTTACACTTGAACTACAGGGAAACCAATATCCTTTCAGGGAGGTTTGTTAGTGTTATTGGGGAGGCTATAAACTAGATTTGCGGGGGGATGAGAACCAAAGTGCCAGAGCTGACAGTGTGGCTGGTGTGAAAATAAATGATACTAAAAGTTCAAGAAAATCCGCGAATAGAAAGGTTGTGAGTGGTGGTAAAAATCTTCCGAGGTGTATATATTTCAATGCTAGGGGTATTGCGGGGAAGTCGGATGAGTTGAGGGCATGGATTGACACGTGGAATTACGACGTTACAGCAATTAGTGAAACTTGGCTTCAGCAGGGGGAAGACCTGCAGTTTAATATTACAGGGTTCCGATGTTTCAGATGTGATCGAGACAGAGGAAGGAAATGTAGGGGAGTAGCATTGCTTGTTAGGGAAAATATTACAGCAGTGCTCAGGCAGGACAGATTACAGGGCTTGTCTACTGAGTTCTTATGTGTGTACCTAAGAAACAGGATAGGTATTACAACATTAGTGGGATTGTATTACAGAACACCCAATAGTCAACGAGATTTGGGAGAACAAATCTGCAGAGAGATAGCAGGCAACTGCAGGAAACATAAATTTGTGGTGGTAGGCGATTTTAATTTTCCATATATTGATTGGGACTCCCATACTGTTAGGGGCCTAGATGGTTTAGAGTTTGTAAAATGTGTTCAGGAAAGTTTTTTAAATCAATATTGAGGGAACAACTAGCGGGGATGCAATATTGGATCCCCTGTGAGGAAACGAGTTAGGACAAGTGACGGAATTCTGTGTAGCGGAACACTTTGGTTCCAATGATCATAACAACATTAGTTTCAACTTGATCATGGAGAAGGATAGATTTGGTCCTAGGGTTGAGATTCTGAACTGGAAGAAGGCCAAATTTGAAAAAATGAGGAAGGATCTAATGCGCGTGGACTGGGACAGGTTGTTCTCTGGCAAAGACGTGATCGGTAGGTGGAAAGCCTTCAAAGGAGAAATTTTGAGAGTGCAGAGTTTGTATGTTCCTGTCAGGATTAAAGACAAAGTGATTAGGAATAAGGAACCTTGGTTCTCAATGGATCTTGCATCTTTGATAAAGAATAAGAGGGCTTTGTATGACATGCATAGGAAACAGGGAGTGAAACAGGTGCTTGAGGAGTATAAGAAGTGCAAGAAAATACTTAAGAAAGAAATCAGCAGTGCTGAAAGAAGACATGAGGTAGCCTTGGCAGTCAAAGTGAAGGATAATCCGAGGAGTTTTTACCGGTATATTAAGTGCAAAAGGATTGTAAGGGATAAAATTGGTCCTCTTGAAGATCAGAGTGGTCGGCTAAGTGCGGAACCAAAGAAAATGGGGGAGATCTTAAAACGTTTTTTTTTTTTTTCCCCGTCTGTATTTACCAAGGAAACTGGCATGAAATCTATGGAATTGAGGGAAACAAGTAGTGAGATCATGGAAACTGTACAGATTGAAAAGGAGGAGGTGCTTGCTGTCATGAGGAAAATTAAAGTGGATTAATCTCCGGGACCTGACAGGGTGCTCCCTCGGACCTTGAAGGAGAATAGTGTTGAAATTGCAGGGGCCCTGGCAGAAAAAAATAAAATATTGCTGTCTACAGGTGTGGTGCCGGAGGATTGGAGAGTGGCTCATGTTGTTCCCTTGATTAAAAAAGGATCGAAAAGTAATCCGGGAAATTACAGGCCGGTAAATTTAACGTCGGTAGTAGGTAAGTTATTGGAGGGAGTACTAAGAGACAGAATCTACAAGCATTTGGATAGACAGGGAGTTATTAGGGAGAGTCAACATGGCTTTGTGCGTGGTAGGTCATGTTTGACGAATCTATGGGAGTTTTTCGAGGAGGTTACCAGGAAAGTGGATGAAGGGAAGGCAATGGAAGTTGTGTACCTGGACTTCAGTAAGGCCTTTGACAAAGTCCTGCATGGGAGGTTAGTTAGGAAATTTCAGTTGTAGTCATGGAGAAGTAGTAAATTGGATTAGACATTGGCTCAATGGAAGAAGCCAGAGAGTGGTAGTAGAGAATTGCTTCTCAGAGTGGAGGCCTGTGATTAGCGGTGTGCCACAGGGATCAGTACTGGGTCCATTGTTACTTGTCAACTATATCAATGATCTGGATGATAATGTGGCAAATTAGATCAGAAACCTTGCTGATGATACAAAGATTGGAGGTGTAGTGGACAGTGAGGAAGGTTTTCAAAGCTTGCAGAGGGACCTGGACCAGCAGGAAAAAATGGACTGAAAAATGGCAGATGGATTTCCATACAGACAAGTGTCAGTTATTGCACGTTGGAAGGACAGACCAAGGTAGAACATACAGGGTTAATGGTAAGGCACTGAGGAGTGCAGTAGAACAGAGGGATCTGGGAATACAGACACAAAACGCCCTAAAAGTGGCGTCACAAGTAGATAGGGTCGTAAAGAGAGATTTTGGTACATTGGCCTTTATTAATCAAAGTATTGAGTATAAGAGCTGGAATGTTACGATGAGGTTGAATACGGTATTGGTGAGGCCAAATCTCGACTATTGTGTTCAGTGTTGGTCACTAAATTACAGGAAGGATATAAATAAGGTTGAAAGAGTGCAGAGAAGGTTTACAAGGATGTTGCCGGGACTTGAGAAACTCAGTTACAGAGAAAGGTTGAATAGGTTAGGACTTTATTCCCTGGAGCGTAGAAAAATGAGGGGAGATTTGATAGAGGTATATAAAATTATGATGGGTATAGATTGAGTGAATCCAAGCGGGTTTTCCCACTGAGGCAAGGGGAGTAAAAAAGCATAGGGCATGGGTTAAGGGTGAGGGGGGAAGTTTAAAGGGAACATAACGGAGGAACTTCTTCACAGAGAGTGTTGGGAGTGTGGAATGAGCTGCCAGACGAGGTGGTAAACGCGGGTTATTTTTAACATTTAAGAATAAATTGGACAAATACGTGGATGAGAGGAGTATGGAGGGATATGGTCCGTGTGCAGGTCAGTGGGACAAGGCAGAAAATGGTTCGGCACAGCCAAGAAGGGCCGAAAGGCCTGTTTCTGTGCGGTAGTTTTTTTTTTTTCTATGGTTTCTATCTGATCGTCCAGGATCCGGGATGTTTCTGATCGCGTTCGCGATAACTTGAAGTGGGAGGGAGAATAGCCAGAGGTCGTGGAACAGACTGGTACCAACGACATAGGCAGAAGCAAGGAGGAGGTCCTGGAAAAATACTGCAGGAAGTTAGGAAAGAAGAACACAGGACAAAGGAGTTGGAGTAGGCCATTCGGACCGTCGAGTCTGCTCCGTCACTGCACCATGAGCCTAATTATTCTCCCATCTAGTTCCAATTTCAGGCTTTCCCCTCATATACGTTGATACCCTGACTTATCAGATACATACTAATCTACGCCTTAAACACCCTCCATGATCGGGGCTCCACAGCTGTTTGAGGCACCGAATTCCATAAGTCCACAATCCTCTGAAAGAAAACATTTCTCCTCATCTCTGATTTAAATGGGTACCCTCTAATTCTAAGACTGTGACCTCTTGTCCTGGAGTCACCCACCAAGGGAAACAACCTTTGCATATCTACTCTGTCCAACCCTGCCAAAATTCGAAATGTTTCTATGAGATCCCCTCTTATTCTTCTGTACTCTAATGAATACAGTCCAAGAACAGATAAAAACTCTTCATATTTTAGCCCCTGCATTCCAGGAATGATCCTCCTGAATCTTCTCTGAACTCTCTCCAACATCAGTACATCTCTTCTAAGTTAGGGGGCGGAAATCTGCACACAGTTTTCCAATACAGCCTCATCAGCACCTCCTCACTCTTAGACACGTTTTTATTGAAACAAATGCTAACATAGCATTTGCTTTCCTCACTGCCGATCCAACTTGTCGGTTAACCTTTAGGGTATCCTGCACGAGGACACCCAGGTCCCTTTGCATTTCCGATATTTGATTCTTTTCCCCCAATCTAAATAATAATCTGCCCGATTATTTATTTTTCAAAAACGTACAGCCGTACATTTCCTTCGAAGAAAATATCAAGGCCTTGCATTGTAATGGTCATTGAGGGAGCTAATGATTTGTTTTAAAATGTGAATTCGAAGTCCATAATCACTTGCCTGTAACTAATTTACTCTGTGTGACTGAAATGTGCCTCGCAACCGAGATCTAAAAATAACTGCATCTGTCCTTCTTTGTTCTGAGAATTTCTAAGTGTCTGCGTTTGAGCCAGCTGGCCTGCTGTATGCTTTGAGATCTAACACTTCAGTGAAATGGGCTGCTGCACAAGAACATATTTTTGCGGCTTCGCTGAAAATGCTCGACAAATGTTCAAATAAGGAATTATCTGGTCATACAATGTCCTGAGGCACGTGACCTTTACTTCAGTTAAAAAAAAAATCCAACTATGTGTCTCTAGTCACGTACAACTGATGTATAAATATGACTGAGTTTTCTTGTTTGAGGGAGTTCCAGGATCCCGCTTTTAGGTGCTGGGCTCCCCATGATATCATGTGACAAATAAAGAAATTTCCACGACACTCTCCCTCCGGGTCCGAGTATTCCTTTCCCGCGACAATTTCCTGATATAGTATCTCATCTGCCATTTGTTTGCCCACTCTCCAAAACTGACCATGTCCCTCTGCAACTTTTCCGTTTCTTCAACACCTCCTGCTCCTCCACCTGTCTTGGTGTCATCAGTAAAATAGACACCCCTCCGAAGATTATTACCACCACACGTATAACCATACAACCATATATCAATTACATCAGGGAAAGAGGCCATCTCGGCCCTTCCAGTCCGTGCCGAACGCTTACTCTCACCTAGTCCAACCAACATGCACTCAGACCATAACCCTCCATTCCTTTCCTGTCCATATACCTATCGATTTTGTTCCTTAAATGACAATATCTAACCTGCCCCTACCACTTCTACTGGAATCTCGTTCAACACAGTTACCACGCTCTCAGTAAAGAAGTTCCCCTTCATGTTACCCCTAAACGTTTGCCCTTTAACTCTCATCTCATGTCCTCCTGTTTGAATCTCCCCCTACTCTCAATGGAAAAAGTCTGTCCCCGTCAATTCTATCTATCCCCCTCATAACTTTAAATACCTTTATCATGTCCCCCCTCAACCTTCTACGCTCTAAAGAATAAACACCTAACTTGTGCAACCTTTCTCTGTAACTCAGGAGATGAAACCCAGGCAGCACTTTAGTAAACCTCCTCTGTACTCTCTCATTTTTATTGACATCTTTCTTATAATTCGGTAAACCGACTGTACACAATACTCCAAATGTGGACTCACAAGTGCCATTTACAATTTCAAATTTACATCCCAACTCCTGTACTCAATGCTTTGCTTTATAAAGAACTGCATACCAAAAGCTTTCTTCACTCCGGTATCCACATCAGATTCCACCTTCAGGGAACATGCACCTTTATTCCTAGTTCCCTCTGCTCTACTGCATTCTGCAGTGCCCTGCCATTTCCCATGCATTCCTATTCTGATTAGTACTACCAAAATATAGCACCAAATTCAGCATTAAACTCAATCTTTCATCTTTCGACCCACTTCTAAATGATCTAAATGTCACTGCAAGCTTTGAAAACTTACTTCATTATCCAAACTCTACCTATCTTAGTATCATCTGCATATTTACTATTCCAATTTACCACAACATCTTCCAGATCATTAATATATATGACAAACAACATTGGACCCAGTACAGATCCCTGAGTCACAACACTAGACAGCGTCCTCCAATCTGACACACAGTTATCCACCGCTTCTCTCTGGCGTCTCCCATCCAGCCACTGCTAAATCCATTTTTCTACTTCAATACTAATACCTAACGATTGAACCTTCCTAACTAACCTTCCGTGTGAAACCTTGTCAAAGGCCTTACTGAAGTCCATATAGACAACTCCCACCGCTTTACCCTCATCAACTTTCCGAGTAACCTCATCAAAAAAATCATTAAGATTTGTCAAACATGACTTCCCACGCACAAATCCATGTTAACTGTTCCTAATCAGACCCGGTCTATCCTGGTTATTATATATACCATCTCTAAAAATACTTTCCAGCAATTTACCCAACACTGACGACAAACTCACAGGCCGATAATTTCTAGGTTTAATATTAGAACACTTGTTTTAAGCAATGGAACGTCATGAGCAACACGCCAATCTTCCGGCACCATCCGCTTTTCAAATGACATTTGAGGTATTTCTGTCAGAGCCCCTTCTATTTCCACACTAACTTCGCTCAAGGTCCTATGGATAATCCTGTTCGGACCCGGAGACTTATCCACTTTTATATTCCTAAAGAGTGCCCGTAATTCCTCTTTTTAATCATTACTTCCCATAACTAGCCCTTGTTTCCTTTGCCTTGCACAATTCAATATCCTTCTCCTTAGTGAATACCAAAGAAAATAAGTTGTTCAAAATATCCCTCATTTCTTTTGGCTCCGCACATAGCCGCCCACTCTGATTCTCTATGGGACCAATTTTATCCCTCATTATCCATTTGCTATTATTATAACTGTAGAGCCCTTTTGGATTTATTTTGAACTTACTTGCCAAAGCAGCCTCATATCTTCTATTAGCTTTTTCTAATTACTACTTAAGATTCGTTTTACATTCTCTATATTACTCGAGCACCCCATTTACTCCAAGCTGACTATATTTATTGTAGATCTTTCTCTTTTTTTCCGAGCCAACTTTCCAATATCCCTTGAAAACCATGGCTCTCTCAAACTTTTAACCTTTCCTTTCAACCTAACAAGAACATAAAGATCATGTACTCACAAACGTTCACCTTTAAATAACCTCCATTTCTCTATTACATCATTCCCATAAACAAATTGCCCCAATCCACTCCTTCTAATTCCTTTCCCATCTCCTCAAAGTTAGCCTTTCTACAATCAAAAATCTCAACCCTGGTGCAGTCCTATCCTTCTCCATAATTATATTGAAACTAATGGTATTGTGATCACTGGACCCGACGTGCTCCCCAACACATACCGCCGTCACCTGCCCTATCTCATTCCTTAACAGGGGATCCAACACTGCCCCTTTTCTAGTTGGTACCTCTATGTATTGCTGCAAAAAACTGTCTTGCACACATTTTACAAACTCCAAACCATCCAGCCCTTTTACAGAACGGGCTTTCCAGTCAATGTGTGGAAAATTAAAATCCCCCACAATCACAACCTTGTGCTTACTACTATCTCCTCACAAATTTGCTCCTCCAATTCTCGCTCCCCATTATGCGGTCTATAATGCACCCGTATAAGAGTCACCACACCTTTCCGATTCCTCAATTCCACCCAAATAGCATCCCTAGACGAGTCCACTAATCTATCTTGCCGGAGCACCACTATTATATTTTCTTTTACAAGCAATGCAACACATCCCCCTCTTTTCCCTCCTATTCTATCAAACCTGAAGCAAAGAAATCCAGGAATATTAGTTGCCAATCGTACTCCTCCTGCTACCATGTTTCACTAATAGCTACAACATCGTATTTCCAGGTATCGATCTATGCTCTAAGCTCATCCAACTTTCTTACAATGCTCCTAGCATTTAAGAAAATCTCCACCTCTTACTCTTCTGTGTATCCCTAATTGTGCAAAGGTCGTTGTTCTCTATTTTTCCTTTTCTTCTTTTTCCCCTATACCTTCGGTCTGAGTGTTCCCGTACTCTGTCCCCTGTCTATCCTCCCTCACAGACTCCCTACTAGCTTTGTCTATTTGTGAACTAACCTGCTCCCTCCTAGTATTTTCAATTTGATTCCTACCACACCCACCCTCCAACCAATGTAGTTTAATATCTCCCCAGTAGCCTTCGCAAATCCCCCCGCCAGGATATTGGTCCCCCTAGGATTCAAGTGCAACACGTCCTTTTTGTACAGTTCACACCTGCGCCAAAAGAGGTCCCAATGATCCATAAACTTTAAATCGTTCCCCCTGCTCCTATCCCTCAGGCACACATTTATCCTCCACCTCATTGCATTTCTACTCTCATTGTCATGTGGCACAGGCAGTAATCCCGAGATTACTACCTTTTCTATCCTTCTTCTCAACTCCCTTCCGAACTCGCTGTCCTATCCTTTCAGGACCTCTTCCCTTTTCCTACCAATGCTATTGGCACCTCTATGTACCACGACCTCTGGCTCCTCTCCCTCCCATTTCGAGGAGAAATTTATTCCTGCCCCCTGGCGTCGGCCGATGCCGACGTCCTGGGGTTCGGCCGAGGAGAAGATTCAAAAAACACACGTCCTAGCTGAAAGTGGGACTGATGTTTTTTTAAAGGAAGGCTACCGCTCAGAAGACTAGCTGCAGTAGTCGGATCTCTGACACTGAGTCTGGCTCTGCAGTGCAGAAGGGACGGTGGAAAAAAAGGACAACGGTAGTGATAGGGGACTCGAAAATTAGAGGTGCAGATAGGAGGTTCTGTGGGCGTGACAGGGAATCGAGGATGGTTTGTTGCCTCCCGGGTGCCAGGGTCAAGGATGTCTCTGATCGACTGCATGACATTCTGAAGTGGGAGGGTGATCAGCCAGATGTCGTGCGTGCACATTGGTACCAATGACATAGCAAGGAAGAGTGAGGAGGTCCTGGAGAGTGAGTATAGAGAGCTTGGTAGGAAGTTGAAAAGCAGGACCTCAAGGGTGGTAATCTCAGGATTGCTACCTGTGCTACGTGCCAGTGAGGGTAAGAATAGGATGCACTGGAAGATGAAGAAGTGGCTGAGTAACTGGTGTAGGGGGGCAGAGGCAGGATCACTGGGACCAGTTTTGGGCAGGTGAGACCTGTACAAGAGAGACGGGTCACACTTGAACTACAGAGGGACCGATTCCTTTCAGGGAAGTTTGTTTGTGCTATTGGGGAGGCTTTAAACTAGATTTGCAGGGGGATGGGAACCAGAATGCCAGAGCTGACAGGGTGGCTGGGGTGAAAATAAATGATGCTAAAAGTTCAAGCAAATCCGCTAATAGGAATTTTGTGAGTGGTGGTAAAAATCTTCTGAGGTGTATATATTTCAATGCTAGGAGTATTGCGGGGAAGGCGGTTAGGTGAGACGGCGTGAATTGACACGAGGAATTATGACGTTATAGCAATTAGTGAAACTTCGCTACAGGAGGGGCAGGACTGGCAGCTTAATATTCCAGGATTTCGATGTTTCAGATGTGATCGAGGTAGAGGAATGAAAGGTGGGGGAGTAGCATTGCTTGTTAGGGAAAATATAACAGCAGAGCTCAGGCAGGACAGATTAGAGGGCTTGTCTACTGAGTCCTTATGTGTGGAGCTGAGAAACAGGAAAGGTATGGCCACATTAGTGGGATAGTATTAGAGACCACCCAATAGTTAACGAGAATTGGAAGAGCAAATCTGCAGAGAGATAGCAGGCAACTGCAGGAAACATAAAGTCGTGGTGGTAGGGTACTTGAATTTTCCATACATTGATTGGTACTCCCATACTGTTAGGGGTCTAGATGGTTTAATGTTGGTAAAATGTGTTCAGGAAAGTTTTCTAAATCAATATATAGAGGGACCAACTAGAGGGGATGCAATATTGGATCTCCTGTTATGAAACGAGTTAGGACAAGTGATGGAAGTCTGTGTAGGGGAGCACTTTGGTACCAGTGATCGCAGCACCATTAGTTTCAACTTGATCATGGACAAGGATAGAGCTGGTCCTAGGGTTGAGATTCTGAACTGGAAGAAGGCCAAATTTGAAGAAATGAGAAAGGATCTAAAAAGCGTTGATTGGGACAGGTTGTTCTCTGGAACAGATGTGGTCCATGGGAAGCCTTCAAAGGAAAATTTTGATTGCAGAGTTTGTACGTTCCTGTCAGGATTAAAAGCAAAGTGAATAGGAATAAGGAACCTTGGTTCTCAAGGGATATTGCAACTCTGATAATGAAGAAGTGGGTGTTGTATGACATGTATAGGAAACAGGGAGTAAATGAGGTGCTGGAGGAGTATAAGAAGTGCAAGAAAATACTTAAGAAAGAAATCAGGAGGGCTAAAAGAAAATATGAGGTTGCCTTGGCAGTCAAAGTGAAGGATAATCCAAAGAGCTCTTACAGGAATATTAAGAGCAAAAGGATTGGTAGGGATAAAATTGGTCCTCTTGAAGATCACAGTGGTCGGCTATGTGCGGAACCAAAGGAAATGGGGGAGATCATAAATATTTTTTTTTTTTGCGTCAGTATTTACTAAGAAAACTGGCATGAAGTCTATGGAATTAAGGAAAACATGTAGTGAGATCATGGAAACTGTACAGATTGAAAAGGTGGAGGTGCTTGCTGTCTTGAGGAAAATTAAGGTGGATAAATCCCCGGGACCTGACAGGGTGTTCCCTGGGACCTTGAAGGAGACTAGTGTTGAAATTGCAGGGGCCCTGGCAGAAATATTTAAAATGTCGCTGTCTACAGGTGAGGTGCCGGAGGATTGGTGAGTGGTTCATGTTGTTCCGTTGTTTAAAAAAGGATCGAAAAGTAATTTGGGAAATTATAGTCCGGTAAGTTTAAGGTCGGTAATATGTAAGTTATTGGAGGGAGTACTAAGAAACAGAATCTACAAGCATTTAGGTAGACAGGGACTTATCAGGGAGAGTCAACATGGCTTTGTGCGTGGTAGGTCATGTTTGACCAATCTATTGGAGTTCTTCGAGGAGGTTACCAGGCAAGTGGATGAAGGGAAGGCAGTGGATATTGTCTACATGGACTTCAGTAAGACCTTTGACAACGTCTCGCATGGGAAGTTAGTTAGGAAAACTCAGTCGCTAGGTATACATGGAGAGGTGGTATATTGGATTAGACATTGGCTCAAAGGAAGTAGCCAAAGAGTGGTAGTAGAGAATTGCTTCTCCGAGTGGAGACCTGTGACTAGTGGTGTGCCAGAGGGATCGGTGCTGAGTCCATTGTTATTTGTCATCTACAACAATGATCTGGACGATAATGTGGTAAATTGGCTCAGCAAATTTGCTGATGATACAAAGATCGGAGGTGTAGTGGACAATCAGGAAGGTTTTCGGAGCTTGCAGAGGGACTTGGACCAGCTGGAAAAATGGGCCGAAAAATAGCAGATGGAGTTTAATACAGACAAGTCTGAGTTATTGCACGTTGGAAGGACAAACCAAGGGAGAACATACAGGGTTAATGGTAAGGCACTGAGGAGTACAGTGGAACAGAGGGATCTTGAATCCCGATACAAATTTCCCTAAAAGTGGCGTCACAGGTAGATAGGGTCGTAAAGAGAGCTTTTGGTGCATTGGCCTTGACTAATCAAAGTATTGAGTGTAAGAGCTGGAATGTTATGCTGAGGTTGTATAAGGTATTGGTGAGGCCGAATCTTGAGTATTATGTTCAGTTTTGGTCACCAAATTACAGGGAGGATATAAATAATGTTGAAAGAGTGCAGAGAAGGTTTACAAGGATGTTGCCGGGACTTGAGAAACTCAGTTACAGAGAAAGGTTGAATAGGTTAGGACTTTATTCCCTGGAGCGTAGAAGAATGAGGGGAGATTTGATAGAGGTATATAAAATTATGATGGGTATAGATAGAGTGAATGCAAGCCGGCTTTTTCTACTGAGGCAGGGGGAGAAAAAAAACAGAGGACATGGGTTAAGGGTGAGGGGGGAAAAGTTTAAAGGGAGCATTGGTGGGGCTTCTTCACACAGAGAGTGGTGGGAGTATCGAATGACCTGCCAGACGAGGTGGTATATGTGGGTTCTTTTTAACATTAAGAATAAATTGGACGGATACATGAATGGGAGTTATATGGAGGGATATATCCCGTGTGCAGCTCAGTGGGACTAGACAGAAAATGGTTCGGCACAGCCAAGAAGGGTCAAAAGGCCTGTTACTGTGCTGTCGTTTTTCTATGGTTTCTGTGGTTTCTTTGTAAGATAAGGAAAGGAGGAACTGCCGAGAAAATTCTAAACACCGGTGAGCGCTGTAGGTAAGCTTTTGGGGGAAGTAAGTGAGTGCGCGGCGTAACAGTGTTAAACCCAGCAGTGAGCGATCATTGTGTATCGAGTGTGTGTACAAAGAAACTTTGTGTTGTCTTAACTGAAATTTAAATCCTAAACAGGTAAAACAGGAAGTGCGAGCAGTCGATAGCGCTGATCCTGCGAAGAAACCGAAGAGTTCAGGAGGTAACAGGAAGCCTTTGAACACTCAACTACAGGTAGGTAAAGAAAAAGACCGACAAAAAAAAGATGAGAAAGATAAAACGGCACCACCAGCAAATAGGAGACTCCTTTGTCCCGCCGGGATCTCCGGTGGATATGGTAATCAGAGAGACCGCAGATGATAGCTAGACGGTGACATACAGCAGTGATTTGTATGAGTGGTCACATGGGGATTGGCTGCCTGGGGGATGTTTCAATTTGAGACCAATCCAGTACTGGGAGGACGCCACCCTAAGTGGGGACGGCGACCCAAATTTGGATCCTAATTACATGCTAAGTCGTTTTAAACGACGGAAGTTGGTGGCTAAAAGACACCAACCTCCAACGAGAAATGAGATACAGCAGCCTGAAACAGAGAAGGCTGGGGCTGGAGCGAAACCTGTCACGGGACTTAATCCCCAACTCTCCATACCGGCAAGTGACCCTTTGGCACCCAGTACTGAAATAGACCATTAAATAATGACTCTGACTGCCTTCGGAAGACCCGCACCACTCCTTACAACCCCCCATACCAAATGTTCAGGCATCTGACACCCCCAGCGGAGCAGACATCACTGTAACGAGAGAAGGGTCTCAGGAAAGTGTCCACAATCAGTACCAGGTCCTGCCTTATCCCCATAAACTTTGATTCCGCTATCTTTAAGAGCTCTATCCATCTCTTTCTTGAGAACATCCAGAGACTTGGCCTCCACAGCCTTCTGGGGCAGAGCATTCCATATATCCACCACTCTCTGGGTGAAAAAGTTTTTCCTCAACTCCGTTCTAAATGGCCTACCCCTTATTCTGAAACTGTGGCCTCTGGTTCTGGACTCACCCATCAGCGGGAAAATGCTTCCTGCCTCCAGCGTGTCCAATCCCTAAATAATCTTTTATGTTTCAATTAGATCCCCTCTCATCATTCTAAATTCCAGTGTATACACGCCCAGTCGCTCTAATCTTTCAAATAGAGGGATAGTTTAAGTGAAGCGGCCAGTGGAAAGCGGCCAGTGCGTGAGTGGGCCAGTGAAGGAGTGGAACTTTCAGGCTTTGGCTCGAGAGATTCTGGCAGGTTTAGCAGTTGTTCTGTGCAATCAAGTCAATCAAGATTTGAATAGATCAGCAGAAAGCCGTTGATTAGTCAATCAAGATTTGAATAGATCAGACTCAGCAGAAAGCAGCTGATTGGGCAGTCGAATGCAGGTGACCAAACATTTTGAAAAGCTAAAACAGATAAATAGAGGGTTAGCTCACGTGAAGCGGTCAGTGGAAAGCGGCCAGTGCGTGAGTAGGCCAGTGAAGGAGTGGAGCTATGAGGCTTTGACTCGAGAGGCTTCGACGAGAAGAGACGGAAGACGAGCTTGTTCCCAGTTAGTTTTTACAATGTCTCCTGAGATGGTGATATGCCTCTCATGTGAGATGTGGCAGTCTTGGGGGAACTCCTCTCTCCCGCAGAGTCACATCTGCCAGAAGTGCATACGGCTGGGCGATCTGGAAGACCGTATAAGGAATCTGGAGCAGCAGCTGGATAACCCTCGACTCATAAGGGAGAATGAGGCAGTCATAGATGAGATCTACCAGGAGGTAGTCACACCTAGGCTGTCGGAAGCAGGTCGTTGGGTGACATTCAGAGGGGGGAAAGCGAAGGTGAGCAGACAGGTAGTGCAGAACACCCATGTAGCCATTCCCCTGAATAATAAGTTTAGCGTCCTGGATACTGTTGGCGGGGACGACCGACCAGGTGTGAGCCACGGTGGCAGGGCCTCCGGCACTGAGTCTGACCCTGTGGTGCAGAAGGGTGGGACGGAGAAGAGGAGAGCTGTCGTCATTGGAGACTCTTTTGTCAGGGGAGCAGACAGGAGATTTTGTGGACGTGAGAAGGACACCCGCATGGTTTGTTGCCTCCCGGGTGCCAGGGTCCGGGATGTCTCTGATCGGGTGCACGACATCCTGGTACAAGAGAGAAAGCAACCAGAAGTCGTTATACATGTTGGGACCAACGACATAGGCAGGAAGAAGGATGAGGTTCTGAAGTGTGAGTTTCGGGAACTAGGCAGAAGGCTGAAGAACAGGACCTCAAGGGTGGCCTTCTCAGGATTGTTACAAGCGCTACGTGACAGTGATTGTAAGAATTGGAGGAGATGGCAGTTGAATGCGTGGCTGAGGATTTGGTGCAGGGAGCAGGGTTTTAGATTTTTAGATCATTGCGATCTCTTTTGGGGTAGGTGGGACCTGGACAGATTGGGTGGGTTGCACCTGAACTCGAGGGGAGCAATATCCTTGCAGGTAGGTTTGCTAGCATGGTTCGGAAAGGTTTAAACTAATTTGCAAGGGGAGTGGGACCCAGAGAGATAGAGCAGTGAATGAAGTGCATGGAGTAAAGCTGGATCTAACATATAGAGAGGCTTTGAGGAAAGAGAAACAGAATAAACGGTGTAAAGACAGTAAGGTAGAAGGGCTGAAATGTGTGTCCTTCAATGCAAGAAGCATCAGGAACAAAGGTGATGAACTCAGAGCTTGGATACATACATGGAATTATGATGTAGTAGCCATTACAGAGACTTGTCTGGCACCAGGGCAGGAATGGATTCTCAATATTCCTGGATTTCAGTGTTTTAAAATGGATAGGGAGGGCGGAAAAAGGGGAGGAGGGGTGGCATTACTGGTCAAGGATACTATTACAGCTACAGAAAGTGTGGGTATTGTAGCAGGATCCTCTTTTGAGTCAATATAGGTGGAAGTCAGGGACAAGAAAGGAGTAGTTACTCTGTTGGGGGTGTTCTACAGGCCCGCTGGTAGCAGCAGAGATACAGAGGAGCAGATTGGGAGGCAGATTTTGGAAAGGTGCAAAAATAACAGGGTTGTTATCATGGGTGACTTTAACTGCCCTAATCTTGATTGGCACCTGATTAGTTCCAACGGTTTTGATGGGGCAGAGTTTGTTAAGGGTGCCCAGGACGGACTCCTGTCACAGTATGTGGAGAGGCCGACCAGGGGGAATGCCATACTAGATGTAATACTAGGTAATGAACTGGGTCAGGTCATAGATGTCTCACTGGTTGAGCATCTGGGGGACAGTGACCACCGCTCCCTGGCCTTTAGCGTTATCATGGAAAAGGATAGAATTAAAGAGGACAGGAACATTTTTAATTGGGAAAAGGCACATTATGAGGCTATAAGGATAGAACTTGCGGGTGTGAATTGGGATGATGTTTTAGCAGGGAAATGTACTATGGACATGTGGTCGATGTTTAGAGATCTCTTGCGGGATGTTAGGGATAAATTTGTCCCGGTCAGGAAGATAAATAATGGTAGGGTGAAGGAACCATGGGTGACAAGTGAGGTGAAAAATCTAGTCAGGTGGAAGAAGCCAGCATACATGAGGTTCAGGAAGGAATGATTAGATGGTTGTATTGAGGAATATAGGGAAGCAAGAAAGGAGCTTAAGAAGGGGCTGAGAAGAGCAAGAAGGGGGCATGGGAAGGCCTTGGCAAGTAGGGTAAAGGAAAACCCCCAGGCATTCTTCCATTATGTGAAGAAAAAAAGGATGACAGGAGTGAAGGTAGGACCGATTAGAGATAAAGGTGGGAAGATGTGCCTGGAGGCTGTGGACGTGAGCGAGGTCCTCAATGAATACTCCTCTTCGGTATTCACCAATGAGAGGGAACTTGATGATAGTGAGGACAATATGAGTGAAGTTGTTGTTCTGGAGGATGTTGATATTAAGGGAGAGGAGGTGTTGGAGTTGTTAAAATACATTAGGACAGGTAAGTCCCCGGGGCCGGACGGAATATTCCCCAGGCTGCTCCACGAGGCGAGAGAAGAGATTGCTGAGGTCTGGCTAGGATCTTTATGTCCTCGTTGTCCACGGGAATGGTACCGGAGGATTGGAGGGAGGCGAATGTTGTCCCCTTGCTCAAAAAAGATAGTAGGGATAGTCCGGGTAATTATAGACCAGTGAGCCTTACGTCTGTGGTGGGAAAGCTGTTGGAAAAGATTCTTAGAGATAGGATCTATAAGCATTTACAGAATCATGGTCTGATCAGGGACAATCAGCATGGCTTTCTGAAGGGCAGATCGTGTCTAACAAGCCTGATAGAGTTCTTTGAGGAGGTGACCAGGCATATGGATGATGGTAGCGCAGTCGATGTGATCCATATGGATTTTACTGAGGCATTTTACAAGGTTCCACACGGTAGGCTTATTCAGAAAGTCAGAAGGCATGGGATCCAGGGAAGTTTGGCCAGGTGGATTCAGTATTGGGTTGCCTGTAGAAGACAGAGGGAGGTGTGGCTAGTGGTGTCCCACAAGGATCTGTTGTGGGATATCTACTTTTCGTGATTTTTATTAACGACCTGGATGTGCGGGTAAAACGGTGGGGTGGCAAGTTTGCAGACGACACAAAGGTTGGTGGTGTTGTAGATAGTGTAGAGGATTGTCAAAGATTGCAGAGAGACATTGATAGGATGCAAAAGTTGCAGATGGACTTCTCTGGGTTGAAGTGTGAGGTGGTACAATTTGGAAGGGCAAAATCCAAGGCAGAGCGCAAAGTAAATGGCAGGATACTTGGTAGTGTGGAGGAGCAGAGGGATCTCGGGGTACATGTCCACAGATCCAAAAAGTTGCCTCACAGGTGGATACGGTAGTTAAGAAAGCTTATGGGGTGTTAGCTTTCCTAAGTCGAGGGATAGAGTTTAAGAGTCGCGATGTAATGATGCAGCTCTATAAAACTCTGGTTAGGCCACACTTGGAGTACTGTGTCCAGTTCTGGTTACCTCTCTATAAGAAGGATGTGGAAGCATTGGAAAGGGTGCAGAGGAAATTTACCAGGATGCTGCCTGGTTTAGAATGTATGCATTATGATCCGAGATTAACAGAGCTAGGGCTTTACTCTTTGGAGAGAAGGAGGATGAGAGGAAACATGATAGAGGTGTAAAAGATAATAAGAGGAATAGATAGAGTGGATAGCCAGCGCCTCTTCCCCAGGGCACCACTGCTCAATACTAGAGGACATGGCTTTGAGGTAAGGAGTGGGAAGTTCAAGGGGGATATTAAAAGAAGTTTTTTACTCAGAGAGTGTTTCGTGCGTGGAATGCATTGGCTGAGTCAGTGGTTGAGGCAGAGACACTAGTGAAGTTGAAGAGACTACTGGACAGGTATATGGAGGAATTTAAGGTGGGGGCTTATATGGCAGGCAGGGTTTGAGGGTCGGCACAACATTGTGGGCCGAAGGGCCTGTACTGTGTTGTACTATTCTATGTTCTATGTTCTATATGCCAGTCCCGCCATCTCGAGAATTAACCTTGTGAACCTACGCTGCATTCCCTCAGTAGCAAGAATGTACTTCCTCAAATTTGGAGACCAGAACTGAACACAATACTCCAAGTGTGGTCTCACCAGGGCAGTGTACAGCTGCAGAAGGACATCTTTGCTCCTATACTCAATTTCCCTTGTTATGAAGGCCATCATGCCCTTAGCTTTCTTCACTGCCTGTTGTGCCTGCATGCTTACTTTCAGTGACTGATGTACAAGAACACCTAGATCTCGTTGTACTTCCCTTTTTCAGAACGTCACTCTATTTAGAGAATAGTCTGGTGGTTCTTACCACCAAAGTGGATAACCCCACATTTATCTACATTAAACTGCATCTGCTATGCATCCGCCCGCTGACTCAGTCTGTTCAAGTCACCCTGCATTCCCATAACAACCTCCTCACATTTCACACAGCCACACAGCTTTGTGCCACTTGAAAATTTGGTAATGTTACTTTTAATCCCTTCATCTAAATTATTAATGTATATTGTAAGCAGCTGCGGTACCAGCACTGGACCCCGCAGTACCCAACTGTTCACGGTCTGCCATTCCAAACGAGACCCGTTATCGCTGCTCTTTGTTTCCTGTCAACAAGTCAATTGTCAGTCCATCTCAGTATTCTGCCCCAAATACCATGTGCCCTAATTTTGCCCACTAATCTCCTATGTGGGACTATATGAAAGGATTTCTGAAAGTCCAGGTGCACTATATCCACTGGCTGTCCCGTGTCCATTTTCATAGTTGCATACTCAAAAAATTACCCGATTCAAGCACGATTTCCCCTTCGTAAATCCATTAGTACAGGGACTGAAGGAAATCTTGGCGTTCCAGTAGAAATTGCATATCCCCTAACAATCTCAGTATTCTGGTATAGTGGAAAGAGCAAACGGGAAAATAAAAGCGGCTTTGACAAATATTTGTCAGCAAAACGGTCTCGGGCGGCCAGAAGCAATGCCCTCAATAATGTACATGATGTGAAATTAGAAGGATAGAAATACAGGACTTACCCCTCATTAAATATTGATGGGGCGGCCGATGACAGCAGGAACTAAGCCTCCCATGACCACAGAAAAAGTAGTACCAATATGCAATGATAAGAAAGTACTGAAATACGCACAAGCATTGCGTCAGGGGGCAGGGAAATTGTATGAGAGGGTCCGGCAAGCCCAGGCACCTTTAACTGAAGGTACGGGCATCTGTTAACACGGCAGACAGAATAAATGTGAGATAGGTGGATAAAGACTCTTTCTCTCCCGGGCCGATGACGACCCATACAGTGTTAAGGTGACCGAGAAACCTGACTGAACACATGCCAGCAGGCGCAGATTGCACCACGACAAGGACGATATGAAACACCGAACAGGTCACATCTTCCCCGAGAGAGAGGGGAACGGCTCTGAGAACCAAGAGCAAAGTGTTACTGAGAGACCGGGACATAAATTTATTTTAACCTGCACCTCATGTTACATACATGGTGACTGATTATTAACAAAATATATGCTCAATAGAGGACTCACATGAAAGGAGTAGTGGTGATAGTCATATTGGGGTTGGGACTGATTGATTACCTAGCAGCGTCGGAGGGCAAATACAAAGAAAGAGGAAAGTGGAGAAGAAGTATTAGCCTAAGAAGGAGGGATCTGTCCGTTAGTAGGGAAAGAATGTTGCACCTGTATCCCCGATGACTCAGAAAATATAACTGATCAGCACATAAAAGTGAAGATAGAGGAGATTAGAAAGATAGGGAAACAGTTCAAGAATTTTGGTCCGGTGAAAAAGCAGTGGGACATAATAAAGGGTTGGTTTTCTGGCTGGGGAAGCTGGGTAACGCATGGAATCGTTATAGTGGCGATGATATGTGTTTTGGGGTGCTGTGTATGCTCAGCACTGCAATTCAGCTGTTATCAATAAATGAAAAAGAGCCTTGTCTGGCCCTCAAGGTGTCCCTATGGTACCCCGAATGATGAAAGCCAGCAAGGAACATTGGTGGGGAGAAGAGCTGTTCCCAGGCAAGGAGAGACCCTTCTCCTTATGAGGAGGAGGAGAAATTACCCCAGTAAAAAGTGTTAATCTAGAAGATTAACAAGGAGGGAACTGTGGAAGAAAATATCGAGGCCTTGCATTGCAATGGGCATTGGGGGCTAATGATTTGCATTAAAATGTGCATTCGATGACCACAATCATTTGTCTGTAACTAATGTACTATGTGTGACTGAAATGTGCCTCGCAACTGAGATATAAATATAACTGCATCTGTACCTCTTTGTTCTGAGAATTTCTAAGTGTCTGCGTTCGAGCCAGCTGGCCTAATATGTGCTTTGAGAAGTAACACTTAAGTAAAATGTGTTTCAGCTGAATAACATATTTTTGCTACTTCCCTATTCTGTAGCATTCTCTGAAAATGCAAGACAAACGTTCAAATAAGGAATTATCTGGTCATACAATGTCCTGAGGCACGTGACCTTTACTTCAGTAAAAAAAAAAATCCAACTAAGTGTCTCTTGTCACGTACAATTGATGTATAAATATGACTGAGTTTTCTTGTTTGAGGGAGCTCCAGGATCCCGCTTTTTGGTTCTAGGCTCCCCATGATGTCATGTGACAAATAAAGAAATTTCCACGGAACTCTCCCTCCAGGTCCGAGTATTCCTTTTCCGCGACAATTTCTCAACATAGTATTTCATCTGCCATTTCTTTGCCCACTCTCCAGAACTGACCATGTCCCTCTGTACCTTTTCCGTTTCTTCAACACTTCCTGCTCCTCCACCTATCTTGGTGTCATCCGTAAAATAGGCACAACTCCGAGATTATTACCACCATACACATGTAGCCATATAACCATATATCAAATACAGCACGGAAAGAGGCCATATCGGCCCTTGTAGTCCACATCGAACGCTTATTCTCACCTACTCCCACCAACATGCACTTAGCCAATAACATTCCATAGCTTTCCTGTCCATATATCTATTCAATTTTTCTTTAAATGACAATATCGAACCTGCCTCTACCACTTGTACTGCAAGCTCGTTCTACACATCCACCACCCTCTGAGTAAAGAAGTTCCCCCTCGTGCTAGCCCTATACTTTTGCCCCATAAATCTCAACTCATGTTCTCTTGTTTGATTCCCCCCTGCTCCCTTACACAACCCTTCTATTGTGACATTACATGAACTTTTAACATCATTTAATTCCCCGCTCCACTATCTGGTCTGGCACTCTGTTTTCCATCCCCCTGCAAATCTAGTTTAAACCATCCCCAATAGCAGTAACAAACCACCCTGCAAGGATATTGGGTCCCCTTGTAGTTTCGGTGTAACCCGTCTTCTTGTACAGGTCCCACCTGCCCCAGAAGAGGTCCCAATGATACTGAACTCTGAAACTCCGCCCCCTACGCTAGTACCTCAGCCACTTGTTAATCCGCCACAGCATCCTATTCTTTCCTTCACTGTCACGTGGCACATGTAGCAATCCTGAGATTAACACCCTTCAGGTCCCGCATTTTAACTTCCTACCAAGCTCTCTATACTCACTCTTCAGGACCTTCTCTCTCTTTCTTCCTACGTCATTGTGTACTGTGACATCTGACTGTTCACCCTCCTACTTTAGAATACTCTGCAAGCGATCAGAGACATCCCTGACCCTGGCACCCGGGAGGCAGCAAACCATCCGGGAGTTTCTGTCACGACTGCAGAACCTCCTGATGGTACCTATATCTATCGTGTGCTCTATCACTACCGCTCCCCTCTTTTTCCACACTCCCTTCTGCACTGCAGAACCAGACTCGGTGCCAGAGATCCGGCTGCCACAGCTTGTCCCAGGTAAGTCATCCCCCTCAACAGTATTCAACTCGGTATACATGTTGTAGGAATTTCATCCAACTCTGCTCTACCGTCCCTCTATCTAGATTACTTTTCCATTCGACTTGGGCTGGTTCCTCTCTCATACCACTGTAATTTCCTTTGTTCTACTGAAATATTCATACACCTGGCAGTAGCTTCTCCTTTTCAAATTTGAAACTGAACTCAATCGCCTCAGGTTCATTACACAGCCCCCAATCCAAAACAGCTGATCCCGGTGGGCTTATGGAAAAGTTGCACCAAAAATCCATCCCTTGGGCATTCTATAAGCTCACTATCCTGAGATCCAGTACCTTCCCGACTTTCCCAAACCACTTTCATATTAAAATCCCCTATAATTCTCTAGAGAATTTCCTTCTGACACGCTTTTTGTATTTCCAGCTGTAACTTGTAGTCCACATCCCTGCTGTATTTTGAAGGCCTGTTTATAACTGCTATTAGTGTCTTTTTACCCTTGCCATTTCTTAACTTCACAAAGAAGTTGAGAAGCAGGACCTCAAAGGTAGTTATCTGGGGATTACTGTCTGTGCCACCTGACAGTCAGCATAGGAATAGAATGACGTGGAGGATAAATGAGTGGCTGAGGGATTGGAGCAGGGGGCAGGGATTTAGACTTCTGGATCACTGGAAGCTCTTGTGCAACAGGTTGGACATGTACAAAAACCAGGGTTTGCACTTGAATCCGAGAGGACCAATCTCCTGTCGGAAAGGTTTGCTGAGGGATTGGGGAGAGTTTAAACCAGAATTGCGAGAGGTTGAGAACCAAACTGAAGTGACGGAGGAAGGAGAGATTGGCTCACAAGCAGAGAAAGCTTAGAGACAGTGCGAAAGGGAGGATAGGCAGATGATAGAGAAAGGACTCGCTCTGGTCGGTGGCTTGAGATGTATCTATATTAACGCGAGGAGCGCAGGAGCATAAAGCATGGATCAGCACTTGGAACTACGATATTGTGGCAATGACAGAGGCTTGGATGGTGCAGGGGCAGGAACGGCTACTTCAGGTGCCAGGCTGTAGATGTTTGAGGAAGAACAGAGAACGAGGCAAAAGGGGTGGGTGGTGGCACTGTTGATCAGAGATAGTGTAACGGCTGCAGAAAAGGAGGAAGTCATTGAAGGGTTGTCTACGGAATCTCTGTGAGTGGAAGTTAGGAATAGGAAAGGATCAATAACTCTAATGGGTGTTTTTATATACAACCCAATATTAACAGGGACATCGAGGAGCAGATACGGAGACAGATTCTGGAAGAGAGTAATAATAGCAGGGTTGTTGTGGTAGGAGATTTTAATAACCCAAAATAATGATTGGCATATCCCTGGAGTGAAGGGTTTAGATGAGGTAGAGTTTGTTAGGTGTGTTCAGGAGGGTTTGTTGACATAATATGTACGTAGGCCCACAATAGCAGAGGCTGTACTTTATCTGATATTGGGAAATGAACCTGGCCAGGTGTCAGATCTCTAAGTGGGAGAGCATTTCCGAGATAGTGATTACAATTCTTTCTCCTTTATCACGACATTGTCGAGGGATAGGAACAGACAAATTTGGGAAACGTTTAAATAGAGTAATGGGAAATATGAGGCTTTTAGGCAGGAATTTGGAAGACAAATTGGAAACAGGTGTTCTCGGGGATACGTACGGAAGAAATTTGGCAAATGTTCAGGGGATAATTGTTTGTAGTTCTGAACGGGTAAGTTCCAATGAGACATGGATTGACTGGTAAGGTACAAGTTCCGTGGTGTACAAAGACCGCTGTAAATTTACTCAAGAAGAAAAGAGGAGCTTATGAAAGATTCAAAAAACTTTCCAATTGTTTTTTTTTAATTTAAATAATCTCTTTGAGGAACTGGAGGGATGAGTTAGCAAATTTGCTGATGACACAATGGTTAGGGGGGTTATGGATAGCGTAAAGGTCTGACAGAGGTTACTGCGGGATATTGACCGAATGCAAATCTGGACTGAGAAATGGCAGATGGAGTTCAAACCAGATAAGTGTGAGCTGGTTCATTTTGGTAGGACAAATATGACGTCAGAATATATCATTAATGGCAAGACTCTTGGCAGTGCGGAGGATCAGAGGGATCTTGAGGTCCGAGTCTATAGGACACTCAAAACTGCCTGGCAGGTTGACTCTGTGGTTAAGATCTACCATACGGTGCATTGGCCTTCATCATTAGTGGCATTGGGTTTAGGAGCCGAGAGGTAATGTTGCAGCTATGTAGGGCCTCGGTCTACCGTACTTGGAGGACTGTGCTCAGTTCTCGTTGCCTCACTACAGGAAGGATGTGGAAAGCATCGGAAGGATGCAGAGATGTACAAGGCTGTTGTCTGGACTGGGGAGCATGCCTTATGAGAATAGGTAGAGTGAAGTTGGTCTTTTCTCCTTGGAGCGACGGAGGGCGAGGGTTGACCTGATATCGTGCGGATAGTCAGATGCTTTTCCAGAGGGATGAAATGGCCAGCACGACAGGACACAGTTCAGAGGTGTTTGGAAACAGGTACAGAGGAGATGTCAGAGGTAAGCTTGTTTTTAATGCAGAGTGTGGTGAGTGCGTGGAATAGTCTCCCGGCGGCGGTAGTGGAGGCGGAAACGAAGGATAGATCTGGTCCTAGGGTTGGGTTTCTTAACTGGAAGAAGGCCAAATTTGAAGAAATGAGAAAGGATCTAAAAAGCATGGATTGGGACAGATTGTTCTCTGGCAAGGATGTGATCGGTAGGTGGGAAGCCTTCAAAGGAGAAATTTTAAGAGTGCAGAATTTGTATGTTCCTTTCAGGATTAAAGGCAAAATGAATAGGAATAAGGAACCTTGGTTCTCAAGGGATATTGCAGCTCTGATAACGAAGAAAAGGGAGTTGTATGACATGTATACGATGCAGGGAGTAAATAAGGTGCTTGAGGAGTATAAGAAGTGCAAGAAAATACTTAAGAGAGAAATCAGGAGGGCGAAAAGAAGACATGAGGTTGCCTTGGCAGTCAAAGTGAAGGATAATCCAAAGAGCTTTTACAGGTATATTAAGAGCAAAAGGATTGTAAGGGATAAAATTGGTCCTCTTGAAGATCAGAGTGGTCGGCTATGTGCGGAACCAAAGGAAATGGGGGAGATCTTAAATAGTTATATTTATTTTATTTATTTTTTGTTTTGCGTCTGTATTTACTAAGGAAACTGGCATGAAGTCTATGGAATTAAGGGAAACAAGTAGTGAGATCATGGAAACTGTACAGATCGAAAAGGAGGAGGTCCTTGCCGTGTTGAGGAATATTAAAGTGAATAAATCCCCGGGACCTGACAGGGTGTTCCCTAGGACCCTGAAGGACACTAGTGTTGAAATTGCAGGGGCCGTGGCAGAAATATTTAAAACGTCGCTGTCGACAGGTGAGGTGCCGGAGGATTGAAGAGTGGCTCATGTTGTTCCGTTGTTTAAAAAAGGATCAAAAAGTAATCCGGGAAATTATAGGCCGGTCAGTTTAACGTCTGTAGTAGGTAGGTTATTGGAGGGAGTATTGAGATGCAGAATCTACAAGCGTTTGGATAGACAGGGACTTATTAGGGAGAGTCAACATCGCTTTGTGCGTGGTAGGTCATGTTTGACCAATCTATTGGAGTTTTTCGAGGAGTTTACCAGGAAAGTGGATGAAGGGAAGGCAGTGGATATTGTCTACATGGACTACAGTAAGGCCTTGGACAAGGTCCCGCATGGGAGGTTAGTTAGGAAAATTCAGTCGCTAGGTATACATGGAGAGGTGGTAAATTGGATTAGACATTGGCTCAATGGAAGAAGCCACAGAGTGGTAGTAGAGAATTGCTTCTCTGAGTGGAGCCTGTGACTAGTGGTGTGCCACAGGGATCAGTGCTGGGTCCATTGTTATTTGTCATCTATCTCAATGATCTGGATGATAATGTGATAAATTGGATCAGCAAGTTTGCTGATGATACAAAGATTGGAGGTGTAGTAGACAGTGAGGAAGGTTTTCAGAGCCTGCAAAGGGACTTGGACAGGCTGTAAAAATGGGCTGAAAATGGCAGATGGAGTTGAATACAGACAAGTGTGAGGTATTACATGTTGGAAGGACAAACCAAGGTAGAACATATAGGGTTAATGGTAAGGCACTGAGGAGTGCGGTGGAACAGAGGGATCTGGGAATACAGATACAAAATTCCCTAAAAGTGGCGTCACAGGCAGATAGGGTCGTAAAGAGAGCTGTTGGTACATTGGCCTTTATTAGTCAAAGTATTGAGCATCAGAGCAGGAATGTTATGATGAGGCTGTATAAGGCACTGGTGAGGCCAAATCTGGAGTATTGTAAACAACAGGAATTCTGCAGATGCTGGAAATTCAAGCAACACACATCAAAGTTGCTGGTGAACGCAGCAGGCCAGGCAGCATCTCTAGGAAGAGGTGCAGTCGACGTTTCAGGCCGAGACCCTTCTTCAAGTCGAAGGGTTTCGGCCTGAAACGTCGACTGCACCTCTTTCCAGAGATGCTGCCGAGGCTGCTGTGTTCACCAGCAACTTTGATGTGTGTTCTCTGGAGTATTGTGTTCAGTTTTGGTCAGCAAATTACCGGAAGGATATAAATAAAGTTGAAAGAGTGCAGAGAAGGTTTACAAGGATGTTGCCGGGACTTGAGAAACTCAGTTAGAGAGAAGGGTTGAATAGGTTAGGACTTTATTCCCTGGAGCGTAGAAGAATGAGGGGAGATTTGATAGAGGTATATACAATTATGATGGGTATTGATAGAGTGAATGCAAGCAGGCTTTTTCCACTGAGGCAAGGGGAGAAAAAAAAAAACAGAGGACATGGGTTAAGGGTGAGGGGGAGGGGGAAGTTTAAAGGGAACATTAGCGGGGACTTCTTCACACAGAGAGTGGTGGGAGTATGGAATGAGCTGCCAGGTGAGGTGGTAAATGCGGGTTCTTTAATAACATTTAAGAATGAATTGGACAGATACAAGGATGGGAGGTGTATGGAGGGATATGGTCCGTGTGCAGGTCAGTGGGACTAGACAGAAACGGATCGACACATCCAAGAAGGGCCAAAAGGCCTGTTTCTGTGCTGTAGTTTCTATGGTTCTATGGTTCTAAAAGGAGGAAGCTTAAGAATGAATTTTGGAGAGACAGAGAAAATTAGTGAGAAGGCCTTGGCGGGCAGGATTAAAGAAGCGGTCCCAACACAGAACCTTTGTGGAACACCACTAGTCGCCGGCCGCTGACCAGGAAACCCCTCCCTTTATTTCCACTCTTTTCCTCCGGCCAGTCAGCCAATCTGCTCTCTTACCAGTAACACCATGGGTCCCTGTCTTGTTAAGCGGCCTCATGTGTGGCACACTTTCAGAAGACACTTTAGATTCTGGACTAGTTCCTGAGGATTGAAGGGTGGCTAATGTCACACCGCTTTTTAAAAAAAAGGAGGGAGAGAGAAACCGGGGAATTATAGACCGGTTAACCTAACATCGGTGGTGAGGAAAATGCTAGAATCAGTTGTCAAAGATGTGATAACAGCACATATTGCAAACGGTGAAATCATCGGATTAAGTCAGCATAAATTTATAAACGGAAAATCATGTCTGACGAATGTCATAGAATTTTTTGAGGATGTAATTAGTAGAGTAGATAGAGGAGAACTAGTGACTGTGGCGTATTTAGATTTGCGCATGCTTTTGACAAGGTCCCACACAGGAGATTAGTGGGTAAACTTAAGCACACGGTATTGGGCGTATGGTATTGATGGAGATAGAGTATTGGTTGGCAGGCAGGAAGCAAAGACTGGGAATAAACGGGACTTTTCAGAATGGCGGGCAGTGAGTAGTGGGGAACCGCAAGGCTCAGTGCTGGGACCCCAGTTGCTTACAATATGTATTAATGACGTATACGAGAGAATTAAATGCAGAATCTCCAAGATTGCGGATGACACGAAGCTGGGCGGCAGTGTTAGCTGTGAGGAGAATGCTAACGGGATGCAAGGTGACTTGGATAGGTTAGGTGAGTGGGAACATTCATGGCAGATCGGATTTAATGTGGATAAATGTGAGGTTATCTACTTTGGAGACAAAAACAGGAAAGCAGTTCATTATCTGAATGGTGGCCGATTAGGAAAAAGGGAGGAGCAACGAGACCTGAGTGTCATTATATACCAATCATTGAAAGTGGGCATGCAGGTACAACAGGCTGTGAAAAAGGCGAATGGTATCCTGGCATTCATAGCTAGAGGAGTTGAGTACAGGAGCAGGGAGGTACTTCTGCAGTTGTGCAAGGCCTTGGGGAGGCAACACCTGGAGTATTGTGTGAAGTTTTGGTCCCCTAATCTGAGGAAATACATCCTTACCATAGAGAGAGTACAAAGAAGGTTGACCAGATTGATTCCTGGGATGGCAGGACTTTCATATGATGAAAGACTGTATCGACTGGTCTAATACTCACTGGAATTTAAAAGATTGAGGTGGGATCTTATTGAAACGTATAAAATTCTAAAGGGATTGGACAGGCTAGATGCAGGAAGATTGTTCCCGATGTTGAGCAAGTCCAGAACGAGGCGTCGCAGTTTAAGGATAAAGGGGAATCCTTTTCTGACCGATATGAGGGAAAATTTCTTCACAGAGAGAGTGTGAATCTGCTGATTTCTCTGTCACAAGAAACAGTTGAGGCCAGTTGTTTAGCTATATTTAGGAGGAAGTTAGATATGGCCATTCTGGCTAAAGGGATCACGGGGTATGGAGAAAAGCCAGGTACAGGGTTCTGAGTTGGATGATCAGCCATGATTGTACTGAATGGCGGTGCAGGCTCGAAGGGACGAATGGCCTACTCCTGCACCTATTTTCTATGTTTCCATGTTTCTAGCGCTAGGTAATGTTACAGATCCAGATGATTATAGGGCAAATAAGAAGGAGCTTAAGAGGAAAATTAGGAGACACAGAAGGGGCCATGAGAAAGCCTTGGCGGGCAGGATTAAGGAACCCACCAGGACATTCTTCAAATATGTGAAGAACAAGATGATTCGACGTGAAAGAGCACGGCCTGTCAAGTGTGACAGTGGGAATGCGTGTATGGAACCGAAGGAAATAGCAGTGGTACTTAATGAATACTTTACTTCAGTGTGGAAAAGAATCACTGTGGAAAAGAATCTTGGTTACTGTAGCAATGACTTGAAGGACACTGAAAAGCTTGAGCATGGAGATATTAAGAAAGAGGATGTGCTGGAGATTTTGGAAAGCATCAAGTTGGATAAATCGCCGGGACGGGATGAGATAGGAGCATAGAAACAGAAAACCAACAGCACAATACAGGCCCTTAAAGTTTTGCCGAACATGTCCCTACCGTAGAAATTACCAGGCTTACCCATACTAGACAGCCCATTCCACGCACTCACCACTCTCTGAGTAAAAAACATGCCCCTGACATTTCCTCTGTAGCTACTCCCCAGCACCCTAAACCTGTGTCCCCTTGTGGCAACCATTTCAGCCCTGGGGAAAAGCCTCTGACTATCCAGACGATCAATGCTTCTCATCACCTTATACATCTCTGTCAGGTCAACTGTCATCCTCCGTCGCTCCAAGGAGAAAAGGCCGAGTTCACTCAACCTATTCTCATAAGACATGCTCCCCAATCCAGGCAACATCCTTGTAAATCTCCTCTGCACCCCTTCTGTGGTTTCTATATCCTTCCTGTAGTGAGATGACCAGAAATGAGCCCAGTACTCCAAGTGGGGTCTGACCAGAGTCCTATATAGCTAGAACATTATCTCTCGGCTCCTAAATTCAATTCCACGATTGTTGAAGGCCAATACACCGTACGCCTCCTTAACCACAGAGTTAACCTGAGCAGCTGCTTTGAATGCCCGATGGACTCGGACCCCAAGATCTCTTTGATCCTCCACACAGCCAAGACTCTTACAAACAATGCTATATCCTGCCGTGATGTTTGACCTGCCAAAATAAACCATCACACACTAATGTGGGGTAAACTCCATCTGCAACTTTTCAGCCCAGTTTGGCATCCTATCAATGTCCCGTTGTAACCTCTGACAGCAATCTACACTATCCTCAACACCTCCAACATTTGCGTCATCAACAAACCTACTAACTCACCCATCCACTTCCTCATCCAGGTCATGTATAAAAATCACGAAGAGTAAGACAATAGACAATAGGTGCAAGAGTCCGCCATTCATCCCTTCGTGCTAGCACCTACATTCACTCTGATCATGGCTAATCTGTCAGGATCTGTAAGGATCCCAGAACAGATCCATGAGGCACTTCACTGGTTACCGACCTCCATGCAGAATATGACCCGTCTACAACCACTCTTTGCCTCCTGTGGGCAAGCCCGTTCTGGATCCACAAACCGATGTCCCCTTGGATCCATCGCTGATCGGGTTGTACACCGTTATTTAAACGGCCCTGCAAATTGACTTTGTACATATGCCTGCTAAACGGAGGTTTAGGTATATATTGGTAATAGTGGACATGTTTTTCAGATGGGAGGAGGGCTATCCAGCTGGGAGGAATGATGTAAGAACTGTGGTGAACATATTTATGAAAGACATTATACCTAGGTTTGGAAGTCCCCTAGGGTAAATAGCGACAGGGGAACCCGTTTTACAAATAAATTAGCACAGGGACTGAAGGAAGACTTGGGGTTCCATTAGAAATTGCAAATCCCCTACCAGCCTCAGCCCTCAGGTATGGTGGAAAGAGGAAACGGGGAAATAAAAGCGACTTTGACAAATTATTGTCAGCAAAACGGTCTCGGACGGCAAGAGGCAATGCCCTTAGTAATGTACACGATGTGAAATCAGAAGGATAGAAATACAGGACTTACCCCTCATTAAATATTGATGAAGCGGCCTATGACAGCAGGAACTGAGCCTCCCATGACAACAGAAAAAAGTAGTGCTAATATACAATGATAAGAAAACACTAAAATACGCACAAGCATTGCGTCAGGGGGCAGGGAAATTGTATCAGAGGGTCCAGTTAACCCAGGCACCTTTAACTGAAGGTAACATGCATCCATTAAGCCGGTAGACGGAATAAATGAGAGATCGGTAAATAAAGACTCTTTCTCTCCCAGGCGGATGATGACCCATACAGCCGTTAAGGTGAAGGAGAGACCTGACTGAACACATGTCAGCAGGCGCAGGTTTCACTACGACAGGGAGGAAATAAAATACCGAACAGGTCAAATCTTCCCAGAGAGAGAGAGAGGAACGGCTCTGAGAACCAAGAACAAAGTGTTAGTGAGAGACCGGGACATAAATTTATTTTAACCTGCACCTCATGTTATATACATGGTGACAGATTATTAACAAAATATACGCTCAATAGAGGACTCATATGAAGGAAGTAGTGGCGATAATCATATTGGGGGTGGGATTGATTGATTACCTAACAGCGTGGGAAGCAAATACAAAGAAACAGGAAAGTGGAGAAGAAGTATTAGCCTAAGAAGGAGGGGTCTGTGCGTTAGTAGGGAACTAATGTTGCACCTGTATCCCCGATGCCTCTGAAAATATAACTGATCAGCACATAAAGGTGAAGATAGAGGACATTAGGAAGATAGAGAAACTGTTCAAGAATTTTGGTCCGGGGAAAAATTGGTGGGAGATAATAAAGGGTTGGTTTTCTGGCTGGCGAGGCTGGGTAACGCATGGAATAGTTGCAGTCGCGATGATATGTGTTTAGAGTGTTGTGTATGTGCAGCATTGCAATTCTGCTGTTATCATTTAATGAAGGTAGCCTTGTCTGGCCCTCAGAAGGTCTCTATGGTACCCCAAAGGATGAAAGGACAGCAAGGAACATTGGTGGGGTGCAGAGCTGTACCCAGGGAAGGAGAGTCTCTTCCCCTTCTGAGCTCCCTGATGAGGAGGAGGATGCAGTACCCCAGTAAGGAGTGTTAATCTAGAAGATTAACAAGGAGGGAACAGTGGAAGAAAATATCAAGACCTTGCATTGTATTGGGCATTGGGGGCTAATGATTTGTTTTAAAATGTGCATTCAAAGTCCACAATAGTTTAACTGTAACTAATGTACTCTGTGTAACTGAACTGTGCCCTGCAACCGAGTTATAAAAATAACTGCATCTGTACCTTTTTTTCTGAGAATTTTCATATGTCTGCGGTTGAGTCAGCTGGACTAATATATATTTTTTTGAGAGGTAACACTTAAGTCAAATGTGTTGCTTCTCAAGAACATATTTTTGTTACTTCCCTATTCTGTAGCATTCTCTGGAAATGCTCGACGAAGGTTCAAATAAGGAATTATCTGGTCGTACAATGTCCTGAGGCACGTGACCTTTACTTCAGTAAACAAAAATCCAACTATGTGTCTCTCGTCACGTCCCACTGATGTATAAATATGACTGAGTTTCCTTGTTTGAGGGAGCTCCAGGATCCCGCTTTTAGATTCTAGGCTGCCCATGATATCATGTGACGAATAAAGAATATTCGACGGCCCTCTCCCTCCGGGTCCGAGTATTCCTTTTCCGCTACAATTTCTCAACATACTATCTCATCTGGCATTTCTCTGCCCACTCTCCAGAACTGACCATGTCCCTCTGTAACTTTTCCGTTTCTTCAACACTTCCTGCTCCTCCACCTATCTTGGTGTCATCCGTAAAATAGACACACCTCCGAAGATTATTACCACCACACACATGTAGCCATATAACCATATATCAATTACAGGAAGGGAAGAGGCCATATCGGCCCTTCTAGTCCGTACCGAACGCTTACTCTCACCTAGTCCCACCAACATGCACTCAGCCCATAGCCCTCCATTCCTTTCCTGTCCATATACCTATCCAATTGTTCTTTAAATGACAATATCGAAATTGCCTAGACCACTTCTACTGGAAGCTCGTTCCACAGAGCCACCACCCTCTGAGTAAAGAAGTCCCCCCACCCCCGTGTTAGCCGTGAACTTCTGCACCCTAACTCTCAAGTCATGTCAGCTTGTTTGAATCTCCCCTACTATCCTACTGAAACCTTCTATTTGTGACTTTGTATGAACTTTTAACATCATTTATTTTCACCCCAGCTCCACGATCTGCTCTGGCACTCTGGTTCCCATATCCCTGCAAATCAGGTTTAAACCCTCCCCAACAGCACTAACAAACCTCCCTGCAAGGTTATTGTTCCCCTTGCAGTTCAGGTGTAACCCATCTCTCTTGTACAGGTCCCTCCTGCCCGAGAAGATGTCCGAATGATACTGAAATCTGAAACTCTGCCCCTCACACCAGTTCCTCAGCCACGTGTTAATCCGCCAGAGCATCCGTTACCACCCCTGAGGTCCTGCTTTTTAACTTCCTACCAAGCTCTCTATACTCACTCTTCAGGACCTTCTCACTCTTTCTTCCTACGTCATTGGTACCGATGTGCACCATGACTTCTGGCTGTTCACCCTCCCACTTTAGAATGCTCTGCAAGCGATCAGAGACATCCCTGACCCTGGCACCCAGGAGGCAGCAAACTATCCGGGAATTTCTGTCACGACAACAGAACCTCTTTTCTGTACGGCTATCTATCGTGTGCCCTATCACTACCGCTCTCATCTTTTTCCACCCTCCCTTCTGCACTGCAGAGCCAGACTCAGTGCCAGAGATCCGGCTGCCTCAGCGTGTCCCAGGTCAGTCAAACACCGCAACAGTATCCAAATCGGTATAGAACATAGAACATAGAATAGTACAGCACAGTACAGGCCCTTCGACCCACAATGTTGTGCCTACCCTCAAACCCTGCTTCCAATCTTAGCCCCCACCTTAGATTCCTCCATATACCTGTCTAGTAGTCTCTTAATCGTCACTAGTGTATCTGCCTCCACCACTGATTCAGACAGTGCATTCCACGCACCAACCACTCTCTGAGTAAAAAAACCTTCCTCTAATATCCCCCTTGAACTTCCCACCCATGACCTTAAAGCCATGTCCTCTTGTATTGAGCAGCGGTGCCCTGGAGAAGAGGCGCTGGCTGTCCACTCTATCTATTCCTCTTATTATCTTGTACGCCTCTATCATGTCTCCTCTCATCCTCCTTCTCTCCAAAGAGTAAAGCCCTAGCCTCCTTAATCTCTAATCATAATGCATACTTTCTAAACCAGGCAGCATTCTGGTAAATCTCCTCTGTACCCTTTCCAATGCTTCCACATCCTTCCTATAGTGAGGTGACCAGAACTGGATACAATACTCCGAGTGTGGCCTAACCAGAGTTTAATAGAGCTGCAGCATTACATCGCGACTTTTAAACTCTATCCCTCGACTTATGAAAGCTAACACCCCATAAGCTTTCTTAACTGCCCTATCCACCTGTAAGGCAACTTTCAGGGATCTGTGGACATGTACCTCGAGATCCCTCTGCTCCTCCACACTACCAAGTATACTTGTTGTGGGAATTTCATCCAATTCTGCTCTACCGTCCATCCATCTAGTTTACTTTTCAAATCGACTTGGGACAGTTCCTCTCTCATGCCACTGTAATTTCCTCTGTTCCTCTGAAATATTGACACACCTGACACCAAATTCTGCTTTTCAAATTTGAAACTGAACTTAATCGCCTCAGGTTCATTACACAGCAGCCAATCTAAAACAGCTGATCCTCTGATGTGCTTATGGACAAGTTGATCCAAAAAGCCATCCCGTGGGCATTCTATAAACTGCCTCTCCTGTGATCCAGTACCTCCCTGACTTCCCCACTTTAATATTGAAATCCCTCATGAATATCCTGACAATTCTCTTCCACACGCTTTCTTTCTATTCCTAGCTGTAACGTGGAGTCCACATCCCGGCTGCTGTTTGGAGGCCCGTATATAACTGCTATTAGTGTCTTTTTAACCTTGCCATTTCTTAACTTCACAAAGAAGTTCAGAAACAGGACCTCAAAGGTAGTAATGCCGGGATTACTCCCTGCGCCACGTGACAGTGAGTATAGGAATAAAATGAGGTGGAGGATAACTGAGTGGCTGAGGGATTGGAGCTGGGGGCAGTGATTTATACTTCCGGATCACTGGAACTTCTTCTGGGGCAGGTGTTAACTGCACAAAAATGAAGGGTTGCACTTGAATCCGAGGGGGCCCAATATTCTACGGAAAGGTTTGCTAAGACTATTGGGGAGAGTTTAAACTAGAATTGCTGGAGGTTGAGAACCAAACTGAAGTGATGCAGGAAACAAAGGTTTGCTCACAAGCAGAGAAAACATGGGGAAAGTGCTAAATGGAGGATAGGCAGATGATAGAGAAGGGACGCGCTCTGACCAATGGGTTGAGATGTGTCAAAATTAATGCGAGGTGCATTGTGAATAAAGCGGAGGAGATTAGAGCATGGATCAAAACTTGTAACTACGATGTTGTGGCCATTGCAGAGAGTTGGGTGGTGCAGGAGCAGGAATGGCTACTTCAGGTGCCAGGTTGTATATGTTTCAGGAAGGACAGGGAGCGAGGTAAAATAGTGGAGTGCGTGGCACTGTTGATCAGATATAGGGTAACGGCTGCAGATTAGGAGGAAGTCATGGAGGGGTTGTCTACGGAATCTGTGTGAGTGGAAGTTAGGAATAGGAAGGGATCAATAACTCTAATGGGTGTTTTTTTTATCTACCACCCAATATTAACAGAGACATCGAGGAGAAGATACGGAGACGGATTCTGGAAAGGAGCAATAATAGCAGTGTTGTTGTGGTAGGAGATTTGAATTGCCCAAAATAATGATTGACATATCCCTGGAGTGAGGGGTTTAGATGGGGTAGGGTTTGTTAGGTGTGTTCAGTAGTGTTTCTTGACATAATATGTACATAGGCCTACAATAGGAGAGGCTGTACTTTATCTGATATTGGGAAATTAACTTGGCCAGGTGTCAGGTCTCTCAGTGGGAGAGCATTTCCGAGATAGTGATCACAATTCTATCTCCTTTACCACAGCAATGGAGAGGGATAGGAACAGACAAATTTGGGAAATGTTTAATTAGAGTAAGAGAAATATGAGGCTTTCAGGCAGTAATTTTGAAGATAAGTTGGAAACAGGTGATCTCGGGGAAACGTACGGAAGAAAGTTGGCAAATGTTCAGGGCATATTTGCGTGGGGTTCTGAGTTCGTACGTTCCAATGAGACATGGAAAGAATGGTGAGGTACTAGTTCCGTGGTGTACAAAGGCTGTTGTAAATCTAGTCAAGAAGAAAAGAGGAGCTTACGAAAGGTTCAAAAAACTTTGTAATATTTTTATAAATGACCACCATGTGGAAGTGGAGGAATGAGTTAGCAAATTTGCTGTTGACACAAAGGTTGGAGATGTTATGGATAGCGTGGAGGTCTGTCAAAGGTTACTGTGGGATATTGATCGGATGCAAAACTGGACTGAGAAATGGCAGATGGAGTTCAAAGCAGGTAAGTGTGAGGTGGCTAATTTCGGTAGGTCAAATATGATGGCAAAATATATCATTAATGGCAAGACTCTTGGCAGTGTGGAGGATCAGAGGGATCTGGGGTCCGAGTCCAAAGGACACTCAAAACTGCTACGCAGGTTGACTCTGTGGTTAAGAAGGCATACGGTGCATTGGCCTTCATTATTAGTGGCACTGAGTTTAGGAGCCGAAGGTAATGTTGCAACTATGTAGGGCCTTGGTCAACCGTACTTGGAATACTGTGCTCAGTTCTCGTCACCTTACGACAGGAAGGACGTGGAAACCATAGAAAGGGTGCAGAGATTAACAAGGATGTTGTCTGGACTGGGGAGCATGCCTTCTGAGAATAGGTTGAGTGAACTTGGCCTTTTCTTCTTGGAGCGACGGAGGACGAGGGTTGACCTGATAGAGGAACTCAGGTTAATGAGAGGCATTGATCGTGTGGATAATCAGAAGCTTTTCCAAAGGGATGAAATGGCTAGCACGACAGGGCACAGTTTAGAGGTGTTTGGAAACAGGAACAGAGGAGATTTTAGAGGTAAGTTTGTTTTAATGCAGAGTGTGGTGAGTGCGTGGAATGGTCTCCCGGCGGCGATAGTGGAGGCGGAAACGATAGGGTTTTACTTAAGTGAATTCTGGATAGCTACATGGGACTTTGAAAACTGGTGTACAAAGGCTGTAATAAATCTAGTCAAGAAGAAAATAAATGCTTATAAATGTTTACGCGAGCTTGATAATGTTAGACATCGAGAAAATTATAAGGCTAAAAGGAAGAAGCTTAAGAAGGAAATTAGGAGAACCATAAAGGAAGATGAGAAGGCCTTGGCGGGCAGGATTAAAGAAGCGGTCCCAACACAGAACCTTTGTGGAACACCACTAGTCGCCGGCCGCTGACCAGGAAACCCCTCCCTTTATTCCCACTCTTTTCCTCCTGCCAGTCAGCCAATCTGCTCTCTTACCAGTAACACCATGGGTCCCTGTCTTGTTAAGCGGCCTCATGTGCGGCACACTATCAGAAGACTCTTTAGATTCTGGACTAGTTCCTGACGATTGCAGGGTGGCTAATGTAACCCCCTCTTTTTAAAAAAAGGAGGGAGAGAGAAACCGGGGAATTTTAGAACGGTTACCCTGACATCGGTGGTGGGGAAAATGCGAGAGTCATTTATCAAAGATGTGATAACAGCACATTTGGAAAGTGGAGAAATCATCGGACAAAGTCAGCATGGATTTGTAAAAGGAAAATCATGTCTGAAGAATTTGATAGAATTTTTTGAGGATGTAACTAGTAGAGTAGATAGGGGAGAACCAGTGTTTGTGGTGTATTTGGATTTGTAAATTTTTTTGACACGGTCCCACACAGGAGATTAGTAGGCAAACTTGAAGCACACGGTATTGGAGGTATGGTATTGATGTAGATAGAGAATTGTTTGGCAGACAGGAAGCAAAGAGTGGGAATAAGCGGGACCTTTTCAGAATGGCAGGCAGTGACTAGTGGGGTACCGCAAGGCTCAGTGCTGTGACCCCAGTTGTTTACAATATATATTAATGACATAAACGAGGGAATTAAATGCAACATCTCCAAGTTTGCGGATGACACGAAGCTGGGCGGCAGTGTTAGCTGTGAGGAGGATGCTAAGAGGATGCAGGGTGATTTGGACAGGTTACATGAGTGGGAAAATGCATGGCAGCTGTGATTTAATGTGGATAAATGTGAGGTTTTCCAATTTGGTGGCAAAAACAGGAAAGCCGTTTATTAAATGAATGGTGACCGATTAGGAAAAGGGGAGGTGCAACGAGACCTGGTGTCATTATACACCAGTCATTGAAAGTGGGCATGCAGGTACCGCAGGCAGTGAAAAAGGCGAATTGTATGCTGGCATTCATAGCAAGACAATTCGAGTACAGGAGCAGAGAGGTACTACTGCAGCTGTACAGGGCCTTGGTGAGACCACACCTGGAGTATTGTGTGAAGTTTTGGTCCCCTAATCTGAGGAAAGACATTCTTGCCATAGAGGGAGTACAAAGAAAGTTCACCAGATTGACTCCTGGGAGGGCAGAACTTTCATATGATGAAAGACTGGATCGACTGGTCTAATACTCTTGGAATTTAGAAGATTGAGGGGGGATCTTATTGAAACGTATAAAATTCTAAAGGGTTTGGACAGGCTAGACGCAGGAAGATTGTTCCCGGTGTTGAGCAAGTCCAGGACGAGGCGTTGCAGTTTAAGGATAAAGGAGAATCCTTTTAGGACCGATATGAGGGAAAATTTCTTCACAGAGAGAGTGGTGAATCTGTGGAATTCTCTGTCACAGGAAACATTTGAGGCCAGTTGATTCTCCATATTTAAGAGGGAGTTAGCTATGGTTCATGTGGCTAAAGGGATCAGCGGGTATGGAAAGAAGGCAGGTACAGGGTTCTGAGTTGGATGATCAGCCATGATTATACTGAATGGCGGTGCAGGCTCTAAGGGACGAATGGCCTACTCATGCACCTATTTTCTATGTTTCTATGCTTCTAGAGCTAGGTAATGTTAGAGATCAAGATGATTATAAGGCTAATAGGAAGGAGCTTAAGAAGGAAATTAGGAGAGCCAGAAAGGACCATGCGAAGGCCTTGGCGGGCAGGAGTAAGAAAAGCCCCAAGACATTCTACAAATATCTGAAGAGCTAGAGGATAAGAAGTGAAAGAATAGGGCCTGTCAATTGTGACAGTCGGAAAGTATGTATGGAACCGGAGGAAATAGCAGAGGCACTTAATGAATACTTTACCTCAGTATTCACTATGGAAAAGTATCTTGGTTATTGTAGTGATGACTTGCAGCACACTGAAAAGCTTGAGCAGGGAGATATTAAGAAAGGGGATGTGCTGGAGCTTTTGGAAAGCATCAAGTTTGATAAATCGCCGGGACCGGATGAGATAGGAGCATAGAAACAGAAAACCTACAGCACAACACAGGCCCCCAGAGTTTTGCCGATCATGTCCTTTCCATAGAAATTACTAGGCTTCCCACACTCGGCAGCCCATTCCACGCACTCACCACTCTCTGAGTAAAAAAAACATGCCCCTGACATCTCCTCTGCACTTACCCCACAGCACCCTAAACCTGTGTCCTCTTGTAGCAACTATTTCAGCCCTGGAGAAAAGCCTCTGACTATCCACACGATCAATGCCTCTAATCACCTTGTACATCTCTGTCCGGTCACCTGTCATCCTCCGTCGCTTCAAGGAGAAAAGACCGAGTTCACTCAACCTATTCTCATAAGGCATGCTCCCCAATCCAGGCAACATTCTTGTAAATCTCCTCTGCACCCCTGCTGTGGCGTCCATATCCTTCCTGTAGTGAGGTGACCAGAAATGAGCCCAGTACTCCAAGTGGGGTCTGACCAGAGTCCTATATAGCTACAACATTATCTCTCGGCTCCTAAATTCAGTTCCACTCTTTGCCTTCTTCGGGCAATACAGTTCTGGATCCACAAAGCGATGTCCCGTAGGATCCCATGCCTCTTTACTTTCTAAATAAGCCTTGCATGGGGTACTTTATCAAATGTCTTGCTGAAATCCATATAGACTACATCGGCTGCTCTTCCTTCAACAGTGTGTTTAGTCACATCCTCAAAAAATTTAATCAGACTCGTAAGGCAAGACCTGGCCTTGACCGAGCCATGCTGACTATTCCTAATCATATTATACCTCCTCAAATATTAATAAATCCTGCCTCAGGATCTTCTCCATCAGCTTACAAACCACTGAGGTAAGACGCAGTCGTCTATAATTTCCTGGGCTATGTCGGCTCCCCTTATTGAATAAAGGAACAACATCCTCAACCCTCCGATCCTCTAGGACCTCTCCCGTCCCCATTGATGATGCAAAGATGACAACTGTGTACAGTTATGTACCATACACTTGGAGAATCGAGGATCGGACCGCACAGGTCTAACGTGAGTGGAGAAAAGGATTTAATTGGGGAGCCGAGTGACAACGTTTTGTTACCCAGATGGTGGTCAGTATGTAGAACTAGCTGATAGAGGAAGCGGTCGAAACAGATGCATCAGAAACTTGGTCACTCTGGTGCATGACACGTGACCCCGTTAAATGACGTCATTTCTACGAACCCTGACCTGTACTTGCAGTGGGTGACAGCCCGCCGGGTTCCGAGGAAATGGGAGGATCTTCGTCCTCATCGATGCGGGGTTCCTCTTTCCGAAAATTCAGCTCTGAGTAGGTCGAGTTCAGACCGGCTGGGAGAGAGAGTCAGACAGTCAGATAAGGGACAGAGTGAGAGCGGTAGAGAATGGGGGAAGGAGTTGGGGAGAGACAGAAGAGAGCGGGTGCGAGGCAAGAGAGAGAGAGGGTTAAGTGAGGGGAGAGAAGGAGTTAGAAAGTGAGAGAGATGGTGAGGGAGAAGGGGAATGACAGGACAGAGACGTGGATATAGAGAAAAGGCAAAAACAATGGACAGAGAGGAGACCGCGATGTGGGCATTGGGGAGGAAATACGAGAGAAAGAATGGGGAAAGAGAAAGGAGAGGGGTACAGGGGGAGAGTGTGTTGGGTTAGAGCGGAGTGAGACGTGTGAGAGATGAAAGCAAGGGGTAGGAGAAGGGAGAGGGATGGAGAAGAGAGAAGAGGACATTTTCAGAGAGCGGGGACAGAGCAGTGGGAAGAGCGTCGTGGAGCGCGAGAGAGGGGTGGATATAGAGGAGGACAAGGCGTGGAGGGGAGATCAGAGGTAAACCTAGGGATAGAGAGGGGTGGGAAGAACAGGAGGGGTGGACGGGGGAGGGTTGAGAGTGAGAAGAGAGAGAGGGATAGATTGCGGGGGGGGGTCGAGAGTGGTGGAGACGATGACTGTGATAAAGGAAAGACGGAAAAGAGATGGGGTAATGGGAGAATACGAAGAGAACAGGACAGTGGGAGACAATAGGGGAAATTGTGTGAGAGAAGGGCAGGGGAAAAAGGCAGAGAGGAGATGAGGTGAGAGAGGGTGAGGGAGGTGAGATAAGGGGAAAGAAGGAAAAGAGAGTGGGGTTAGAAGACGGAGGTTAGAGTGGTTAAGGTTTTTATAACACTCCTTTCTCACCGGCGCTCCCACTGTGTCCCCACTCAACACCCCTACGCGGCGCTATCTCATCTCCACCACCCCTGCCACACAGCGCTCGCTCCTCATTGCCCCTTCCTCCACACGGCACCTCCCATGCTATCTCTCCCCACCGACCCTTCCCACAGCAATCGCTCCTCAAAGCATCCCACGACGCTCCCTCTATCCCGCCCCTCCCAGGGCGCAACACTCCTCACCGGCCATCAAAGAGAGATCCCTCCTCCTCGCATTTCGCGCGCGTTCCCACCGTCTTTTTTTTTTCGGGTCAACTATGCGCTGCCCTGAGATCTCTCGGCAGCATTGGACAAATCAGCTAAACAGTCAAACCAACCAAGAAAAAACTGACCTCCATCTGTCCGGACCAGGAGCTCAGAAACGGTCTTGAAATTAATTTCAACGCACGATACATCAGGTTCAGCTAGGACCAGAACATCTAGGGTCAGACACAGAGTGAAGTCCCTCCACACAGTCCGATCACACACTCCCGGGGTCAGACACAAAGTGAGACACCCTCCACACCGTCCCGTCACACACTCCCGGGGTCAGACACAAAGTGAGGCACCCTCCACACCGTCCCGTCACACACTCCCGGCGTCAGACACAAAGTGAGGCACCCTCCACACCGTCCCGTCACACACTCCCGGGGTCAGACACAAAGTGAGGCACCCTCCACACCGTCCCGTCACACACTCCCGGGGTCAGACACAGAGTGAATCTCCCTCCACACCGTCCCGTCACACACTCCCGGCGTCAGACACAAAGTGAGGCACCCTCCACACCGTCCCGTCACACACTCCCGGGGTCAGACACAGAGTGAATCTCCCTCCACACAGTCCCATCGTAAACTCCCGGGGTCACACACAGAGTGAAGCTCCCTCCGCACCGTCGTATCACACCCTCCCGGGGTCCAGACAGAGAGTGAATCTCCCTCCGCACAGTCCCATCACATACTCCCGGAGTTAGACAAAGAGTGAATCTCCCTCCGCACGGTTGTATCACACACTCCCAGTGTCAGACAGAGAATGAATGTCCCTCCGCACCGTCTCATCACACACTCCCGGGGTCAGACACAGAGTGAATCTCCCTCCGCACCGTCCCATCACACACTCCCGGGGTCAGACACAGAGTGAATCTCCCTCCACACCGTCACATCACACACTCCCGGGGTCAGGCACAGAGTGAATCTCCCTCCACACCGTCCCATCACACACTCACCTCGTGAAGGAGACCGTGACTCCGTTTTTGTGAACTTCACGTTCATGTAAGTCTCTCTGTCGTCCATCTTGTCGAGGATTCTCTGCGCTCTCAGCTCAGAAAGGGGAACAAAATGTTTTCAGAGGAAGCCGTGTCGACACCGGGTCAGACCGGCGCCATCAAACAGCGGAGGAAGGGCTGATAAAGAGACAGGCCGAGAGCAGGGGGGCGGAGATTGAGGGTGTGAGAGCTTGTGTTCTCCAGAGGGGAGAGTGGCGGTGGAAGGAGCTGTGATTGTGAGGTTGGGAAGGGGGTTCGGAGAGAAAAAAATGGGTGACTGCGAACAGAAAGGGGGGAGCCGAGAGGAAGTGGTGGGGGGGGGCGGGCTGAGGGTCAGGTGCAGGAGAGAATCGGTATAGAGAGGGGGGAAATAGTTGGGGATATTTGAAGAGAAATTAGGGGAGAAAGGAGTAAAGCAGAGGGCGACCTGACGGGGAAAAGAAAGAGAGAGAGAGAGAGAGAGGGACATGGAGGGAGCGATAATTATGAGAGGGAGCAGAGAGAGTGCTGCAGAGAGGGCGGAGGGATAAATGAGAGGGACGTTGGAGGAGGATAGAGAGAGAAGGGAGGGAGAAAAGAGTGGAAGAAGAGGACTGGAGTGAGATGTAATGAATGAAGAAAGACTGAAAGACTTTCAAGTGATGAAAGACTGGATCGACGAGGCTTACACTCGTTGGAATTTAGAAGATTGAGGTGGGATCTTATTGAAATGTGTAAAATCCTAAAGGGACTGGACAGGCTAGATGCAGGAAGATTGTTCCCGCGGTTGGGGAAGTCCAGAACGAGGGATAATAGTTTTAGGATAACGGGGAAGCCTTTTAGGACCGAGATGTGGAAAAACTGCTTCACACAGAGAGTGGTCAATCTGTGGAATTCTCTGCCACAAGAAGCAGTTCAGGCCAGTTCATTGCTGATATTTAAGAGTGAGTTAGATATATGCTTTGTGGCTAAAAGGATCAGGGGGTATGGAGAGAAGGCAGGTACGGGATTCTGAGTTGGATGATCAGCTATGAACATTCTGAATGGTGGTGCAGGTTCGAAGGGCCGAATGATCTACTCCTGCACCTATTTTCTATGTTTCTATGTTTCTATGTGTCTCTCATGCAGATCACCTATTGTCTGGGAGAATTTTATCCCAAGGTACAAACACACATGGAGAACAAGCGAGCCCCCACCATCCGAGGGAAATGAAGAACTCCCCACAGTCTCTCGCTCTCTCTCTCTTCTCTCTCTCTCTCTCTCTCTCTCTCTCTCTCTCTCTCTCTCTCTCTCTCTCTCTCTCTCTCTCTCTCTCTCTCTCTCTCTCATTCTCTCTCTACTAATGGATATGTGGACATTGATGTTTACAGGAAACCAACGCGCGCTGATCGGCATCTACGGTTTGACTCTCATCTCCAATTAGAGCATAAGTTGGGTGTTATCAGTATTTCAGAGAAGTCCAGAAAGCGGGCGGCGACACTGACTGGTTCTTCATCGAAGCAGCAAAAAAAAAAGCTGGGAAGTCAGCCCAACAGAGGGAGTTCAGGAGCTCTTTCAAACACCCTCCATTACTTCTTGTCTATCCCTTTCGCTCTCTGCATAAGTCACTGTCCCCCTATCTATCCCCACGAATGTACCTATCCCGCTTCAGGTTCGCAACTCTTTCCCGCTCCCTCTCTCTCTCTCTGGACACCCACTCGCCGTGTGCCTTTCCGTCTCACTTCCCTCCTCACTAAGCCTATCTTTCTATCCCCACACCTTCAAAACACCACCTTCACTCTGCCCATTCCCTCCCGCGCACACTGAGCTTCCACTCACGGAAATTTAACTGGGTCGTTTCCAGGAAAGTTGCCGCCTGCTGAACAGCTGGGATCGGTTACATTCTCCACAGTCAGTAAGGGCGGAGGCGACAAGAGAAGTGGGGTTTGGAAACGAGGGGGGCAGTTGGTGAAGAGGGTGGTGGTAGCGCGGCGATGTGCTGGAGCGGCTGTGTGTCTGTGTGCATGTGTGTGTCTGTCTGTGTGTGTGCGTGAGAGAGAGCGAGAGAGAGAGAGAGAGAGAGCGAGAGAGAGAGAGAGAGAGAGAGAGAGAGAGAGAGAGAGAGAGAGAGCCTCGGCATCCTCAGAACAAACACTCCCCTAGTCAGACACAGAGAACAGCACGTTCCAGACCGTCGCATCACACACTCCCGGTGTCAGACATCGAGTAAAACTCCCTCCACGCCTTCCCATGACACACTCACGGAGTCGGACACGAAGGAAATGTACCTCTCCGCCATCCCATCACACATTCCCGGGGTCAGACAAAGAGTGAAACAGAGTGGGTCAGTGGGACTAGTTTAAACACTGACACATGGCCAAGGAGAGAGTTGGACATTGTGATTAGTATGGAGACTGTCACCAGGCTGTAGAGAGAGAGCGGTGTAGTTTGGACAGTTTGGGGACAGACGTGGAACTCTGGACAGTTCCAATGCACTGAATGCAAATCGTCCAGTAAGCGTTCCCATTGCAATAATGATAAGCACCATTTCATTTGCGAGACGGCTGCATCTGTGTGCCTGGATATTCCTGAGGTGATCCACGATCTCTTGAAACAGCCAGTACAGGAGATATGAATCACGTGACAACCTCCTCTTTCTCCTTAGTCTTTCAAATTCACTGTCAGCCCCCACCTGCCCCTCTCCCCTGCTTTAAACGCCTCTCGCTCTATCACTCTCTTTCCCCCAATCTTGCCCACTCTTCCCGCGTCCCTCCAACGTCTCACTCCCCAATCTCATCTAATCAATCTCTCTGCTCTCTCTCACGTATCAGCAGAAACCTGTGCCCTCTTATTCTCGATTCCCCGAACCTGGGGACTGTGCGTACCCAACCTATCTGTGCACCTTGTGGTTTTATGCACCCACCCCTACGCTCCAAGGAATAACGTCTGTTCATACCGCGAGCCCTGGAAACATCCTCGTAAATCTCCCTCTGCACTCTGTCCAGAAACACAACAAAAAGGCAGGCATATCTGCGATCCATACGTGTGCCCATGACTGCACCTTTAGATTGGAGGTAGTGGGAGGAGCCAGAGGAGATATTCTGAAGAGTAAGGACGCTAGACAGAGCAGAGTGTTAGTAGAGGGGAACTGGTTAGGTCTAGAATCCAAAAAGAAGCGGAGAGCTTTGAGACCTTCCTGGTGGGGGATGGAAGTATACAGGGACTGGATATCCATGGTGAAAATAAAGGGGTGGGGGCCAAGGAATTTATCGTGAGACTTTAATGCAGTCTGTACAGTACAGTTTGCATCAGCTGTGAACGAGACACACTACCCTCACTGTCACACAGAGATGTTCTTCAAAGGGACACTGAAAGAGTTTCGGCGTCACCGACACGAACCACAGATGACACGAACACGCCCTTATCGTGACAGTGACACACTGACAGGCTCTGCACCGTAGCAGAAACTCACCACTCAGCGATACCAACACAGAGTCGCGCCCTGCACTGTAGCTGTGAAACACCCTTACCCGTATGGATAACACCCACCCTCTCCAAAACCCTTCCCCCACTCGGACAAACTCTCCCTCTCCGACAGTACTCGCCGTCACCGTCACAGTCTCCACTACACCAGTCGCGTCTCCGTCACCCATCCCTCACCGATAAGCAACCCCGTCTCTGTGAAACACCCTCCCCTGCACACTTCGCCGGTTCTATCATCCCGTACGTACCCATGCACCCCTCCCCGTCTCCGTGATACACTGAACCCGCTAAACTCTCCCCATCTACGTGTCCCTCCACTCTCCTCCCTCTGTGTCACAGGCAATTGTGGGAAGTATGAGGGGGAGATGACGTCTGGTGTTGCACCTCCCCCATTCCACCGGACATCTATCACCAGGTTCTGAGCCAGTCCACAGCTCTGAATGCACGGTAGTTCCACACCACTTGCATCAGAGTCTGCAGTCTCAGCACCCTTTACCTGGCCTCCTCTCTCCTCCCCTTCCTTCCTCTTCCAGCAGCACACCGTCCGCTCTCACACACACACACACACCATCTCCGAGAGACACACACTCAATTTGAGATTACGGGAAAGCGGAAGGACTGGATATTGGTGAGTGGGGAGACTGGAGGAGGGGGAGCGTTGTGCAGTTTTTTTCTGATTCCAGTGGAGTTTGCTCCGGTGGGGTGGGAGGTACTTCACATATCTGACCCGGGAATGTGATAGGATAATATATAGGGAGCTGCGCTGTTTGTCTGATCCTGGAAGTGTGTGATGGGACGGTGTGGATGGAGTTCCACTCTCTGTATGACCCTGGAGTGTCTGTCGGGATAGGGTGGAGAAAGTTGCCCGCTGTACCGGATCGAGGGTGTGTGTGATGGACAGTTGTGAGGGAGCGTCACTCAGTATCTGTTTCCAGAAGTGTGTGATTGGATTATATGGAAGGATTCTCGCTTGTTTGTGACTCCTACTCATTGGCCAGTGCATTTCGGCCATGAAACAGTCTCCAATCAGAGACAGGGAGCAAGAAAATGGTGACTCGCAAGTTCTGCTCCAAAGGCTGCGATCAGAACACCCTTTATGTGGCCTGCACTCTCCTCCCCTTCCTTCCTCTTTTCTTAGCACACCATTCCTTCCTTATGATTCTGAAGTGGGTGAGTGAGCAGCCGTAGCTCCTGGTCCATATAGGTACCAATGAAATCGGTATGAATAGGGAGGTGGTTCTGCAAAGTGAGGTCAGGGATTTAGCTACTAAATTAAAGGACAGGACCATTACCCGTCCCGGCGTGTCCAGACACAGGCAGACCATACAGTTTACCACGTGACTCAAGTGTGGTGTCGGTGGGAGGGCTTCAGAATTTGGGAAAATTGTGTTTTTTTTTTCCAAGGAAGGTGGGATCTATACAGAAGAGATAGACGACGGCTTACACCTCAACTGGAGGGAAACTGACATCCCAGAGGGATGTTTTTTTCCGGTACCGTGCATGGGAGTTTTTGGGAGAATTGTTGAACTCGAGTTGCAGGGGGATGGGATTCAGGGTTCCAGAGCAGATAGCGAAGTCGATATGGATACAGATGTTGTTAAGACCTCAAAAAAAAAAAAAAAAATCAGGAATCAAAAGGTTGCGCATGATCTGTCTGCTGCCCTGGGCTCCGCATATTTTAATGCAGGAAGCTTTAAAAAAAGGCAGTGAGATCAGGGCATGAATAGACACAGTGAATTATGATTTTGCAGCAATTATTGAGAATTGGTTGTCGGGGGAGCAAGCAGGACAGCACAATATTTCGGGTTTCCTTATTTTCAGACGTGAGAAAACGGAAGGACTTACAGGAGGAGGTGTGACATTACTGAACAGAGAACATGTCGCCGCAGTGCACAGTCAGGACAGACAAGAGAACTCGTCTAAGTGAGGCATTATGGGTGCAAATGAGGAATACGGGTTGTATGACCATGTTCATGGGGCTACATTATAGACCAGACAACAGTCCACTCGATTAGGAGAAACAAAACTGCATGAGATTACCGACTGTTGCTGAAATACAAGACTGATATAGCAGGCAATTTTAGCTTTTCAATTGAGTCCCATTCTGCAAGAGGACCAGTGCGAGAGATTTTGTCAAAAATATTCAGGGAAGATTACTTACACGGTACGGAGAAATCCCAGCGAGAGGGAAGGCAATACTTGATCTCCTACTGCAAAATGAGAGAAGCCAAGTGTCAGAGGTTTGTGCAGGGGAACACCTTTAATCTGGTGATCAAAATACCATCAGTTTCAAGGTAGTTATGAAAAAGGAGAGGTCCGGCCCTCGGGTTTGGGTTCTAAATTGGAGCACGTCCAATTTTACCTTGGATCAAAATGAATTTGGATAAAGTGAATTTGGACAAGTTGTTTTCTTGCAAAGGTGTACCTGGTAACTGGGATCCAAATCGCAGTCTAATCTCAGTGTGGAATGCAATGACCTATACTGTGAATAGTGGGAAGTGTTGACGGAGGGAGGGACATAGGTGTACAAGTCCGGGGTATAAACACTGTGAATGGCGAGGTGTGCCAAGGGACTGACACACGCGCCACCTCGACACCGACACACCCCTTACCGTGACAATGACGCGTCCTTCATTGTGTCACCGATACACCGCCACAGCCTGCGTTGTAATACTGACACACTCCTCCCCGTCTCCATCGCCTGTCTCCTCGCTAACAAACCTCCATACCTGCGTGCCGAATTCCACCCCCTTATCCTTCCACGTATGCGTCACACAGCCCTCTCCTGCACCCCGGCCTGTTTCTGTAATCCCACACCTCCCCTACACCCCTACATCCCTCTGTGATCCACTCCACTCCACCCCTCCCTCTTTGTGTTCAGAGCGAAGTGCGATGAGGGAGTGGAAGAGTTAACGTCTGTGGCCACACCTCCCTCTTTCCAACCGAATATCGATCTCTCGGTTCTCAAACTCTCCAATGCTCGGTGTGGTTGAACCGATTGTGTGGGTTCACCCCAACTTACTCCAGTGGCTTGCACGCCTTCACCGCAAAGCCCGCTCCACACATTCCGTCACAGAAACATACAAAAACTGCAGCACAATACAGGACCTTCGGCCCACAGAGTTGTGCCGGACACGCCCCTACCTTAGAAAATACTAGTCTTACCAACAGCCTTCTATCTTACTGAGCTCCATGTACCTATCTAAAGGTCTCTTAAAATAGTGTATCGTGTCCGCCAACATCACTGTAGCGGGCAGGCCATTCCACGCACTCACCACTCTCTGAGTAAAACATTTACACCTGACATCTCCGCTATACCTGCTCCCCAGCAGCTTTAACCTGTGTCCTCTTGTGGCAACCATTTCAGCCCTGGGAAAAAGCCTTTGACTATCCACACGATCAATGTCTCTCATCATCTTATAGGCCTCTATCAGGTCACCTCTCATTGTCCGGCGCTCCAAGGGGAAAAAGCCGAGTCCACTCAACCTATTCTCATAAGGCATGCTTCCCAATCCAGGCAACATCCTTGTAAATCTCCTCTGTTTCTTTTATATGGCTTCCACATCTTCCTGTATTGAGGCGACCAGAACTGAGCAGAGTTATCCAGGTGTGGTCTGATCAGGGTCCTATGAAGCTGCAGTATTACTTCTCAGGCCTACGTTCAATTCCAAGAGTCTTGCCATTAATACTACATTCTGCCACATATTTGACCTACCAAAATTAACCACTTCACACTTATCTGGGTTGAACTCCATCTGCCACACCTCAGTCCGGCTTTGCATCCTATCAGTGTCCCGCTGTAACTCCTGACAGCCCTCCACACTATCCACAACACCTCCAATCTACCTGAGGCCCTGCGACAATGGAATTTACCATAATGTTCAATCGACCGCAGCAGATCTTGACTTCTGCCGTGTGAGCACTAGGGGGCAGCACAGACTGCAGGCCGCGCCACACCGCCCTCACGTTGTGCAGCTCCTTCATTTCCTCTGCCAGAGAACAACATTTGTGTCATCAGGAAACCTACCAATATATTACTCCACTTTCTCATCAACGACATTTATAAAAATCACGAAGACTGACGGTCACAGAACAGATCCCTGACGCACTCCACTGGTAACCGACCTCCATGCAGAATATGACTCGAGTACAACCACTCTTTGCCTTCTGTGGGCAAGCCAGTTCTGTAGACACAAAGCAATGACCCCTTGCATCCCATGCCTCCTTACATTCTCAATATGCCTTGCATGGTGTACCTTATCAAATGCCTTTCCGAAATCCAGATACACTAAATCTACTGTTGTTCTTTCATCAATGTGTTTAGTCACATCTTCATAATATTCAATCAGGCTCGTAAGGTATGACCTGCCCTTGATGAAGCCATGCTGACTACTCCTAATCACATTATTCCACTCCAAATATTCATAAAACCTGCCTCTCAGGATCTTCTCCATTAACTTACCAACCACTTAGATAAGACTCACTGGTCTATAATTTCCTGAACTATCTATACTCCCTTTCTGAATAAAGGAACAACATCTGTAACCCTCCAATCTTCTGGAAACTCTCGCGTGCCCATTGCTAATGCAAAGATCATCGCCACAGACTCAGAAATCTCCCCCCTCGCTTCCCACAGTAGCCTGGAGTACATCCCATCCGGTCCCGGCGACTTATCCAACTTAATGCTTTCAAAACGCGCCAGCACACGCTCTTTCTTAATATATAAATGCACAAGCTTTTCGGTTTGCTGTAACTTATCACGACAATCACCAAGATCTTAAGCACAGTGAATACTGAATACAGTATTCATTAAGTACCTATGCTATTTCCTCCGGTTTCATACACACTTTCCCACTGTCATACTTCATAGGCCCCATTCTTCCACGTCTTACCCTCTTGCTCTTCACCTACTTGTAGAATTGCCCTGGGGTTTTCCTGAGTCGTGAAGGCCAAGACCTTCTCATGGCCCCTTCTGGCTCTCCTAATTTCCTTCTTAAGCTGCTTCCTATTAGAACATAGAACATGGAACACTACAGCACATTATAGGCACTTCGGAACACAATGTTGTGCCGACCCTCAAACCCTGCCTCCAGTATAAGCCCCCACCTTAAATTCCTACATATACCTGAGGAGTAGTCTCTTAAACTTCACTAGTGTATCTGCCTCCACCACTGACTCAGGCAGTGTATTCCACGCACCAACCACCACTGAGTAAAAAACGTTCGTGTTATATCCTCCTTGAACTTCCCACACCTTACCTTAAAACCATGTCCTCTTGTATTGAGCAGTGGTGCCCTGGGGTAGAGGCTCTGGCTATCCACTCTATCTATTCCTTTTATTATCTTGTACACCTCTATCATGTCTCCTCTCATCCTGCTCTCCAAAAAGTAAAGCCCTAGCTCCCTTAATCTCTGGTCACAATGCATACTCTCTACACCAGGCAGCATCCTAGTAAATCTCTTCTGTACCCTTTCCAATGCTTCCACATCCTTCATCTAGTGAGGTAACCAGAACTGTACACAGTGCTCCAAGTGTGGCCTAATCAGAGTTTTATAGAGCTGCATCATTACATCGCGACTCTTAAACTCTATCCCTCGACTTATGAAAGCTAACACTCCATAAGCTTCCTTAACTATCCTATCCACCTGTGAGGCAACTTTCAGGGATCTGTGGACATGTACCCCCAGATCCCTCTGCTCCTCCACACTACCAAGTATCCTGCCATTTACTTTGCACTCTGCCTTGGAGTTTGCCCTTCCAAATGGTACCACCTCACACTTCTCCGGTTTGAACACCATCTGGCACTTCTCGGCTCACTTGTGCATCCTATCAATGTCTCTCTGCAATCTTCGACAATCCTCTACACTCTCTACACTCTCTACAACACCACCAACTTTTGTGCCGTCTGCAAACTTGCCAACCCACCCTTCTACCCCTACATCCAGGTCGTTAATAAACATCATGAAAGGTAGAGGTCCGAGAACAGATCCTTGTGAGACACCACTGGTCACAATCCTCCAAGCTGAATGTACTCCCTACACCCCGACGCTCTGTCTTCTGCAGACATGGCAATTCTAAATCCTCCTGGCCAAACCTCCCTGGATCCTATGCCTTCTGATGTTCTGAATAAGCCTACCGTGTGGAACCTTGTCAAATGCCTTACTAAAATCCATATGGATCACATCCACTGCACTACCCTCATCTATATGCCTGGTCTCCTCCTCAAAGAACATTATCAGGCTTGTTAGACACGATCTGCCCTTCACAAAGCCATGATGACTGTCCCTGATCAGACCATGATTCTCTAAATGCCCAAAGATCCCGTATCTAAGAATCTTTTCCACAGGTTTCCCACCACAGACGTAAGACTCACTGGTGTATAATTACTGGACTATCCCTTATGCCGTTTTTTCAACAAAAGGACAACATTCGCCTGCCTCCAATCTTCCGGTATCATTCCGGTGGACAACGAGGACATAGTGATCCTAGCCAGAGGCTCAGCAGTCTCTTCGCTCGTCTCGTGGAGCAGCCTGGGGAATATTCCGTCAGGCCCCGGGGACTTTTCCAACCTAATGTATTTTAGCAACTCCAACACCTCCACTCCTTTATTATCAACATGCTGCAGAACATCAAACTCACTCATATTCTCCTCACCATCAACAAGATCCCTCTCATTGGTGAATACCGAAGAGAAGTATTCATTGAGGACCTCGCTCACTTCCACACCCACCAGGCACGTTTTCCCACCTGTATCTCTAATCGGTCCTACCTTCACTCCTGTCATTCTTTTTTTCTTCACATAGTTGAAGAATGTCTTGGGGTTTTCCTTTACCCTGCGAGCCAAGGCCTTCCCATGCCCCCTTCTTGCTCTTCTCATCCCCTTCATAAGCTCTTTTCTTGCTTCCCTATATTCCTCAATAAACCCATCTGATCCCTGCTTCCTAAACCTCATGAATGCTGCCTTCAAGATTACAAGATTAGCCTTGTAATCTTCTGGATCTCTAACATTTCCTACCTCAGTGAACCTTGAGAAACTTTTTTTTTTCTTCTTTCGAGAATTATTGCACCCTTTGTACGCCACTGTTCCTGTACCCTACCATAACTTCACTGTTTCAATGCAACGTAGATATGCAGAACTCTAGACAAATATCACCTGGATATTTGCCACATTGCCTCCGACTTTTCCCTGAGAATATCGGTTTCCAATTTAAGCCTCCATTTTCCTGCATGATAGCCTCATAATTACCCGTACACTTTTTAAACGCTTTTCTAACTTGTCTGTTCCTATCTCTCTCCAATGCTATTGCAAAGGAGATGGAATTATGATGACTCTCTCCAAAATACTCTCCCACTGAGATATCTGACACCTTACCAAGTTAGTTTCCCAATACCAAACAAGTACAGCCTCTCCTCTTGTAGGCTTATCTCCGTATTGTGTGAAGAAAACTTCCTAAAACACCTAACAAGCTCCACCCCTCTTCTAAACCGCTTGCTCTGAGGGGATGGCAATCGATATTTGGGAAATTAAAACTCCTTCACGACAAATTTATTATTACACCTTTCGAGGACCTATTTCCCGATCTGCTCCTCGATATCGCCGTTACTATAGTTCTCCACACCCCATCCGTTCACACAGACAGACACAGACACACACAAACACACGCACACATACACACACAAACACACACACACACACACACACACACACACACACGCAGCCCCCCCCACACACACGTACACACACACTGCACACACCCAAACACACACACACACACACACACACACACACACACACACACACACACACACACACTCACACACACACACACACACACACACACACACACACACACTCACACAGAGCAGAGGGGAGGGAGGGAGCTTCGACTCTTTTTTTTTCTGAATCCGGTAGCGTGGGCCTCGATGGAGCAGGAGGAAGGGGGCGAATTCATAAAATAACTGAACCGAATAGCGTGTTATGAGACGCGGTGGATGCAGCTCCCCTCCGTGGCTGAACCCTGACAGTGCGTGTTGCGACTGTGTGGAGAGAACATTACTCAGTGTCTAACTCAGGGTGTGTGTGTTAGGACGTTGTGCAGTATTTTTGTCTGACCCCGGGAATGTATTAGGGACGGGAAAGAGGGAGATTCTCTTTGTGTCTATAGCCGGACGTGTGTGATAGAACAATGTGGATGAAGCTTAATTACTTGCCTAACCACGATCTTTTGCACTGGATCGTTGTGGGGGGTTGGGGGGAGTGGGGCTCACTCTGTGTCTGACTCCGTGAGGGAGATGGGACGGTATGGAGAGAGACTCCCTCTGTGTCTGAGTCAGACAGATATCTGATTTCAGTGTCTCCAAGCAGAGATCAGGAGCCAAGTAAGTGTCACTCACACTGGTCGGCGAGGTGCCATTAAAAAACAGCGATTAGAGGAAGTATCATCGTTTGAAGAGCAACCAATCAGGGTCCGGAATTTATTAGAAAGGGCCGGTGCAAGCCGAGAGCCAATAATTGGTGTGGGCAGTGCTATCGTGTGGATTTGAGGTTTTAGCTCTTCGATGATTCAGCCAGGAGAGTCTCGGTTGAGAGAAAGTACATAGATGTATTTTCCGTTATTTTACTGTTTCCTTTTTTATAATTGCTCTTTTAGAACAGTAGGCATGCCTGGCTGCAGAATTGAATGTTCCTCTTGTAGGACATGGGAATGCAGGGAGACCTCAAGTGTCTCTGACGTCTTCACCTGTGAGAAGTGCATCCGGATACAGCTTCCAACACTCGGCGTTAAGGAGCTGGAACTGGAACTGGATGAACACAGGATCATTTGGAAAGCTGAGGGGTGATCGGGAGGACATATTGGGATGAAGTTAGATGCATCGTGTAGGAAAGGGGAAACAGTGTGAAAGTCAGGAAGCTGAAAAGAGTTGTGGAGCCAGAACAGAATATTCTTGTGGCCAATCTCCACGGCAAGAGGTAGACTGGGAGAATCTAATTGGATTGGAGGGATATGGAGATTGCGAAGGCAGAAAGGATTTCACTAGTATGGCACAGAATTGTGAGCGAAGGGCCTGTATTTTTCTGTGATTTATGTCCACTGCTCTTCAGGAGGGGAGAGACTGATTTGAACTCAGAGAGTGGGAAGATCAGGGGTGGAATAGATCAGGGAAAATGACAATTAACAATGTCGAAGAACGATTTTTCCACAGACGACATGGTCAGTGAACGACCCACAGGGAGAGACAGATCAGACTCAAGCATATGGCTAATCTGCGTTTTAACAGCGACCCTCATTATCACGGGTATCTGCTGGAGGATTCATGGTGAGTTTAACACCGGTCGTAACGACCAAACCGCAGAAAATGAAAATGGCCACTATAACAGCGATACACTCCGAACATTACCGGGAAACACCCTTCACTGCGGTACCAACACACCCCTCACTGCGGTACTGACGGGCCCCTTACCATGACTACCACACATCCTTCACCGTGACCCTGACACGACCCTACCAACACATCCGTCAACATAATACCACAAATCCCTCAACCTGATACCGACACACCCTCCACTGTAATAACGATTCACTCTAACACCGACACTCACCTCGCCGTGGCACTGGCAAGTCCCGCACTGTGACACAGACACATCCCTCACTATGACAGAGTCACGTTCCTCATTTTCAAGCCGACTCGTCCCTTATCGTGACACCAACACTCACCGCACTGCATCACCTACATAAGGGTCGCCGTCAAAACAATACATCCCCCATCGTGACACCGACACGCCCCTCACAGCTCGCCTACTTACCCCTCATCGTGATAACAGCACACCACTCACTTTGACACGAGCCATCCACTGTGATGACACGTTCTTCGCCGTGACACAGAGCGACACACACTCACCGAGAACCTTCACTCCCCTCACACTGACAGGGACACGCCACGTGACGCCGCGCCCGCCCCGCACTCTGACACCGATGCTCTCAAAGCCCTGGTAACGATAAGCCCCACACCGTGACACCGACATCGCCCTCAACCTGACACATATCGTCCTCTCCCCGTGACACCGATAAACCCCACAACGTAACACAAAAATGGGATGTGAGAAAATTTAAACTGGGAACACATATAATATAGTGGGACGGGTAAGTAACAGTGGAAGATTTTCCAAGAGACTCATTAGAGTCCCCAACAATAGTATATTCTGGCTAAAAGCAAGGACAGAACGTATAGGAAGAAGCAGCCTTGTATAAGAAAGGAAATAAAATCTGAGCTGAACGTCCAAAGAAACACGGTGTGTTGGAAGTTTAGGAAGGTAGGCAGAAGGGGAGGCGTGTCTTTCTTGGTAAGGCATGATATTAAATCATTAGAAAGAGGTGACATAGGATCGAAAGGTGTAGAATTTTTTTGGGTTGAGCTAAGAAATTTCAGGGGTAAAAGGACCCTGATGGCAGTTATTTATAGGCCTCCAAACAGCTGTAGTGATGTGGACCACAAATTACAACTGAAAATAGAAAAGGCTTGTCAGAACGGCAGTGTTATGATAATTGTGGGGGATTTTAACATGCTGGTGGATTGGGAAAATCAGGTCGGCACTGGATCTCAAGAGAGAGAATTTGTAGAATGTTTGCGAGATGGCTTTTAGAACAGCTTGTTGTTGAGCCCACTCGGGGATCGGCTGTACTGGATTGAGTATTATGTAATGAACAGGAGGTGATTAGAGAGATTGAGGTGAGGGAACCCTTAGGAGGCAGCGATCATAACATGATTGAGTTCACTGTGAGATTTGAGAAAGAGAAGCCGAAATCCGATGTGTCAGTATTTCAGTGGAGTAAAGGAAATGACAGCGGCATGAGAGAGGAACGAGCCAAAGTTGACTGGAAAGAGACACTGGCGGAAAAGGCGGCAGAGCAACAGTGGCTGGAGTTTATGTGAGAAGTGAGGAAGGGGTAAGACAGGTATATTCCAAAAAAGAAGAAATTTTCGAATGGAAAAAGAATGCAACCGTGGTTGACAAGAGAAGTCGAAGCCAAAGTTAAAACAAAGGAGAGGGCATACAAGGAAGCAAAAAATAGTGGGAAGATAGAGGGTTGGAAAATGTTTAAAAGCTTCCAAAAGGAAACTAAGTAGGTCATTAAGAGGGAAACGATTAACTATGAAAGGAAATTATGAAATAATATCAAAGAGTATACTAAAAGCTTTTTCAAGTATATAAAGAGCAAAATACGGGTGAGAGTAGACATAGGACCGATAGAAAATGATGCTGGTGAAATTGTAATGGGAGATAAGGAGATTGCGGAGGAGCTGAACGAGTATTTTGCATCAGTGTTCACTGAGGAAGACATCAGCAATATAACGGACACTCAAGGCTGGCAGGGAAGAGAAGTGTGCGCAGTCACAATTACGACAGAGAACATACTCAGGAAGCTGAATAGTCTAAAGGTAGATAAATCTCCCGGAGCAGATGGAATGCACCCTTGTGTTCTGAAGGAAGCAGCTGTGGAGATTGCGGAGGCACTAGCGATGATCTTTCAAAACTCGATAGATTCTGGCATGCTTCCGGAGGACTGGAAGATAGCAAATGTCACCCCGCTATTCAAGGAGGAGGCAAGGAAGCAAAAAGTAAATTATAGACCTGTTAGCCTGACATCGGTGTTTGGGAAGTTGTTGGAGTCGATTGTCAAGGGTGAGGTTACAGAGTGCCTGGAGGCATATGACAAGATAGGCAGAACTCAGCATGGATTGCTTAAAGGAAAATCCTGCCTGACAAACCTATTTCAAATATTTTGAGGAAATTACAGGTAGTGTAGACAAGGGAGATGCAGAGAAAGTTGTATATTTGGATTTTCAGAAGGCTTTTGACAAGGTGCCACACATGAGGCTACTTAACAAGATGAGCGCCCATGGAATGACGGGAAAGTTATATACGTGGATAGAGCGTTGGCTGATTGGCAGGAAACAGAGACTGGGAGTAAAGGGATCCTATTCTGGTTGGCTGCCGGTTACGAGTGGTGTTCACAGGGGTCCGTGATGGGGCCGCTTCTTTTTACATTGTACATCGACGATTTGGATTATGGAATATATGGCTTTGTAGCTAAGTTTGCTGTCGAAACTAAAATAGGTGGAGGGGCCAGTAGTGCTGAGGAAATGGAGAGTCTGCAGAGAGACTTGGATAGATTGGAAAAATGGGCAAAGAAGTGGCGAATGAAATACAATGTTGGAAAGTGTATGGTTATGGACTTTGGCAGAAGAAATAAGCGAGCAGACTATTATTTAAATGGGGAAAGAATTCAAAGTTCTGCGATGCAACGGGACTTGGGAGCCCTCGTACAGGATACCCTTAAGGTTAACCTCCAGGTTGAGTCGGTGGTGTAAAAGGCGAATGCGATGTTGGCATTTATTTCTGGAGGAACAGAGTATAGGAGCAGGGATGTGATGTCGAGGCTCTATAAAGCGCTGGTGAGACCTTAATTTGAGTACAGTGGGCAGTTGTGGGCTCCTTATTTGAGAAAGGATGTGCTGGCGTTGGAGAAGGTGCAGAGAAGATTCACTAGAATAACTCTGGGAATGAGAGGGTTAACATATGAGGAACGCTTGTCCGCTCTTGGACTGTATTCCTTGGAGTTTAGAAGAATGAGGGGGGACCTCATAGAAACATTTTGAATGTTGAAAGGCATGGACAAAGCAGATGTGGCAAAGTTGTGTCCCATGTTGGGGAAGTCTAGTACGAGAGCGCATGACTGAAGGATTGAAGGGCGACCATTCAGAACAGAGATGCGATTTTTTTTTTTAGCCACAGGGTTTGTTGCCACGGGCGGCAGTGGAGGCCAAGTCACTGGGTGTATTTAAGGCAGAGATTGATAGGTATCTGAGTAGCCAGGGCATCAAAGGTTATGGTGAGAAGGCGGGGGAGAGGGACTAAGTGGGGGAATGGATAAGCTCATCATAACATGGCGGAGCAGACTCGACGGGTCGAATGTCCGACTTCTGCTCCTTTGTCTTCTGGTCATATGGCTTATAACCATGATAAAGACACGGCATTCACCGTAACACAATCAAGACTCATCCGGACACCGGCACGCCATTCACCAGAACATGAACAATTCAGTCACCGTATCACGGTTACGACCTTCAACGAGACACAGATACACTCCTAACCGCAACACGGACACGGACCATGGACGTTACACACCCGTGGCAGTCACAGTGACCGCAACGTACCCCTCACTGTAACATCGACATTCCCACTGACTGTATTACTGATAAACTCCTCAAGGCAGCAGCGAAACACACCTCAAAATGACACCGACACGCTTTTTCACTGTGACTCTGAGGCACCGTACACTGTGACACCTTCACGCTCCTCGTCGTGATCCTCACCGCCTCGTGACAAAGACTCAGAAGTCACTGTAACACCCCTTACCGAGACAGTATCACCGCTCAACATAACGCCGATGCACCGCTCACAGAGGCAATTACCCACGCCTCATTCTGACACGGGCAAACCTCTTAGCGTGATACCAAAACACCTCAGCCTGACACTGTTACAACCACCGTGGCAATGACATGTCTCTCACCGTGACACAAAAACATTCCTCTCTATGATACAAACACACCCCACACCATGACAGAGATACTCCACTCACCTTGACAGCACCAGGCTCCTTACTCTGACATTTCCCTCGCCGTGACATCGAGGTACACTTCAATGCGACCCGGCACAACTCTCACCGGGGCACAGAATCACCTATCACGGTGACACCGCCACGTCCTTCAAAACAACTCGATCGTGACCCGCATGATATTGACGCAGACCCCATTGTGACAACAACATAACCTTCACCGACACATTAATATACCCCTCAGCGTGACACGACAGGCCGACACCTCTCACTGTGACGACCTTCACCGTGACACTGACACAACACTCTCTGTGGCCCGCTCGGTAGCGTGTTGCTGAATCACGTGTCACTGTAAACGTTAATCATCCTTCACCATCTCTCTCAGTGTCACAGATTCGTCAGTCCAAGTTCACCGTGGACCGAAATTACGATGAGTTAAACTCAACCCTTCAATCCAAGATCAACGAGATGGAAGCGAAGTACAAAGCTGTGAACGAAACCAAGGCTCAAATCTGTGAATTGTTGACCAGCAGAAGAGGTGAGGCATCATTCTCATCTTTAACCCGCTCCTCATCACAGGGCAGACACAGAGAGAGGAAGCGTCACTCTGTGTTTGACATCGGGAGTAGTGAAGAGACGGTATGGCGGGAGAGTCCCTCTCTGTGTTTGACCTGTGAGTGTGTGATGGTGCTGCGTGCAGGAAGCTGCACTTTATCACTGAACCAACGAGAGTGTGACGGGACGTTGTGGAGATGGATTCACTCTGCGCCTGCCCAGAGGATTGTGAGACGTATTTTTACAGCTTCACTCTATGTCTGAATCCGGAAATCTCTGATGGGACGGTATGGATCCAGCTTCACTCTGTGTCTGACAGACGGCTTGTGTGATCGGACAGGGCCCAGAGAGCTTCACCCAAGGTCTAACCCCTGAATGGTGTTATGACATGGCGGAGAGAGAGTTTCACTCTGAATCCGGGAGTGTGTGACGGGAAGGTGCAGAGGGGGCTTCATCCTGTGTCTGAATCCAGGAGTGAGTGATGGGACGTTGCAGAGGGGGCTTCACTCTGTGACTGAATCCGCGACTGTGTGATGGGACGGTGTGGAGGGAGCATCACACTGTATCTGATTCCCGGAGTGTGTAATGGGATCGTAGGGAGAGAGAGCGTCTGTGTCTGACTCCGGGAGTGTGTAATGGGACAGTGCAGAGGGCGTTCACTCTATGTGACACCGGATTGTGTTACTGGATGTTGTGAAGGTAGTCTGACCCCGTGAGTGTGCCATGTGAGGGTAAGGGCGGAACTTCGCTTTGTGTGTGAACACAGTGGGGTGTGATGGGACGGTTCAGAGAGAGCTTCACTCTGTGCGTCGCCAGGGAGTGTGTGATCAAACGTAAAGAGGGAGATTTACACTTTGTTAGACTCGGTGGTGTGTCATGTGGCCGTGTGGAGGGAGATTCATTCTGTGTCTGACCACGGGAGTGTGTGATGGGACGTGAGGAGAGAGATTCGCACTGTGTTATTCTCGGGAGTGTGTGATGGGACGGTGAGGAGGCAGGTTCCCTCTGTGTCACACAGTTTGCTCTGTGGTGTGTTGAGAAGACGAAGAGGAGAATCGGTCTCCCTCTGATATTTGTCGTGTGAGCGAAAGGAGTTTCTTTCCGTGTCTAACCGCTGGAGTGTGTGATGGGTTTGTGGAGAGAGAGATTCACAGTGTGTCTCACCAAGGCTCTGTGAAATTGGACTTTGGGGAAGGATCTAAATTCTGATCTTTTTCTCAGGGAGTGTATGAGGGGCGGTGTGGAGGTAGATTCACTCTGTGTCTGACCCCTAGAGTGTGTAATGAAACGGTGTGGAAGGAGTAACATTCAGAATCTAACATGGGAAGAGTGTAATTGGACGGTGTACAGGAAACATCACTCCACGTCTGATCATTGGAATGTGTAATGAGCCCATGGAGAGAGAGGTTCACTCTGTTTCTGACACAGGCAGTATGTGACGTGGCTTTGTAGAGGGAGCTAAACTCGGTGTCTGTCTCCGGGAGTGTATGATGGGACAATGTGGAAGGGAGCCTCGCTACACGTCTGACGCCTGTAGTGTGTGATGAGACCGCGGAGAGAGAGATTCCATCTGCTTGTGACCATTTTATTGTGTGATCTGACCTTGTGCAGGAAGCTTAAATCTGCGTCTCATCCCGTGTGTGTATGATTGGACTCTGTTTGTGACACAGTGATGAGGGAAGAAATAGCCGAGGTGGGGAGTGGGTGAGTGTGTTTGGGAGGGTGGGCATGTGTCTGTCTGACATCGGGAACAGTGAAGCGTGCCTGGATGGTGTTCCGCTCTGTGTCTGTTACCAGGGGTGAGTGATAGAACGGTGCGGAGGGAGCATCTCCAGTTTCCCGACCCTGTGTTGTGTGATGTGACGGGGTAGAAGGAGCATCATACTGTGTCTGACCACAGGAGTATGCGGTGGGATGGTGCCGACAGCGTTTCATTGCCTGTCTAATCACGGGCGGGAGTAATGGGGCAGTGTGGGCGGAGGTTGACTCTGTGTGTGCCCGCAGGACTGTGTGATGTGACAGTGTGCAGGGAGCTTCTCTCCATGTCTGACCCAAGGAGTGTGTGATAGTGTGGTGGACAGAAAGCTTCAGTCTGAGGCAGAACCCAGGACAGTGTGGAAGGAGCATAACTCTGTGCCTGACACCGGGGGGAGTATGATGGGCCCGTGAGACAAGAGCGTCATTCTTCGTCTGTTCCCGAGAGTGTGTGACGGGTCATTGCGGATGGAACGCAATGTGTGTCCGACCCATCAGGAAGTCTGTGACTGAATGGCGTGCGGAGACCAACGCTGTATAACTGACTCCGGGTGTCTGTGATGGGTCTGTTTCTGATCCTTCTCGTGTGTCACGGGAGAGTGGAAGAGAGGTTCACTCCATGTCTTTCAAAAGGTGTCAGTAATCAGACGGTGCTGAAGCAGCGACACTGTGCCTGATCCCTGGAATGTGCAAATGGACACTGTGAGAGTCGCTTAACTCTATGCCTGACCGCTGGATTTTATGGTGGGAGGGTATGGAGCAGACGTGTCTCTGTTTTTCACCCGGGAGTGTGTGATAGGATGGTGTGGACGGAGCTTCTTGCGTATCTGACCTCTGTGTTGTGTGATCTGACGAGGAAGAAGAGCAGCAGACTGTGTCTGACCACGGTGAGATAGGGCTGAAAGTGTTTCGTTTTCTGTCTTATCACGGGAGAGTGGAATGGGGAAGAGTAGATACCATGGACATGTGGTCGATGTTTAGAGATCTCTTGCAGGATGTTAGGGATAAATTTGTCCCGGTGAGGAAGATAAAGAATGGTAGGGTGAAGGAACCATGGGTGACAAGTGAGGTGGAAAATCTAGTCAGGTGGACGAAGGCAGTATACATGTGGTTGAGGAAGCAAGGATCAGATGGGTCAATTGAGGAATATAGGGAAACAAGAAAGGAGCTTAAGAAGGGGCTGAGAAGAGCAAGAAGGGTGCATGAGAAGGCCTTGGCGAGTAGGGTAAAGGAAAACCCCAATGCATTCTTCAATTATGTGAATAAAAAAAGGATGACAGAAGTGAAACATAGAAACATAGAAAATAGGTGCAGGAGTAGGCCATTCGGCCCTTCGAGCGTGTACCACCATTCAGTATGATCATGGCTGATCATCCAACTCAGAACCCTGTACCAGCCTTCTCTCCATACCCCCTGATCACTTTAGCCACAAGGGCCATATCTAACTCCCTCTTAAACAGAGCCAATGAACTGGCCTCAACTGTTTCCTGCGGCAGAGAATTCACAGATTCACCACTCTCTGTGTGAAGAAGTTTTTCCTAATCTTGGTTCTAAAAGGCTTCCCCTTTATCCTCAAACTGTGACCCCTCGTTCTGGACTTCCCCAACAGCGGGAACAATCTTCCTGCATCTAGCCTGTGAAATCCCTTTAGAATTTTATACGTTTCGATAAGATCCCCCCCTCAATCTTCTAAATTCCGGCGAGTATAAGCCTCGTCGATCCAGTTGTTCATCATATGAAAGTCCTGCCATACCAGGAATCAATCTGGTGAACCTTCTTTGTACACCCACTCCGGCAAGAATGTCTTTCCTCAGATTAAGGCAGTGGTCCCCAATCACCGGGCCGCAAAGCATGCGGTACAGGGCCAGGAGAAAACGATATAATTTAGCGATAGGAGTCATCCGAGCCTGTCCTCATTTACTGTCTCGGTCACTGAGGAGCTTGAAAGCACACGACGTCATTACCCGCGCGACATGCATGTCAGCGCGGGAAGGAGATCAACTCCTCAAGCTTACAAATGACGGCGGGCTGAAAAGTATGTTTGATATAACATCTCTGCCGGCATTCTGGATCAAAGTCACAGCTAAGTATCCTGAGATATCATTAGGGTACCAAAACTGCACACAATACTCCAGGTGTGGTCTCCCAAGGACTTGTACAGCTGCAGTAGTACCTCCCTGCTCCTGTACTCGAATCCTTTTGCTATGAATGCCAGCATACCATTCGCCTTTTTCACCGCCTGCTGTACCTGCATGCCCAGTTTCAATGACTGCTGTATAATGACACCCAGGTCTCGTTGCACCTCCCCTTTTCCTAATCGACCACCATTCAGATAATAATCTGTTTTCCTGTTTTTGGCACCAAGGTGGATAACCTCACATTTAACTACATTAAATTGCATCTGCCATGAATTTGCCCACTCACCTAACCTATCCAAGTCACCCTGCATCCTCTTTTCATCCTCCTCACAGCTAACACTGCCGCCCAAGTTCGTGTCATCCGCAAACTAGGAGATGCTACATTGAATTTCCTCATCTAAGTCATCAATATATATTGTAAACAACTGGGGTCCCGGCACTGTGTCTTCCGGCACCCCACTAGTCACTGCCTGCCATTTTGAAAAGGTCCCGTTTATTCACACATTTTGAATCCTATCTGCCAACCAATTCTCTATCTACAGCAATACCTTACCCCAATGTCATGTGCTTTCAGGTTGCACACTACTCTCCTGTGTGGGACCTTGTCAAAAGCCTTTTGAAAATCCAAATATACGACATCCACTGGTTCTCTTCCATCCACTCTACTAGTTACATCCTCAAAAAATTCTATGAGATTCGTCAGACATGATTTTCCTTTCACAAATCCATGCTGAATTTGTGCGATGATTTCACCGCTTTCCATGTGAGCTGTTATCACATCTTTGACTCTGGCATTTTCCCCACCACTGGTGTCAGGCAAACCGGTCTATAATTCCCCGGTCTCTCTCTCGCTCTCTCTCTCTCTCTCTCTCTCTCTCTCTCTCTCTCTTTTAAAGCGGGGTTGCATTAGGCACCCTCCAATCCTCAGGAACTATTTACCTAACACCACTTACCTACTAACATGTATTTCCCTCAGTTCATCCATCTCACTAGTACCTCCGTCTCCTACTATTTACGGAAAATTATTTACGTCCTCCTTAGTGAAGACAGAACCAAAGTAGGTATTCATTTGGTCTGCCATTTCCTTACTCCCCATAATCAATTTATCTGTGTCAAGCTAAAAGGGGCATACATTTGTCGTAACCAATCTTTTTCTTTTCACATATTTAAAAAAGCTTTTACAGTCAGTTTTCATATTCCCTGCCAGTTTTCTCTCATAATCTGTTTTCCCTTTCCTAATTAAGCCCTTCGTCCTCCTCTGCTGGACTCTGAACTTCTCCCAGTCCTCAGGTGATCCGCTTTTACTGGACAATTTGTATGTTCCTTTTTTGGAATTGATACTATCCCTAATTTCCCTTGTCAGCCATGGGTGCACTACCTTCCCTGAATTATTCTTTTGCCAGACCGGGATGAACAAATGTTGTAGTTCATCGATGCGATCTTTAAATGCTTGCCATTGCATATCCACCGTCAACCTTTTAAGTGTCATTTGTCAGTCTATCTTAGCTAATTCACGACTGATACCTTCAAAGTTACCCTTCTTTAAGTTCAGAACCTTTGTTTCTGAATTAACTATGTCACTCTCCAATTTAATGAAAAAATCCACCATATTATGGTCACTCTTACCTAGGGGCCTCTCGCGGTAAGATTGCTAATTAACCCTTCCTCATTGCTCAATACCCAATCTAGAATGGCCTTCTCTCTAGTTGGTTCCTCGACACGCCAGTTCAAAAAACCACCCCGTATACATTTTAAGAAATCCTTTTCCTCAGCACCTTTACCAATTTGGTTCACCCAATCTATATGCAGATTGAAGTCACCCATTATAACTGCTGTTCCTTTATGGCACGCATTTCTATTTTCCTATTTAATGCCATCCCCAACCTCACTACTACTGTTAAGTGGCCTGTACACAACTCTCACCAGCGTTTTCTGCCCCTTAGTGTTATGCCGCTCTACCCATTTTGATTCCACACCCTCCCTGCTAATGTCCTTCCTTTCTATTGCGTTAATCTCCTCTCTAACCAGCAACGCCACCCCACCTCCTTTTCTTTCATGCCTGTCCTTCCTAAATATTGAATATCCCTGAATGTTGAGCTCCTGTCCTTGGTCACCCTGGAGCCATGTCTCTGTGATCCCAACTATGTCATATTCGTTAATAACAAACCTGCACATTTAATTCATCCACCTTGTTACGAACATTAATTGCATTGACACACAAAGCCTTCAGGCTTGCTTTTACAGCATTCTTAGTCCCTATAAAATTATGTTGAAAAGTGGCCCTTTTTGATTTTTGCCCTGGATTTGCCGGCCTGCCACTTTTAATTTTCACCTTACTACTTTTTGATTCTACCCTCATTTTACAGCCCTCTGTCTCTCTTCACTTCTTCCCATCCCCCTGTTGTGAACTAACCTCCTCCCTCCTAGTCTCTTTACTTTGATTCCCACCCCCCAACCATTCTAGTTCAAAGTCACCTCCGTAGACCTCGCAAATCTCCCCGCCTAGGATTCAAGTGTAACCCGTCCTTTTTCAACAGGTCATACCTGCGCCAAAAGAGGTCCCAATGATCCAAAAACTTGAATCCCTGCTCCCTGCTCCAATCCCTCAGCCACGCATTTATCCTCCACCTCATCGCATTCCTACTCTCACTGTCGCGTGGCACAGGCAGTAATCCCGAGATGACTACCTTTGCGGTCCTTCTTCTCAACTCCCTTCCTAACTCCCTATATTCTCCTTTCAGGACCTCTTCCCTTTTCCTACCTATGTCATTGGTACCTATATGTACCACGACCTCTGGATTCTCACCCTCCCACTTCAGGATATCTTGGATGCCATCAGAAATATCCCGGACCCTGGCACCAGGGAGGCAAACACCTTCCGGGTCTCTGGACTACGTCCACAGAATCGCCTATCTGACCCCGTTACTATCGATTCCCCTCCTACAACTGTCTCCTCTTCCTTTCCCTACCCTTCTGAGCTAAAGGGCCGGACCCTGTGCCGGAGGCACGGCCACTGTCGCTTCTCCCGGGTAAGCCGTTCCCCGCCAACGGTACTCAAACAGGAGTACCTATTATCAAGGGGTACCGCCACCGGGGTACTCTCTATTACCTGACTCTTCCCCTTCCCTCTCCTAACCGTGACCCACTTGTCTGCCTCCCGTGGCCCTGGTGTGACCACCTGCCTGTAACTCCTCTCTATCAACTCCTCAGTCTCCCTGACCAGATGGAGGTTTCGAGCTGCAGCTCCAGTTCCCTAACGCGGTCTCTTAGGAGCTGCATCTCGGCGCACCTGGCGCAGATGTGGAAGTCTGGGAGGCTTGGAGACTCCAGGGCCTCCTACATCCGGCACGGAGAACAACAAACTGCCCTGACACTCATACTGCCCCGCTGCTCAAATAACAACAAAATATGTATACCAAACCTTCCTCGCCTCGCCCGTTTCCGATGAGCCCGTTGAGCCGAAGCCCTTAAGTCTCCAGTCTGCTCCCGGCTCACTCCGCAGCCCGCAGACTACGCTGCCCGCTCTATGAGGCTCTGTTCCTTTTACATCTTCCGCGCTTCACTGCCCGACGTCACACGCCTGCGCAGTCCTGCCTCTCTGAACTCCGAAAGAATATAAAAACGAAAAATTCAAAAATGGCTTCCTCCGCACCCACGCTCCGACTCTTAGTCTTCCTTCTTCGACCTCCTACTCACACCGATTCAACATTCACCATAACACTAACAATCCTGTCGCCATAGCACCGACAGACGTTTGTACACTACACAGAAATAGAACATAGAATAATACTGCACAGTACAGGCCCTTTGGCCCACAATGTTGTGCCGACCCTCAAAACCTGGCTCCCATATAAACCCCCACATTAAATTCCTCCATATACCTGTCTAGTAGTCTCTTAAACTTCACTCGTGTAACTGGCTCCACCAGTGACTCAGGCAGTGCATTCCACGCACCAACCACTCTCTGATTACAAAAAACTTCCTCTAATATCCCCCTTGAATTTCCCACCCCTTACCTTAAAGCCATGTCCTCTTGTATTGAGCAGTGGTGCCCTGGGGAAGAGGTGCTAGCTATCCACTCTATCTATTCCTTTTGTTATCTTGTACACCTCTATCATGTCTCCTCTCATCCTCCTTCTCTCCAAACAGTAAAGCCCTAGCTCCATTAATCTCTGATCATAATGCATACTCTCTAAACCGGGCAGCATCCTGGTAAATCTCCTGTGTACCCTTTCCAATGCTTCCACATCCTTCCTATAGTGAGGTGATCAGAACTGGACACAATACTCCAAGTGTGGCCTAACCAGAGTTTTATAGAGCTGCATCATTACATCGAGACGCTTAAACTCCATCCCTCGACTTATGAAAGCAAACAGCCCATAATCTTTCTTAACTACCCTATCCACCTGTGAGGCAACTTTCAGGGATCTGTGGACATGTACCCCGAGATCCCTCTGCTCCTCCACACTACCCAGAATCCTACCATTTACTTTGCACTCTGCCTTGGAGTTTGACCTTCCTAAGTGTACCACCTCACACTTCTCCGGGTTCAACTCCATCTGCCACTTCTCAGCCGACTTCCGCATCCTATCAATGTCTCTCCGCAATCTTTGACAATCCTCTACACTATCTAGAGCACCACCAACCTTTGTGTCGTCTGCAAACTTGCCAACCCACCCTTCTATCCCCACATCCAGATCGTTAGATAAAAATCACGAAAAGTAGAGGTCCCAGAACAGATCGTTGTGGGACACCACTAGTCACAATCCTCCAATCTAAATGTACTCCCTCCACCACCACCCTCTGCCTTCTGCCGGCAAGCCAATTCTGAATCCACCTGGCCAAACTTTCCTGGATCCCATGCCTTCAGACTTTCTGAATAAGCCTACGGTGTGGAACCTTGTCAAATGATTTACTATATCCATATAGATCACATCCACTGCACTACCCTCATCTATTTGCCCATCTCCCTCCAATCCTCCGGTACCATTCCCGTGGACAACGAGGACGTAAAGATCCTAGCCAGAGGCTTAGCAATCTCTTCTCTCGCCTCGTGGAGCAGCCTGGGGAATATTCAGTCAGGCCCCGGGGACTTTACTGTCCTAATGTATTTTAACAACTCCAACACCTGCTCTCCCTTAATATCAACATACTCTATAACATCAGCCTCACTCATATTGTCCTCACCATCATCAAGTTCCCTCTCATTGGTGAATACCGAAGAGGAGTATTCAGTGAGGACCTCGCTCACTTCCACAGCCTCCAGGCACATCTTCCCACATTTATCTCTAATAGGTCCTACCTTCACTCCTGTCATCCTTTTGTTCTTCGCATAATTGAAGGATGCCTTGGGGTTTTCCATTACCCTACTCACCTAGGTTTTCTCATGCCCCGTTCTTGCTCTTCTCAACCCCTTGTTAAGCTCTTTTCTTGCTTCCCTATATTCCTCAATAGACCCATCTGAGCCTTGCTTCCTAAACCTCATGTATGCTGCCTTCTTCCACCTGACTAGATTTTCCACCTCACTTGTTACGCATGATTCCTTCACCCTATCATTCTATATCTTCCTCACAGGGACACATTTATCGCTTACATCCCGAAAGAGTTCTCTAAACATCGACCACCTGCCCATAGTACATTTCCCTGCAAAAACATCATCCCAATTCACACCCGCAAGTTCTAGTCTTATAGCATCACAATTTGCCTTTCACAATTTAAAACTTTTCCTGTCCTCTTTGATTCTATCCTTTTGCTAAAGGCCAGAGAGCGGTGGTCACTGTCCCACAGATGCTCACGCACTGAGAGATTTGTGACCTGACCCGGTTCATTACCTAGTACTGGATCTAGTATGGCATTCCCCCTGGTCGGTCTGTCAGCATACTGTGACAGTAATCCGTCCTGGACACACTAAACAAACTCTGCCCGATCTACACCCTTGGAAATGCTTCTAACCGTGACACGGACACGACCCTCACAGTTACACAGACATGGCTGCAGTGTACCCCTCACTGTAACATCGACATGCCCCTGGCCGTGTTACTGTTACGCTCCTAGGGGCGACACCTTCATCTGTGACACCAGCGCACCAAACACGATGGCACAGACACTCCACTCACCGTGATACCGAGAGACCCTTCAGTGTGATTCCGACAAATCCCTCACCGTGACATCCCGGTAAACCTCACAGTGACTCGGCACACCTCTCATGGAGACACAGAACCACCCATCATAGTGACGAAGACACGTCCCTACCCGCAACCCTCACTGTGTAACGGAATTAATCATCACCCTAATACTGACGAATCCCCATCATAACTCCAAGGAAAACCTCGCGGGACACTGATATACCCGTCAGCTTGACACAGACAGGCACCTCACGGTGGCAAAGTGGCCTCTCACTGTGACACCAACACACCCGTCCCCTTGTCATCAACACGCCGCTCTCTCCTGACAGTGACAGGCCCCTCACCAGTCCACAGGCATGATCTGTACCGTGACAAAAACACGCCTCTCACCGTAACTCTCGTCAGCGCTTCTCAACGTCTACCGCAGCGCAGCGCACCATGACACCTACACGCTTCTCAGTATGAATCTCATCGCACCACAAGGTGACACTAACACTCCGATTACCGAGAACTGCCCAGCACCGTGACGCTGTCTCACCTGTCACTATAAACGCAAAACAGATTCGTCAGTCTCAGATCACCTCCGACATAAAATACCAGCTACTTTGGGAACAGTATTTGCAGATGAACAGGACACAGACCGAATATCGACAGCAGATCCAGGAGCTGAATCTCTCCAACTACGACTGTCTCGAGAACTTTTCTGTCCTCAAAAACAACCTCTCCATCTTCGAAAACGAGCTCAGAACTTTCGAATGCACGAAGGGTGAAATTTGCCAATTTCTGATGAATGGCAGAGGTGAAGCATCCCTCCACGTCTGACCCCGGGAGTGTGTGCACTGGGAAGGGAGGGTGTGGTGGGAGCTTCAGTATGTTTCTGATCCCGGGAGCGTGTGGTGGGAGGAAAACATCAATCACTATCTGATTCCGTGAGTCTCCAGATAGGACACCGCGCCTCTAACCCGGTGAATGTGCCCGATATGACGCTTCGAGGGATCATCGCTCTGTGCCTGACACCATTGCTGTGGGAAAGTGCGGAGGGAACTTCACTCTGGGTCTGACGCAGAGGCTGTGTGATGAGGCGCTGTGGAGTGAGATTCATTCCGTGTTTGATCCTTGGAGTCTGTGATGGCACGGTGTGGAGGGAGCATCATTCTGTGTCTGACATCCCGAGTCTGTGATGGGACAGTGTGTAAGGAGCATCACTTTGTATCTGACTCCGTGAGTATATCAGGGAGGGGATAGAGGTAGATCAATCTGTGATTGACCGGAGAGTCTGTGATCGATGATGTGGATGGAACTTCACTCGTTGCCTGATCCTGTGAATTTCTGATGCGACGTTGTGGAGGGAACTTCATTCTGTGTCTCTTCGGGGCGTGTCCGTTGGGCCAATGTGTAAGAGATTCAGTCCGTGTCTGACCCCGGGGGTGTGACGGATGATGCGGAGGGAACTTCACTCTGTGCCTGATCCTGTTAATGTGCGTTGGGACGGCATGGGAGAGATTCTCTCTGTGTCTGATATCGGGTGTGCGTGATTGGACCGCGTGGAGGGAAATTCGCTCTGTGTGTCACCCCTCGTGTGTGTCATGGGAAAGTGTGAAGGAAGATTCACTCTGTTTTTTTACTCTTCCTTGTTCCTGATTTCAAGGACAACCGTGTTCCGATGAATGGATCCCAAATAAAGACCGATGTTATTACGTATCCACGTCTGAAAGATCTTTCCACGAAGCGATGCAAGAATGTTCAAACCTTGATTCAAGGCTGCTGGAAATCGATTCAAGGGATGAAGCGGTATGTATCACAGCAAGAGAAGGTCCCACCGTAACACAGGAATCATCACACACCCGCGAGATCAGACAGAGGGTGAACACCCAGAATACACTCCCATCACACACTCCCGGAGTCAGACAGAGAGAGATGCTTCCTCCACACAGTCCCATTTCACACTCCCGGAGTCAGACACAGAGTGAAGCTACATCCACACCGTCCAATGACACACTCCCGGGGTCAGACACAGAGTGAATCTCCCTCCCCACCGTCCCATCACACACACCCGGTGTAAGACACAGAGTGAATCTCCCTCCACACCGTCCCATCACACACTCCCGGGGTCAGACACAGAGTGAATCTCCCTCCACACCGTCCCATCACACACTCCCGGGGTCAGACACAGAGTGAATCTCCCTCCACACCGTCCCATCACACACTCCCGGGGTCAGACACAGAGTGAATCTCCCTCCACACAGCCCCATTTCACACTCCCGGTGTAAGACACAGAGTGAATCTCCCTCCACACCGTCCCATCACACACTCCCGGGGTCAGACACAGAGTGAATCTCCCTCCGCACCGTCCCATCACACACTCCCGGGGTCAGACACAGAGTGAATCTCCATCCACACCGTCCCATCACACACTCCCGGGGTCAGACACAGAGTGAATCTCCCTCCACACCGTCCCATCACACACTTCCGGGGTCAGAGACTGGTTCAAAACCCAACAAACACTCCTAGCACACACTCACGAGGTCTGATACAGGGTGAAGCTCCCTCCACACCTTACCATCACACAGTCCCGGGGTCAGACACACAGTGATGTCCCCTTCACACCGTGCCATCACACTCTTCCGAGATCAGGCACAGATAGAATCTCCCTCCACACCGTACCATCACACACACCAGGGGTCAGACACAGAGTGAAACTCCCTACACACTATACTATCATACACACCCGGGGATTGACACAGAGTGAACCTCCTTCCACACCGTCCCATCATACACTCCAAGGTTCGGGCACAGAGTGAAGCTCCCTCCACACCTTCCATCACACTCACCCGGGGTCAGACACAGAGTGAAGCTCTCTCCGCATCATTCCTTCACAGATTCCCGTTGTAATTAACTGAGAGAAGCTCCGTACATAGTTTCCGATTATCGGCATTAATCAAATAAATTTAATATTCCAGAGCTTTGTATTTCACAAACTTGTGCATCCATACCGTGCATACTGGATCGGAAAATGCGAAGAAGGGTGAGATTTGGACTGATCTATCGGGTGAGAGTTGGACATTGACATAGTCCTGACGGGAAAGAATAGGATTAGTTCACGATAAGACTGTACGAGGTTGTCCGGACAGTGTGGTACAAGGGCTACAATTTGGGGCCGACACCTGACTGTCCGGTAATGACAGGGCAGTGGGAATAATTCGGAAACAGCCAGAGGGCAGTGGGGAGAGTTCAGTACACAGGGATTATTTCAATACTAACGAATGAGGAGAGCGTTGTTCAGTAGGACTAATTTGGAGATAGTCGCCGGGCTGTGAGGAGATTGAGCAGCAGCGGCATCTGATTGGTGAATGACATAGATATGAGGGGCGGAAGTAGTACAACTGGATCAGTTTGGAGACCGATACAGGGCGGTGGACACACAGTGGGTTAATGGGATTAGTTTGCGAACTGACGCACAGATGTGGGAGAGATGGTGCCAGTGGTATAACTGTGGAGGCGGACCAGAGGCTATGGAAAGATCGCGGTGCAGTGGGATATTTTAGGAGACTGACACGAAGCTCTGGGTAGAGGGAAGGGGCAACAGGATCAATCTGGGACCGACGCAGAGATGAGGGAAGAGTGTGGACCAGTTGCATTCATTTCAGGACAGCCATTAGTAGGTAGGGAGACTATGGGACAGTCGGGTTTGTTTGGGGACAGAAACAGATCTGAAGGGAGAGGGTGGGCCTCTTCCATTCTTATGGGGACTGACAGAGGACTGTGGTGAGGTAGTGTGGGATTAGTTTGGGGAGACACGTGGCTGTAGGGTATCATTGGGTCAGTACGACTAATTTGGGGACTGACACAGGGCCGTGGGGATCATGGGGACGGTAGTATCTGTCTGGGTACTGGCGCGGGGCTGTGGGGAGTGAGTGGATGAGTGGGATGACCTTGCGTACTGATTCAGGCTGTTAGGATAGAGCGATTTCATGCGATGAGCTTGTGAACAGTCTCGGCTCGGGTTCTCTGCTGGAGCTGCTTTGTCTCTGTTGAAATTGTTTAACCCTCTTGAACAGGAATGTTGACTGGCGTCTCCTGTACAAGGTGCACTCTGCCACGCACGCCTGCAGTCAGTGCAAAACAAACGGACGGAATAACCGTTGCGATCTAGATCGGCGCTTCATCTGCGAGAAGTCGGCACCTTTGTTCCCGGATATTCCTGAAAAGATCCAGGGTCTCTGTCGACAGCCACTGGAGACGTCGTGAATCAAGTGATTAACCCCAAATTATCGTCCTTCTCTCCCTTCACTATCACTCACCGATCCTTTTAGATTCCCTCCTCACATTCTCTGCCTGTCCCTCCTACTCCTACACCTCCTCTTGTAGCCATCATATTCTCCCCGCGAAACACCGTCAAACCTCCCTCGCCGTCTACCCCTTCTTTCTCGCCATTTCCCCGTCCCGTTCTTCCACGCTCGCTCCACCTTTCTCTCTACCCCTCACCTCCCCTTATTTCCCCGAGCTTTCCCCGCCCGCTTTTCCTCTGCCCCTTCTGGCAACTTCTTTCACCTCTCTTCACCTCCACCCCCCACCCCTCTGTACGGCACTCTCTCCCTCCCCTCCCCGTTCCCTCTGATCTCTCTCTTTCTCCTTTCCACCCACTCTCACCTCAATCCTGTGCCGTTTGGTTCTCCATAACCGAACACCGGGTAAAAGTCTATGCGTATTCCCTCTGTCTGTGCCCCTTTTGTGTTTATGGAAGTCTGTAAAATTACAACTACGCTCCACCGAATAAAGTCCCAAAGTTCCCTCACTGTCTCCACAACTCAGTCCTTCGAGTCCCGGCAATACCCCCGCAGAACTCCCTGTAAAGTCTATCCAGTTCACTGGCTTTGTTTTTCTGAAGAGGGGCGGTCTCAGCGACGTCTTGTACCACCGCAACGTGACCTCCCGACTCCTGTCTGAATGTCCTGACTGGTGAAGACCAGCGTGCCAAGTGTCCTGTCCGCTCGTGTCGGATGTTTCCCACCGGAATCTCTATTTGATTTATTATCTGGAACATTTAGAGCCTGGAATATGTTCTTTTGCAGCATCAGTATCCCACAAAGTTGTACAATTAAGGTAAATTACAAATATTAATAAACACCGCAAAAATGTCGAGTTAGTGTTAGTGCGTTCAAAGATGGGGTGGCGCAGGGGCAGAAGTTGGTTCCTGAATCATTGTGTCTGGGTGTTTAGACTTATGCGACTCCTCCCCGATGGTAGTAACGAGCAGAGGGTTTCCCCGAGTGGGGAGGGTCCTCAGTGATGGACGCCGCCTCTTCAAAGCATCGCGTCTTGAAAATGTCCACGATGGTGGGCAGGGATGTGACGTCAGAGTGGTGGCTGAGGCTGGAATCCTCTGTATCCTGTTACTATTCTGTACGTTGCAGCATCCACTCCAGGAGGCGATGCGGCTTGTCAGAAAGTTCTCCACCGAATATACACAGAATTTTCCTCGTCTTCATTGAGAGAGCACACCCCCCAAACCCCTAAAGCTGTGACGCCTTTTGTAACGAGACAGCTATGGACGTTGTTGAACTCAAATGCAGAGCAAGGTCTAGAATTAATTCAGACTCAAACTCGAAGTAAACAAGACGGCACTAACTCTAACCAATGACGATAGCACAAGCACTTTTACTGGAGACAGAACTCTTACGGTTGAGCACTGAGTGCTCACCTGGAGTCCTTTAACGGTAGACTTTCCATGAAGGAATGTGGCATTGAACAATTATATCTCTGAATTGAAGAAAAAAATGACAATTCCCCATACTCCAGGAAATGGACGTGCGGAAACGTGGACGCCTGTCCTAGTCAGTCGGGCACATGGCACCTTCTTTGTGTTTGTATAAACGTGTTGGGCCACTATAGATCCACTGAGTTGCTGTCAACCAGTAACGGAGGAACCTCAATTAAAACGATACGACATAGGAGCATAATTAGGCCATCGAGTCTGCTGGCCATTTTATCTCTGTTCGATTGTCCTCTCAGCTCCATCTCCCGCCGTCTGCCGGCATACCTTCATGCTTTCAATAATGAATAATTATTCAAACTGTCTTAAATTGACTAGAGTAAATTAAGTTAATTTTCTTAAATAAACATTTACCAGAATGTTACCAGGCTTTCGTCACCTAAGTTACAGAGAAAGGTTGAACAAAGTGGGTCTTTATTCTTTGGAACGTAGAAGGCTGAGGGAGACTTGATAGAGGTTTTTTAAATTTTGAGGGGGTTAGATAGAGTTGACGTAGATAGGCTATTTCCATTGATAGTGGGAGAGATTCAAACAAGAGGACATGAGTTGAGAATTAAAGGGCAAACGTTTTGGGGTAACATAAATGGGGACTTCTTTACTCAGACCGTGGTAGCTGTGTGGAACGAGCTTCCAGGAGAAGTCGTTGAAGCGGGTTCGATGTTGTGGTTTAAAGTTACATTGGACAACGATATGGACAGGAAAGGAATGGCGGGTTATGGGCTGACTGCAGGTCAATGGGACGAGGTGAGTGTAAGAGTTCGGCACGGACTAGAAGGGCCCAGATGGTCTGTTTGCGTGCTGTAATTGTTATATGGTTATATGGTTATATAAATGCACCGAATGGATGATCCTCACGTCTGCCTGTAGCTTGGAATTCCGCAGATTCACCAAGCTCTGGCGAAGAAAATACCTCCTCGTCGCCTTTATAAATCAAGCCTCTCTTTCAGGCTGTGCCTCTGATCCTAGACTCCCCTAAATTAGGAAACAATCTCTTCACACCAACTCTGTCATGACCTTTCACCATCCGAAAACTTTCCAAAAGGTCACCCCTCTTTATTTTGAATTCCAGCGGTACTGACCAGAGTCTTCAAACGGTCTTCATATGACCATCCATTCAATCCTGGAATCATTTTAGTGAACCTCCTTTACAATATTCACACATACTTTGATCCCAACCTGCTCACAACTCTCCAAATGTGGCCGCGCAGTTCCTTATTAAACTTACAATTACACCCCTGAATTAATATTGTATTGTAATTAATAGGTGAAGAGAAACTACACATAATGTCTGAACAGCGAGTGTGTGATGGGACGATATGGAAAGTGCTTCACTATGTGTCTGACCCGGGAGTGTGTGATAGGACGGTGCGGGGGGAGCTTCACTCTGTGTCTGACCCGGGAGTGTGTGATGGGACGGTGTGGAGGGAGGTTCACTCTGTGTCTGACCCCGGGAGTGGGTAATGGGAGGGTGTGGAGGGAGTTTCGCTCTGTGCCTGGCCCCGCGAGTGCGTGATGGAACGGTGTGGAAAGAGCTTCACTGTGTTTTTGACCCCGGGAATGAATGATACGTCTGTGTGGAGGAGGTTCACTCTCTCTCTCTCTCTGACCCTAGGACTGTGGAATGGGAGGCTGTACAGGGAGTTTTGCACTGTTTCTGGCCCAGTGAGTGTGTGATGGGACGGGGTGGCATGGATTGGAAAATAGAAGACCGGGTGAGATTTGGGGTCATGAAAGTTTTTGAGGAGAGAATCGGTTGGGGTATTAGTTTGGGGATTGATAAAGGCTGCAAGAAGGGAATAGGCAATGAGTTTACTTTGGGGACTGGCGCAGGATGTAGGAACGTTGCGTACAGTGGGATTAATTTAGAGACTGATACCTGTTGCGAGAGGGAGTGAGCAGGGGGATTATTTTGAGGACTGACAAGTTTTGTGGGGAGAGTGGGGAAATTGCGAGGATTTGCAGGACAGAGCAAGGAGTGCGGGGAGAGAGAGTGGGACAGTTAAATTTGTTTAGGGACTCACACAGGACTGTGGGGAGGAAATGTGTCACTGCGACAACATGTGGAGAGAGTGAGGCACTGGGACTAATTTGGAGAAAACATTTCTATGGGAAGAGTGTTGGACATTGGATTAATTTGGCAACCGACACGGGCTGTTGGTGGAGAGTGTGCGGTTGATTAAATGTGGGTAGTGACATGTGTCTGGGAAGAGAGTGGGAAGTGAAAGTGTGCTGGTGATGACACAGATCTATAGGGAGAAGGTTGAATGTGAGATTATTTTGGGGACGGACACGGGGCCGTGGGTAGAGAGTGGAGCTGTGTGGCACTTTTGGGAACTGACACAGGTTACGGGAGAGAGTGAGGCAATGGGAATTATTTGGGGATTGACACAGATTTGCGGAGAGGGAATGTATCGGTGGGAATAATTTGGGCATTGACAGAGGTCTGTGGGATAAAGGTAGGAAGTGGGAGTGTTTTGGTTTCTGACAGGTCTGTAGGGAGATGGCTGGGCAGTGGGATTATTTCGGGGACTGGAACGAGGCTGCGGGGTGAGAGTGGGAAGTGCGAATATTTTGGGGCCCGACGCGGGACTGAGCGGAGAGAGTGAGGCAGTAGGTGTACATTGCGGATTTTCAGTGATCTGTGGGGTGAGAGTGGCGGGTGTGAGTATTTTAGGGTATAAATCAGGCCTGTTCAGATAGTGAAACAGTGGGAGTATTTTGGCGACTGACATGGGGCCTTGGGGAGATAGTGCCGCTATGGGGGTATTCTGTGGAATGGCAGGGGACTGTGGAAAGAAAGTGGGGTACTGTGATTATTCTATTGTCTGAATAATAGGTTGGTGCGAAGAGTGTGGTACAAGGGATTAATTTGGGGACTGATGCAGGGATGCAAGGAGAAATTGGGTCAGTGGGAGTATTCTGGAGACTGACACAGGACTGTGCTGGGGCGTTGTGGGCTGCAAGGAGAGAGTGGGTCAGTGAGAGTTTTCCGGAGACTGACACAGGACTGTGCTGGGACGTTGGGCTAGTGGGAGGTTTTGGGGCCTGCCACAGGTCAATGGTAAGGGAGCGTGTCAGTGATTTTGGAGACTGACACAGGGTTGTCCCTTATGAAGTTGCTTACCCCTCATTGACAGGAAAGTGGCCTCTGATGTCCTGTACAAAATGAACGCTGGGAAGTTCGAATGCAGTGAATGTAAATCCGGATAGCTTCAGAGTCGCAGTAACGATCAGCACCGTTTCATCTGTGAGAAGCCTGCACCTTTGTACTCGGATATTTTTGATAAGATGCAGGATCTCTGACCACAGACCAAGGGGCCGACTTCAATCAAATGACAACACCCACTTTTTCCCCCATCTTTCTTCCCAACTCTCAGTACTGCATCCCCTCTGTCCCTTGCTCCATGCTATTCTCTTATTTCTTTCTATCGCACTCTTACTCTCTATTCCGCCTTCTCTTTACCGTTGTCCATCTAAACACTCGCTCTCTCTCTTCCTGATCCCCTCCCACATCATCTACTACATCCCCATTTTCCTTCTCCTCGCTCTCTTGCCTCCTTTCTCCCCAGCTCTTCTCCCTTCTCTTCATAATCTCTGTCCCCCGTTTCCCTACTCCCTCTCCACCCCTCTCTCCCCAACCCACCCGTTCATGCATCTACCCGCACTCCCACTACCTCTTCTCCTTTCAGCTACTCTCAACTCAGTCTTCTCTAGACGCCAGCCCCGTGGAAACAGAGTGCATGCATTCGCTTTCTGTCGCACCAGAACTCAGTCCCTCGTGTTTTCCACTGAATCAGCGTCTGCTTTGTAAGCTGTGACTTCTACCACCTGAGATTTGACCTTTTGAACCAACAGTGGGGAGCAAATATGTAAAATGCGCAATGATAACACATAACGCTAAAACGTCGAGTTGGTGCTCATTCATACAAGAATATGATGGCGGAGGAGAAGGAGGTGTTCCTGAATCTTTGTGTTTTCAGACTCCTGTGCCTCTTCCCCGTTGGTAGAAATGAACGGGGAGCTTGTCCTGGGGTGAGTGGCCTCTGTGATGGGTGCCGCCTTCCTCACTACTGACTCTTTGGACAATCCAGCCTGTTGGTCAACAAAGTTTTTCAGTGCCCTACCGGGTACACCATCGGAACCCGATGCCTCGCGAGGGTTCACCCGCCTGAAGGAAAATTCAGCCTTCAAGACAGAGGTCAAAAAAGAGAAGTAGGCGAGCAGGGCGGAACAATATGCCCCTCTCCGACATCTTGTTCAAATGCAAGGTGAAATCCCAACTAGCGTACAAAAGCAGCTGCACCCCTCCACGTCTCCGCCATCTCCTCCCTCGCCGACACCTTAAACGTTTTACGACACCCCATCCCTGCCGTAAAATTCTCCCCATCTCCGTGACTCGCTCCCTCCTCTGCACCGCTACCCATGTCAGACACTGCTTTATCCCCTACACTCGCCCTATAAATCCATCTCTCTCTTCACAACTCCCCGGTCTAGTCAACCTATCCCTTCCCCTCACCCTTGCCCGTCTCCATGACACCCTCGCTCTTCTCCACACCGCCAGTCTCTGTCACCACCAGGAGTCACTGCACCCTTCCCTGTCTCCATCGGCCTCTTCATCCCCGACAACTCCCCTTGTCGTCAATCATCCTTCCCCCAGCGGCCAACCTCGTCACCGGCAGCTACGTCATCCCCTAAACCCCGCCCCGTTTCCGTCACCAAATTCCTCTTCTATAAAACCGGTCTCCATCAGCGATTCGTCCCCTACACCCCTCGTTGTCTACGTTATCGTGTCCTTCCCAAACGTATTTTCCCCGTCTCCCTGACCCACTGCATTCCCTACAGCCATACAGGGGTCCATCAACCCTCTCCGTCTTCCACACTCCTCCCTCTCTGTGTACGTATGATTGTGGGAAGGAAGTGGGGCAGGTGACGTCAAACACCCCCACCCTACCCAACCCCAGCTCCGCATATCGATCTCTCGGTTCTGTGCCTCTGCACTGTTCGGTGTGGACAGGTCGCTCGTTTGTTTTGATACAACATCCTCCCAGTGATTGCTGTCTCACCGCTACGTCCCTGCTCCCATCAACACCATCCTGCCCGTTTTTCAATTCTCTCCTCTTCCCTGCACATCATCGGAACACAAACACACGCATAATCGCCGAGTCCGGCACACAGTTCAAGACTATTGGAACGGCTGAGTGCTGGGGATTGGTGTCTCTGGCACTGAGTATGGTTCTGTCGCTCAGTAGGGAATAGGGGGTGAGATGATGGAAAGGTGACAAGCTGTAGCGATAGGGTTTTCTTTGTTGCAGGAACAGAAAAGTGGTTCTGTAAACGACAACGAGAATACTCGCTGCTAAGTGGTCGTTATTGGTACCAGTAATATCGGTAGGAAGAGGGAGGCAGTTCTGTAAAGTTGTGCATGTGCAGGTGTTGCAGAACTAGAAAGAAAATCAAATTAACATGAGGCTAAAGAGTTGGTATCGGAACGAAGGCTTCAGATACGTGGATCATTGGGCTCTCCGCACTGGAAGGAGCGACCTCTACAGGACGAGACGGTTTCATTCAATTCAGTTTATGTTTAATTGTAATTTCGTCATACATGCATAACCATGAATACACCCAGGACCAAGCTGCAAAACACAATACCAAGAGTCGCACACGACACAAAGCACAAATAATATAGAAAAAAAAACAGTGCGATCCTACGTACTTTGAATGCCTCCGAAATCGACAATTGACATAGTAATGACAAAACATAGTAATGAGATAAAAATTGGTGAAGTCAATGTTACTGAAAATATTGGTAAAAGTTTTGTTCCTGGACTTTTGAATGAACCACTTCTGAGGTTTGGATTGGTTTTCCGAACTTTGACCCTGCTTGCAGGACAAAGGCCTGCTGAGGAAGTATGTGCCACTCTGTTGAATTTTGTTTCGACCTTTGGAGGTAAACACCTTCAAGGTTATGATGTTGTTCAAGTTTGGGGTGTGGAAAGACACATTTTGAAGTGTTTTTGTGACGAGGAGGAACAATCGGTAGATGTTGCTATGGAGACAGGTATGAAGAAAAGTCGTAGGAATAAGATAGATGGATTATTTGCTCTCTTCCATAACATAAACATGGTAGTTATAAGTCTGGTGATCGTGCAAAGTTTAGTAAAGAGTGGGGGGAAGTTGACAGCTCTCCAAGGCAAGGTTGATTTAACAGTTCAACTAATGATCAAGCTGCTGCTAATGATCCAGACAGAGGGACTGATGTTTACCCTGCCCGTGTGGTAACTCAAAGCATGTTTAGAAAGTCTGCTGAGGCCCATGATAGCAACACCAGGGGTGTAAAGTACGATGATGTGTCACAGACTTTTCTACCTTCCGCATTCCAGCGGGACTTAGAGGGTAGTAAAGCTGATGAGAGTAAGGCTGATGAGAAAGGCTTGTCCTAATCGAGGAAGGAATTTATGGAGGAACAGACTAAAGATTTTCAAATGGTAGTTTTAAAGGAGACAGCTCTCACAGAACAGGAGGTTCAGAGAGAGTCAATGGGATATTACCTCAAAGATGGGGCGTTAATGAGGAAGTGGAGACCAACAAGTGAGGATTGGGCTATTGTGCATCGGGTAGTAGTTCCAAAGGTTTACAGGGCTGAAATTTTAAAGCTCGCCCATCGTATGCCTTCAGGTGGACATTTTGGAGTGAGAAAGACAGTAAACAGGATTATTTAGGAATTCTACTGGCCTACTTTAAGAAAGTGTGCTGTGAGTTTTTGCAGGACTTTCTATACCTGCCAGGTCGGGAGAACCATAGTCACGTTATTCAAATAACAACACTTAAACCGATACCTAAAACCTACATTTATTGAACCTTTTTCTAGGGACGTGGTGGAGTGTGTTGGCCCATTGTCAACGACTGCATCTGGCCATCAGCAAGTGCTAACTGTTATGTGTGCTGTGTCTAGATTCCCTGAAGCCGTGCCTCTCGGAAACATGAAGGCCTAGACTGTGATAAAAGCACTCTGTAAGGTTTTCACACTGGTAGGTCTGTCCAAAGGAATTGAATTTGAGCAGCTTAGTAACTTCACTTCGAGAACATTCCTGGGGATGTTGGAGAACTGGGAGCTAAGCACACTGGGTCATTTGCATATCACACAGAGTCCGCGGGAGACTTGGAACAGTACAGCTCCACGCTTAAGACTATGATTAAAACATATTGTGTGAAAAATTGGAGTAAAAAGAAAACTGGGATAAGGGGGCTCCCGTACTCTTATTTACTGTTAGAATATTAATTCAAGTATCCTGGGGTTCAATCCATTTGATTTCATTTTCGGCCGTAGGCCCAAAAGACTTTTGACCTTGCGCAGGGGGCAATGGTCTAACACGAAAGTGTGTGTCAACGTGTTAGATTATGTTCTAAAATTCTGGAAAAGATTTAATAAGGTTTATGACGTTACCCAGAAAGTTTGCAGAATATTCAAATTAAAATGAAATACTTGCTTGATAGGATGGCACCCGTGAGTACAGTTATGAAAAGAAATGGAGTCGTGAAGGCTGGAAATGAGGTGGAGAATCATTTATTAAGCTCCTTTCTTGCTAACCTCTATTCCTCAATAGAACCATCTGAGCCTTGCTTCCTAAACCTCAAGTATGTTGCCTTCTTCCACCTAACTAGATTCTCCATCTCACTTGTCACCCATGGTTTCTTCATCTTACCATTCTTTATCTTCCTCACCGGGACAAAATTATCCCTAACATTTTGCAAGGTATTCCTAAACATCGTACCATGGTACCATTCCCTGCAAAAACATCATCCCAATTCACATCCGCAAGTTCTAGCCTTATGGACTACTAATTTGCCCTTCCCCAATTACATGTTTTCCTGTCCGTTCTGATTCTATTCTTTTCCAAGATAATATTAAAGGCCAGGGAGCGGTGGTCACTGTCCCCCAGATGCTCACCCAATGAGATCTGTAACCACACCCCGTTCTTTACCTAATACGAGATCTAGAATGTCATTTCCTCTAGTCGGCCTGTCGACATTCTGTAACATAAATCCGTCCTAGTCACACTTAACAAGCTGTGCCCGGTCTAAGCCATTGGAACTGACCAGGTGTCAATCAATATTAGGGAAGTTAAAGTCACCCAAGATAACAACGCTGTTATTTTTGCACAATTCGAAAATCTGCCTCCCAATCTGCTTCTCGGTATCTCTGCTGCTACCAGGGAGCCTAGAGAATCCTCCAATAGAGTAACTGCTCCCTTCCTGTTCCTGACTTCCACCCATACTGCCTCAAAAGAGGATCCTGCTACATTACCCACCCTTTCTGTAGCTGTAATGGTATCCATGACCGGTAATACAACCCCTCCTCCTCCCCATCCTTTTAAAAGCATTGAAATCCAGGAATATTGAGAATCCATTCTACCTTGGTGCCAGCCTGGTCTCTGTCATGGCCACTACATCATATTTCCATGTATGTATCCAAGCTCACAGTGAATTAGCTTTGTTCCTGACGCTTTTTGCATTGAAGTACACGCACTTTAGCCTTTCTACCTTACTACCTTTCCACCCTTTATTCTGTTTCTCTTTCCTCAAAGCCTCTTCATACATTAGATCTGGATTTACACAATGCACTGTACTTGCAGTTCTCGCATGACCTTTATCATCCTCCCTCTGACTATCTGCTCAAACACTCTGGTTCCTCTCCCCCTGTAAATCCAGTTGAAAGTCCCCGGAGTAGCACTTGCAAACTGTTCCGCAACGATGTTAGTCCCCCTCCAATTCAGGTGCACCCTGTCCCGTTTGAAAAGGTCCCATCTTCCCTGGAACAAGGCCCAATTGTACGGAAACTTGGAGTCCTCCCTCCTGCACCAACTCCTTAGCCATCGAAAGATATAAAGGAGAAAAGTAATAGTGGAGTGAAGTAAAGCGAAGAAAATTTAAGTATAAAGAGAGGAAGTTGACATGATTTTAAAAGCACATTGAGTGTAAGAAAACTTTATCTGAATGCCCGCAGTTTTCCAAATAACGTCAGTGAAGTTGCGGTACAAATCAGTACAAAGGGTGCGATTAAGTCGCCATTATGGAGACGTGGTTGCAGGGTGGAGAGGATTGCAAATTACATATCCAAGTATATCAGGTAATACAGAAGGATAGGCAGGAAGGTCAAGGAGGTCGGGTAGCACACTTCATTAATGATGAGATCGGGGCGATTGTGAGAGACGGTGTAAGGTCCAAGGGGCAGAATATTGAATCCATCTGGGTAGAGATAACGAATAGTAAAGGGAAAACTCACTGGTGTGAGTAGTCACTTGGCCACGGAATTATTACAGTGTCACAAGCAAGAAACAGGGGAACATCTGGGCATGTAAGAATGGAACAGCAGATGTCATGGGGGACTTTAACTCGCAGAATCAATTTGTTCGAGGCAGTCCTGAGGAGGACATCATAGACTGCAGCTGTGATGTCTTTCTAGAACTGCATGTTATTTAACCTACAAGGGCACGTTCATCCAGGTTCGTGACTCCCTTTCCCCGGAGTATGGAGAGCTAAGTACTTTCCATTTGAGACTCAGCCTGACAATTATTGCCTCCCTCATTCCTTCGTGCAATGTCTGTAGTTAAAAGAGTTCTGTTGAACTCTCAGTGCTCAACCGCAGGAGATCTATTTCCTCTAGGATTTCCTTATTGTCCTCTGGTTATTTCTAGTCTTAGTCTGACTCAGCAGGTACCTTCACCAGCGTCCATATCTCTGTCGTTATAGAAGAGATTACAACGTTAGGAGTTTCAGGAGTTGTTGTCTGCCATTGAAAACTCGCGAATGTCTCAGGTTGTACGGCGGTGAGCATTCTGGTCAGTCACATGGCCGCCTGGTGTGGAGGTTGCAACGCAGAGGGTCGCCAGAGGCTGAAGACGTTTCTAGATCAATCAGCTCCATCACGGGCACAACCCTCCCCTCCATCGGGGACATGTTAAAGAGGAACCGCATCCATTACTGAGGACCCTCACCACCCGGGAAATGCCCTGTCATCATTCGTACCATCGGGGAGGAGCTACAGGAGCCTGACGACCCGCAATCAAATCCAGGGCAAAAAAGAAAAAGGGCCACTTTTCAACATAATTGTATAAGGGCTAAGAAAGTTGCAAAAGCGAGCCTGAAGTCTTTGTGAGTCAATGCAAGGAGCATTCGTTAGAAGGTGGATGAATTAAAAACGCAGATAGTTATTAACGAATATGATATAGTTGAGATCACAGAGACATGGTTCCAGGCTGACCAGGATGGGAGCTCAACATTCAGGGATGTTCAATATTCAGGAAGGAAAGACATGAAAGAAAGGGAGGTGGGGTCGCATTGCTGGTTAGAGAGGACATTAACGCAATAGAAAGGAATGACATTAGCCGAGAAGATGTGGAATCGATATGGGTAGAGCTGCATAACACTAAGGGGCAGAAAATGCTGGTGGGAGTTGTGAACAGGCCTCCTGACAGTAGTAGCAAGGATGAGGATGGTATCAAACAGGAAATTAGAAATGTGTACAATAAAGGAACAGCTGTTATAATGGGTGACTTCAATCTACATATAGATTGGGTGAACCAAATTGGTATTCTAGGCTATTCTAGAAATAGAACAGGCTATTCTAGACTGGGTATTGAGCAATGAGGAAGGGTTGATTAGCAACCTTCTCGTGAGAGGCCCCTTGGGTAAGAGTGACCATAATATGGCGGAATTCTTCATTAAGATGGAGAGTGACATAGTTAATTCAGAAACAGAGGTTCTGAACTTAAAGAGGGGTAACTTTGAAGGTATGAGACGTGAATTAGCTAAGATAGACTGGCAAATGACACTTAAGGGATTGACGGTGGGTATGCAATAGCAAGCATTTAAAGATTGCATGGATGAACTACAACAATTGTTCATCCCAGTTTGGCAAAAGAATAAATCAAGGAATGTAGTGCACCCGTGGCTGACAAGGGAAATTAGGGATAGTATCAATTCCAAAGAAGAAGCATACAAATTAGCCAGATAAAGTGGCTCACCTGAGGACTGGGAGAAACTCAGAGTGCAGCAGAGGAGGACAAAGGACTTAATTAGGAAGGCGAACAAAGATTATAAGAGAAAAATGGCAGGGAACATAAAAATTCACTGTAAAAGCTTTTATAGATATGTGAAAAGAAAAAGATTGGTTAAGACAAATGTAGGTCCCCTACAGACAAAAACAGGTGAATTGATTATGGGGAGCAAGGACATGGCAGACCAATTGAATAATTACTCTGGTTCTGTCTTCACTAAGGAGGACATAAATAATCTTCCGAAAATAGTAGAGGACAGAGGGTCCAGTGAGATGGAGGAACTGAGGGAAATACATGTTAGTATGGAAGTGGTGTGAGGTAAAATTAAAGGGATGAAAGGCAGATAAATCCCCAGGGTCAGATGGTCTGCATCGCAGACTGCTCAAGGAAGTAGCCCAAGAAATACTGGATGCATTAGTGATAATGCTTCAAAACTCTATAGATTCTGGACTAGTTCCTGAGGATTGGAGAGTGGCTAATGTAACCCCACTTTGTAAAAAAAGAGGGAGAGAGAAACCGGGGAATTATAGACCGGTTAGCCTAACATCGTGGTGGGAAAACTGCTAGAGTCTGTTATCAAAGATATGATAACAGCACATTCGGAAAGCGGTGAAATCATCGGACAAAGTCAACATGGATTTGTGAAAGGAAAATCATGGACCCACTCAGGAGATTAGTGTGGAAACTTAAAGCACACGGTATTGCGGTTATGTTATTGATGTGGATAGAGAATTGGTTGGCAGACAGGAAGCAAAGATTATGTATAAACAGGACCTTTTCAGAATGGCCGGCCGTGACTAGTGGGGTAGCGCCAGGGTCAGTGCTGGGACCCCAGTTGTTTACAATATATATTACTGACTTAGACGAGGGAATTAAATGCAGCATCTCCAAGTTTGCGGATGACACGAAGCTGGGCGGCAGTTTTAGCTGTGAGGAGGATGCTAAGAGGATGCAGGGTGACTTGGATAGGTTGGGTGAGTGGGCAAATTCATGCCAGATGCAATTTAATGTGGATAAATGTGAAGTTATCCACGTTGGTGGCAAAAACAGGAAATCAGATTATTATCTGAATGGTGGCCGATTAGGGAAAGGGGAGGTGCAACGAGAGCTGGGTGTCATTATACACCGGTCATTGAAAGTGGGCATGCAGGTACAGCAGGCGGTGAAAAAGACGAATGGTAAGCTGGCATTTATAGCGAGAGGATTCGAGTACAGGAGCAGGGAGGTACTACTGCAGTTGTACAAGGCCTTGGTGAGACCACACCTGGAGTATTGTGTGCAGTTTTGGTCCCCAAATCTGAGGAAAGATATCTTGCCATGGAGGGAGTACAAAGAAGGTTCACCAGGTTTATTCCTGGGATGGCAGGACTCTCATATAATGAAAGACTGCATCGACTAGGCTTATACTCGTTGGAATTTAGAAGATTGAGGGGGGATGTTATTGAAACGTATAAAATCCTAAAGGGATTGGAAAGGCTAGATGCAGGAATATTGTTCCCGATGTTGGGGTAGTCCAGAACGAGGGGTCACAGTTTGAGGATAAAGGGGAAGCCTTTTAGGACTGAGATTAGGTAAAATTTCTTCACACAGAGAGTGGTGTATCTGGGGAATTCCCTGCCGCAGGAAACAGTTGAGGCCAGTTCATTGGGTATATTTTAAGAGAGATTTAGATATGGCCCTTGTGGCTAACGGAATCAGGGGGTATGGAGAGAAGGCAGGTACAGGGTTCTGAGTTGGATGATCAGCCATGATCATACTGAATGGCGGTGCAGGCTCGAAGGGCCGAATGGCCTACGGCTGCACCATTTTTCAATGTTTCTGTGTTTTTATTTAAAACAAGTTACTTCCCTTCCACTATCAGATTACTAAACGCTTCCTGAATCCATGAGCGCCCTCGATATTCAGCTATTTGCTGTATTTTTTTTTAATTTTTGAAACTTACATTGCATTTATATCTTTGCGCAGTGTTGATTGTGCAAATGATCAACTCTCAGGTGGTGTCAGTCACAGACAATAGATCAGACCGTGATTGCGGTTACAAATATGCGCTGCAGACAGACAGGACATGTGGCACGCTGCTCGTCACTGAGTATAGGATTCGGGAGGTCACATTGCGGTTGTACAAGACATTGGTGAGGCCACACTTGGAGTACTGCGTTTGGTCCTGGTCGCCCTGGTGTAGGAAAGGTGAACCGGAAAGAGTGCAGACGGAAACTTACGAGGATGTTGCCAGGATTCGAGTGGCTGCATTGTGGAGACTGGGCTGGCGTGAGGAGATTATTCTTTGGAGAGCACGGGTGATATTATAGAGGTGGATAAAACCCCGAGGGGCATAGATAGAGTGAATCCGCACAGTCCTTTACCCCAGGGTCGGGAATCTGTGAACCAGAGTGCATAGGAGTGAGGTGAGAGTGGGTGGAGACGAGGGAGAGATAACAGAGAAGGAGTGGTGGAGAGCGGTGCAGGGAGGGGAGGAGAGTGGGAGAGATGGCGAGAAAGAAGGAGATTGATAGGGAAAGAGGATTGTAGGACAGTGTTCGGGGAATAGGATGCGACTAGCGGAGGAGAATGTTTGGGGATGGACAGATTGGGTGAAGAGGGAATTTCAGGATGACGTGTATAAGAGAGAGGAAGGGAGATGGGGGAGAAAAACGGATTGTAATGTGATTCAAGTTGGCCCTACGGACTGTTGACAGAGATCCCGGATCTTTTCAGGAATATCCGTGCACGAATGTGCACTCTTCTCGCAGATGAAACGGTGTTGACGCTCGCAATAGTTCCTCCATATGTGCGAGTTGCAGTTCACGCAGACGGACGTTCCACTGAAATACTTGTACAGAAGACGAGAAGCCACGTCCCTATCATAGAAGGTTAAAAAATTTCAACAGGGTCAAAACAGCTCCAGAAGGACACCTGAGACCGTCACCAAAATAATCCCACTTAATCTCACTTTCCACACAGCCCCGCATCGGACCACAAACTAATCCCACTGACCCACTTTATACCCACAGGCCCGTGTCAGTCTCCAAACTGATTGCACTGCCCCACTCTCTCCCCCACAGCCATGTAACAGAATCCAATCTACTATCGCTCACTTCCCACATCCCCGGTGCGTCATCAAACTACTGCCACTGATCCATCACCAGTATATAGTCCAGTAACAACCCGATTCTCACCTATCCTCGCATTTTCCAATCCAGTATGCTGGGTATTGGTCGGCGAGAGCCTTGGAAACAACATTCTGCCAAATTAAATTTATTTAATTAATGTTAGGAAATGAGACTCTCTCAATCATTGAAACCGAGAGTAGGGAACTTTACTCTGTGTCTGACCCCAGGAATATGTGATGGGACGGTGTGGAGTGAGCATCACTCTGTGTCTGCCCACGGGTGGGTGTAACGTGACGATGTGAAGCGAGCTTCACTCTGCGTCTAATCCCGGGAGAGATGATGGGACCGTGAGCAGTGGGCTTCACTCTGCGTCTGACGCCGGAAGTGTGTGAGGGAACAGCGTTAAGGGAGCTTTCCGGTGTCTGACCGCAGGAGTGTGCGACAGGTCGGTGTGTAGGAAGCTTCACTCTGTGTCAATCCCCGGGAGATGTGATGGGACTGTGTAGATGATGTTCACTCTGTGTCTCACCCCGGGAGTGTGTGATGAGACGGTCCGGAGGGAGATTCACTCTGTGTCTCACCCCGAGAATGTGTGATTGGACGGTGTGAAGTGCACTTCACTCTGTGTCTGACCCCGAGACTGTGATGGGACGTTGTAGAGGGAGAATCACTCTTTGTCTGACATCGGGAGTGTGTAATGGGACGGTGTGGAGTTAGCTTTGTTTTGTTTCTATCCCCGGGAGTGTGTGTGGAAGGAGCTTCACATTGTGTCTCACCCCGAGAGGTCATGATTATTGATATTTCTTCTCACAGTAAGACATACCTTTTCCTCGTTTGAATTTATTTCGAGGAGCCCTGCATCAAATTCTGAACAATATCCCCTCGCTCCATCATAAGATTTGACAACCGTGGATATGAAATAACACCGGTTTTCATTTTCGAACCAGTCCTGGGAACGTGTTTGCTCTGCAAGTCATGAACAAGATACCGTGAATCTTCCTCCATAAATCCCGTTGCACCGACTGGGATCTGAAAATAGTGAACCTCCCTCCATACAGTCCCATCACACACTCCCGGGGTCAGACACAGAGTTAACATCCCTCCACACGTTCCCATCACACTATCCGGCAGTCAGACACCGAGTGAGTCTCCGTCCGCGCCGTCCCATCACACACTCCCGGGGTCAGACACAGAGTGAATCTCCCTCCGCGCCGTCCCATCACACACTCACGGGGTCAGACACAGAGTGAAACTCCCTCCACACCGTCCCATCACACACTCCCGGGGACAGTCACAGAGTGAATCTCCCTCCACACCGTCCCATCACACACTGCCGGGGTCAGACACAGAGTGAAACTCCCTCCACACCGTCCCATCACACACTCCCGGGGTCAGACACAGAGTGAAACTCCCTCCACACCGTCCCATCACATACTCCCGGGGTCAGACACAGAGTGAAACTCCCTCCACACCGTCCCATCACACACTCATGGGGTCAGACACAGAGTTAACATCCCTCCACACGTTCCCATCACACTATCTGGCAGTCAGACACCGAGTGAGTCTCCCTCCGCGCCGTCCCATCACACACTCCCGGGGTCAGACACAGAGTGAATCTCCCTCCGCGCCGTCCCATCACACACTCACGGGGTCAGACACAGAGTGAAACTCCCTCCACACCGTCCCATCACACACTCCCGGGGACAGTCACAGAGTGAATCTCCCTCCACACCGTCCCATCACACACTGCCGGCGTCAGACACAGAGTGAAACTCCCTCCACACCGTCCCATCACACACTCCCGGGGTCAGACACAGAGTGAAACTCCCTCCACACCGTCCCATCACATACTCCCGGGGTCAGACACAGAGTGAAACTCCCTCCACACCGTCCCATCACACACTCATGGGGTGAGACACAGAGTCAATCTCCCTCCAGACAGACCCATCACAAACTCCCGGGGTCAAACACAGAGTGAATCTCCCTCCACAACGTCCCATCACACACTCCCGGGGTCAGACACACAGCTATCATCACTCCACACGGTCCCATCACACAATCCGGCTGTCAGACACTGAGTGAATCTCCCTCCACACAGTCCCATCAAAGTCACGGGTTCAAACACTGAGTGAAGCTCCCACTACAACGTCCTATCACCTACTCCCGTAGTCAGACACAGAGTGAATCTCCCTCCACACTGTCCCATCACACAATCCGGGGATCAGACACAGAGTGAATCTCCTTCCGCACCGTCCCGTCACACACTCCCGGCGTCAGACGCAGAGTGAACCTCCTTGCACACAGTCCTATCACAAACATCCGGGGTCAAACACAGAGTGACTCTTCCTCCATACCGTCCCATCACACACTCCTGGGGTCATTGTAGATCTTTCTCCGCATCGCCCCATCACACATTTCTGGGATCAGACGCAGAGCGAAGCTCTCTCCGCACAGTCACGTCACTCATCCCAGAAGTCAGAGAGAGAGTAAAGCCCGTGTCGCCCGAGCTATCACAGAGTTCTCATGTCAAACGCAGAGTGAAGCTCCTTATGCATGATCTCTTCCCACAGTCGGGGTTAGACGCAGATTAAAGTTATACACGTCGTGCCCCATCACACACTCCCGGGGTCAGACTGTAGGTGTCACTGTTTCCACACCGTCCCATCACACACTCCCGGAGTAAGACAGCAGGTTCGCTGCCTCCTTACCGTTCCATCTCACTTTCCACGGTCGGATATAGAGTGAAGCTCCCTCCACACCATCCAATCACACCGTCCCAGGATCAGACACAGAATACAACTCACTCCACAATGTCCCATCGCACACTCCCAGGGCAAGAGATGGAGTGAAGCTCTCCACCTCCCCCCTCTCCCTCTCCCTCTCCCTCCTCCCCCCTCTCCCCACCGCCTCGTTGATGAGGAGCAGGGGGACGGGGGGATGTCGTCTCACCTCTTCTCCTGCTGAGATATTGGCAAATCTGAGCTTTGGTTTCGGTGATGGTCCTGTACTTCGTTTCGAGCTGATTGCATTCATGACGGAGTTCGATGTCTGTTTGATTCAGCTCGGTGAGTTCGGAATTGAGGACGGTAATGTTGTTTTCGAGTTTGGATAGGTTGTTGTTGAGGACGGAAAGATTCTTTAGACAGTTTCTCTGGGAGAGTTCCAGGCGGGAGTTCTCAGATGTCCTGGATTTAAGGGTTGAGTTCAGCTCATGGACTTGCTGTTGATATTGGCGTTGGGTCCTGTTCATCTCCTGATGTTGTTCCCAAAGTCTCCGGTAGTTTCGGTCGGAGGTGATCAGAGACTGACGAGTCTGTGATACTAAGAGTGATAGTAAGGGGTGTGTCAGTGACACGGTGTGAGGTGTGTCGGTGTCACAGTGAATTGTCTGTCGGTGTCAGATGACGGGAGTGTCTGTGTCACAATGAGAAGCCTGTCTGTCACAAGATCTGCGGAACTGTCAGTGTCACGGTGTTGGGAGTGTCGGGGTCACACTGAGGTGTGTGTTGGTGTCATAGTGAAGGGTGTGTCTCTGTCACAGTGAGGGGTGTGTGGGTGTCAAAATGAGGGGCCAGTTGGTGTCACAATGAGGGACCTGTCTGTGACTGGGTGCCACAGGGAAAGGCCTGTTTGTGTCACAGCGATGGACCTCTCTGTGACACAATGTGTTGAATGTTGGTCTCACAATCAGGGGCGTGTCGGTGCCACGGTGACTGCGTGACGGTGTCCATGTGAAGGGAGTGTCAGTGTTACGGTGTGGGGTGTGTAAGTGTCACAGTTTTGGTGTAATGGTGTGGAAAATGTTGCTGTCATGGATAGCGGTGTGTTGGTGTAATGGTGTGCTCTGGACAGTGTCACGGTCTTGGGAGTGTCGGTGTCACAGTGAGAGGTATGTCGGGGTTATCGTGAGTGTACTATTGTAATGGTCTTCTGTCATAATATTGGTAAGGTTCCTCTCTATGCTACGTTGAGGGTAACTTCTGTGTCATGGTAAGGGGCGTGTCGCTGTCACCGTGAGGGCCGTGTCACTGTCACTGTGAGGAAAGTGTTGTTGTCACGGTGAGGAACATGTCGCTGTCAAAGTGAGGGCCGTGTCGCTGTCACGGTGAGAGTGTGTCGGTGTCACACTGAGGGGCGTGTCGGCGTAACTGTGAAGGGCATTTCGGTGTCACGGTGAGGGCATTGTCGGTGTCACAGTAAGCTTTTACATTCCACCCTGTTACTTTCCGGTCTGACTTCACCCGGGGCCCGTTCGACTTACCACTAATGGACAGCCCGACAACTATCGCGATAAGGGCGCATGTAACTAGGCAGAGTATGTAGAACTCACGGTGCGATCTATTTCCGATGTTCTCTTTCGGCTCCTGTTTATGCGCACCTGTAGAGAGAACATTCAGCGTGTGTGTGAATTCAGCCGTCTCCCCCACTGTTTTTCCCTTCCACCCACCGTCCGCACTCTCTCCTTCCACCACGATCACCCGTCCCTCTCTCAATCTCATCTACTGTCAGCCGTTATCGTTGAGAGTCCAACTTCCCTGACTTGGCAGAGTCTGACAGATGTCTAACCGATTCCAGAGATCAGTCAGATCTCCACCGAGTCTCTTCCGCTCCAGAGGAAGCAACCCAGGTGTCCGACCCCTCGTTGTAAAACATGCCATGGAATCCAGGCAGCGTCTTGTTAAGTCTCTCCTGCGGCTGCCAAACGCCTTGACATGTTACTGATAATGTGGTGACCGGAACTGTATACTATACACCTGATTCAGCCTTAGCGGTGATATTTATATCGTTGCAACATAACTCCCTGACATTTGTACTCAATGCCCCGAACAATAAAGGGAAGAATGCCAAAGGTCTTCTTAACCATCCCATTAAACTGTGCAGACACGTTCAGGGAGCGATGAACATGGACCCCGAAGCTGCTGTAGGTTTTCCATCTTTCTATGTTTAAACACTGTTTTGGGTCGTGGCTTTCACAGTGCGTCATTTCTTTCATTTCACCGACCAAGCCGCAATATTTTAGGTTTGTCCGGGTTAACCTCCATCTGCCCGGTCTCCAAACCATTTATGTAACTGATCTACGTCCCACTGAATTCTTTGCCAGTCTTCTCCGCTCTCCACAGCAATACCTCTCGCCGTATCATCTGCAAACCTAACAACCCACCCACCTACAAATTCATCCAGATCATTTAAATGCATTTTGGAGCCAAGAGGTAATGTTGCAGCTATATAGGCCCTGGTCAGACCCCACGTGGAGTTCTGTGATCACTTCGGGTCACCTCACTATAGGGAGGACGTGGAAACAATAGAAAAGGTACAGATGAGATTTGCAAGGATGTTGCCTGGATTAGGGAGCATGCCTTATGAGAAAAGGTTGAGAGAAATTGGCCTTTTCTCCTTGGAGCGACGGAGGATGAGAGGTGACCTGATAGAGGTGTATAAGGTAATGAGAGGCATTGATCGTGCGGATCGTCAGAGGCTTTTTCCCAGGGCTAAAATGGCTAGCACGAAAGTGCATAGTTTTAAAATACTTGGAAGTAGGTACAGAGGAGAAGTCGGGGTACGTTTTTTACGCAGAGAGTGGTGACTGCGTGGTGCCGGCCGTGGCGATGGCGGAGGCGGTACCGATAGGGTCTTTAAAGAGACTCCAGGATCGCTACATGAAGCTTAGAAAAATAGAGGGCTATGGGTAAAGCCCAGGTAGTTGTAAGTTAAGGACAAGTTCGACACAGCTTTGTGGGCCGAAGGGCCTGTATTGTGAAGTATGTTTTCTATGTTTCTATGTTTCTGAACCACCCATTTACAATTTCGTCCAGATAATTTATGTAGATCACAGACAGGGATTTAACTGGGGAGCCGAGTGACAACCTTTTATTGCCCAGATGGCGCTCAGTCTGTGGAATGAGCTGACAGTGGAAGGGGTCGAGGCAGATACATTAGAAACCTGGTCACTTGGGAGAATGACGCGCGATCTCTCCAAAATGACGTCATTTCTGCGAGCTCTGACCTGTTTGTGCAGTGGTTGGCAGCCCGCCGGGTCCCGAGGCAATGGGAGGATCTTCGTCCTCATCGATGCGGGGTTCCTCTTTCCGAAAGTTCAGCTCTGAGTAGGTGGAGGTCAGATCGTCTGGGGGAGAGAGTCGGACAGGCAGGTGAGGAAGAGAGTCAGAACGGTAGAGAATGGGAGAGAGAAAGAAGAGAGGGGGAGAAAAAAGAGAAAATGTGGCAAGTGAGGAGGAAAAAGGTGGTTAGACAGCATGGGGGTGGGGTGAGACAGATGAGAGACACGGGGACGCAGAAGAGGAGAGCGATGGACGAGCGAGGAGTAGACAGCGATAGGGGCGATGAGAAGAAAATGCAAGTGGAAGAATGGGGAGGGAGAAGGGCGTGAGAGAGGCGGAGACAGAGTGGGAGAGAGAGACGGGAGAGAGTAGGGGAACAGTGAGATGACGGAGAGAGGTGTGAGAGAGCGCGAAAGAGAAGGGGATTGAGAAGGGTGAGTGAGAGGAAGAGAAAAGTGGAAGAGGGATGAGGAAGAGATTTTGACAGAGAGAAGAAAGAGCGAAGGGTGAGAGCGTCGGGGAAAGGAAGGGAGGCGTCGATAGAGGGGAAGAGAAGGCGCAAGGGGAGATGAGCGGCAAATTTAGGGACAAAGAGAGTTGTGGAGGCCGGGAGGGGTGGACGGGGGGTTGAGGGAGAGAGTGAGCAGAGAGAGACGGAAAGATCGCGAGGGGAAGATCGAGAATGCAAAAGACACTGACTTTGATTGAGGAGAGACGGGAGGGAGAGGGGACAATGAGAGAGGGTGAAGAGAATGAGTCAGTGGGAGACAGCAGATAAAACAGGGAGAGAGGAGGGGAGAGAGGGAAAGAGCGGAGGAAGGAGAGGGTGGGAGGAGGTGACGGAGGGGACAGAAAGGGAAAGTGGGAAATGCGGTGGGTTAAGAAAAGGGAGAAAGTGGTTAAGGTTTTACACCGCGCTCCCCCCTCACCGTCTCTCCCACTGTGTCCCTCCTCACCTACACGGCGCGCACTCATCTCCGCCTCCTCACCAACAACACCCCCCCCCCGCACCCTCACCCGCCCCCCTGCCCACCTCCGCCAAGAGCGCTTGCTGCTCATTGCCTCTTCCTCCACAGGGCACATCCAATTCTATCCCTCCTCACAGACCCTTCGCCTCAAACTATCCCATGGCGCTCCCACTATACAGCCCCTCACACAAAGATCCCCAAACCCCCATCGTCCCTCCCGCGCGTTCACTCTTTCCGATGCTCAGACAGGGTATCACAAGGGACAACTGTGCGTTTGCCCTGAATATCTCGGTAGGATTAGATGCATCAGCTAAACACAGTCAAACCAAAAAGGATGAAACTGACCTTCATCTGTCTGGACCCTGAGCGCTGAGAGGGTCTTGACATTAAGTTCCGCGTACGATTCATCAGGTTCAGCTGGGGACAGAACAGGGAGAGTCAGAAACAGGGTGAGGCTCCCTCCACACCGTCCCATCACACGCTCCCGGGGTCAGACACAGAGTGAAGCTCCCTCCACACCGTTCCATTACACACTGCCGGGGTCAGAGACAAAGTGAATCTCCCTCCAAACGTCCCATCACACACTCCCGGGTTCAGGCACAGAGAGAGGCTCGCTCCACACCGTCCATTCAGACACTCCCGGTGTCAGACACAGAGTGAAGCCCCCTCCACACCGTCCCATCACACACTCCTGGGGTCAGACACAGAGTGAATCTCCCTCCCTCCGTCCTATCCCGCACTCTCGGGGTCAGACACAGAGTGAAGTTCCCTCCCTCCGTCCCATCCCGCACTCTCTGGGACAGTCACAGAGTGAAACTCTCTCTACACTGTCCCATCACACACTCCCGGGGCCAGACACAGGGTGAATCTCCCTCCACAGGTCTCTCTGCCCCCCCTCCTCACCTGGGGAAGGGGACCGTGCGTCCGTTTTTGTGAACTTCACATTTATGTAAGTCTCGCTGTCGTCCATCCTGTCGAGGGTCCTCTGCGTTTCTGAGCTCAGAAAGGGGAAGCAACCGTTGGCAGAGGAACCCTGTGCTGACAAGCGTGTCCGACCGAACAGCAACAAACAACAGATGAGCAGCTGTTAAAGAGAGGAACTGAGAACAGGCGGAGGAAGTATGGGGAGGAGAGAGGATGAGGACTTTGGTGAAAGCGTTCAGAGTGGTGGGGAAGAGTAGGGAAAGTGGGGAGAAAGACGGGGGAGGTGGAGAGAGAGAGGGGAAGGTTGGTCGTTAGCGGAGAGTGAAGCGGGTGACAGGGAATGTTTGGAAAGAGGGAACTGAGAGCGATAGACATGAGGAAAGTAGGGAGCGAGAAAGGGAAGAAATTGAGAGGTGGAGATTTGGAGAGATTGCGAGGGAGACGGAGAAAAGAGAGGGCGATCGAACGTGGTGAAGAGTGTTGACAGAGATGGAATGAGATGGAACGGAGAGGAAGACAGGGAGGAGAGAGTGAACGATATAGAAAGGAAACGAGTGCAAGAAGGGTAGAGATGAGGGAGATGGAATGTTGACGATGGAGGGAGTGAGGAATCGAAGGTGGAGGGGGGAAGGACAGGAAGGAGCGAAGTCGAGAAGGAGGACAGGAATGAGGAAGGAGGGACTTTCGGAGAGATTAGTGTCGTTCATACAGAGCCGCTCTCGTCCTGGAGATTTGCACCCCGTGGTTGGGCCCTAATTTGCGCGTTGGACGCTCCCACAGCTCCTGACCATCGCCGGGGCTAGAAACCACGTCTCTGGGACAAAGCCCCATCATCAACCGAGGTGAATGAGCAGCACACTTCGAAACTCGTTCACTCGGTGTGAGGTGAGCAGCACACTTCGAAACTCGTTCAGCGCACTCTTTCTTTCCTTCCTTAATCAGTGGCATTCTCTCTCTCTCTCTCTCTCTCTCTCTCACACACACACACACACACACACACACACACACACACACACACAAACACACACTAACACACTTTCTCTCTCAGCTCTTCCTCTCTCCGCCATCACTCTCTCCATCTCCCCATCTCTCTCTGTCTCCCATTCTCTCCCACCTTCCTCCCCTTCCCTCCGCCTTATCCCGTCTCTCCCTTCTCTCCACTCTATTCTCTCCCACCTTCCCCATTACCTGATCCTACTCTCTCACCCACCTGCCCCACACCGATTCTCCTCTCTAACACCCCCACCCACATCCCACCCGTCGCAGTTACCGAGAGATATCCCGACCCGCCCACCCATTTCACCCTAACGAGGAAGATTCCCACATTTTCGGTCCCGTCCCTTCCGCCTTTCCGGCGATGGTGGGTAGGGGAGAGATTGGACACCATCTGGCCCAGGACAGCCGGCAATCTCTCTGCTGCTCCCTCCTGTCTCAAATCTCCCAATAACCGCCATCCACGCTCTTTCGGTCGTTTCGTCTCTTCTCCTTTTACACAATCCCTCACTTCCCGCTCTCCATAACGCAGGAACACACCTTGCCTGCATCAGACACAGAGTGAATCTCCCTCCGCACTGTCCCATCACACACTCCCGGGGTCAGACACAGAGTGAATCTCCCTCCACACCGTCCCATCACACACTCCCGGGGTCAGACACAGAGTGAATCTCCCTCCACACCGTCCCATCACACACTCCCGGGGTCAGACACAGGGTGCATCTCCCTCCACACCGTCCCATCACACACTCCCGGGGTCAGACACAGAGTGAATCTCCCTCCACACCGTCCCATCACACTCTCCCGTGGTCAGACACAGAGTGAATCTCCCTCCGCACCGTCCCATCACACACTCCCGGGGTCAGACACAGAGTGAATCTCCCTCCACACCGTCCCATCACATACTCCGGGGGTCAGACACAGGGTGCATCTCCCTCCACACCGTTCCATCACACACTCCCGGGGTCAGACACAGAGTGAATCTCCCTCCCCACCGTCCCCTTGTTTCGCTTTCTTTGTCAATGAAAAGTATAGTTTTCTCGCGGTGTAGGGTCACAGTTTTAAGGTGCTTGGAAGATGGTTGTCGGAGGTATTATTTTTTTTTCATACAGAGAGTGGTGGGTTGCTGCAGAGAGAGAACGCACTTCCAGCGATGGTGGTCGAGACGGATCCAATGGGGTCTTTTAAGGGACTATTAGATAGGAACTTTGTTGTATGATTTTGATCATGGAATTGACCCCTACGCCTACTTTCGTTTCATCCGCAAACATTGCCGCAAAGCCATCTAATCCAATAAATCATTGGCAAGCAATCTGATAAGTAGCGGTCCCACATGTGCGCATGCGCCGGTCGTGCATTCAGCCTGTTACAGCCGTTCCGATTGAATTCTTACTTTTTCCTTCTTACTTTTAACTTACGTTATTTTTGCATTTTTTTTTTCACGATAACACGTCGAAGCTGCACCCTCTCTGACATGCTGGTATAGAGAGTTTTATTTGGGTTTCCAACGCTGGAAATAGTTACATCCCGATCTATCTATCGATCTATCTGAATCTGACTCCCTGACGAACACCACCAGTCACTGGCAGCCAATTAGAGAAGGCCCTTTTAATTCTCACTCGCTGCCTTCTGCCTGTCAGCCGTTCCTCCGGAAATGCCTTTGTCTTTCCTGTAAAGCTGCAAGATTTTATCTTGTTAAGCAGCCTCAGGCATGGTACTTTATCAAATGCATTCTGGAAGTCGGATAAATGACATCCATTGCCTGGGCTTTGTCCACTCTGCTGGTTACTTCCTCACAGAACTCTAACAGATTCGTCAGGCAAGATTTCCCTTGATAGAAACCAAGCTGACTTCGACTTATTTTATCATTAGCCACCAAATGCCTCCCAACCTCAACTTTATTAATGGACTCCAATACTTCCCCAACCATTGAGGTTGGGCTAACTGGCTTATAATTCCCTTTATTTGGCCTTCCTCACTTCTTAAAGTGTGCCGTGACAATTCCAATCTTCCAGTCCTCCGAGGCCATGCCAGAATCAAGTGTTTTTTTTGAAAGATCACGAACAATGCATCGGTTATCTCTTCAGCAACCACTCTCAGGACCCTGGGATGTAGTCCGTCTGGCCCAGGTGACTTATCCATCTGAAGGCCTTTGAGTTTGCCAGGCACTCGTTCCTTTGTAATCGCAATGACACTTACTCCTGCTCCCTGACACTGACGGACCACTGGCACGCTGCTAATGTCTTCCACAGTGAAGACTTATGGAAAGTACTCATTAAGTTCAGTTGTCATTTCTTTGTCACCAAATACAACATCACGACTCTCATTTTCCCATGGTTCAATATCAACTCGCAATTGCTCATTACTCTTTCAATAACTTTAAAAAGAACTGTTACTATCCTGCTTTATGTTATTGGCTTGTTTGCCCTCACATTTCATCTTTTCCCTTCTTATAGCTTTTTTTTAACCTTTTGTTGGATTTTAAAAGGGTCACAATCATCCAACTTTCCACTCATTTTTGCTCTTTTCTATGTCCTTATATTGACTTTCATGCAGTCCTTAATTTCCTTTGTCAACCACGGTTGCTCTCCTAGCCGTTTGAGAACAACGTCCTCGGTGGGAAATAACTGTCCTGCACCTTATGAACTATTCCCCGAAATCTCAGCCGTTCTGCTCTGCCGTCAACCACTCCAGTATCCTCCTCCAATCCGTCTGGTCAAGATCCTCTCTCAGGCCTCTGTAAGCCCCTTTGTTGCATTGCGATACTGACTTACGCTTCTGCCTCTCAAGTTGCAGAAGGAACTCAATCATAATCTGATCACTGTCGCCTAAGGGTTCCTTTGCATTAAGCTCCCTAATGAGATATGCGTCATTACTCAACACTCGATCTACGATAGCCTTTCCCGAGCAGGCTTAAGCACCAGTTGCTCTAAAAAGCCTTCTCATGGGCATTCAACAAATTCCATCTCCTGCGATTTGGCACAACCTGATTTTACCAAACGCTTGCAGATTGAAGTCCCCTCCCCATTACAATTGGGTCATTGCTCTTATTACATTCCCTTCTCAGCTCCCTTTGCAGTTTCAACCCCACACATTCGCTGCAATTTGGAGGCCTATATGTGATTTCCCTTTTTTTTTTACCCTTGCAGTTCCTTAACTCCACCCACAAAGATTCGACATTCTCTGACCCGATGTCACCTTTTTCTCAGGATGATTCTGGGACGATTCCGGAAGACGGGAAAATTGCAAATGTCACTCTACTCTTCAAGAAGGGAGTTTGAGCAGAAGAAGGGAAATGGTAGGCCTGTTGGCCTGGCCTCAGTGGTTGGGAAGATGTTGTAATCAATGGTTATGGGTGAGGTTTCGGGTGACTTTGAAGCACATGATAAAATAGGCACAGTCAGCATGGTTTCCTCAAGGGAAAATCTTGCCTGACAAATCAGCTGGAATTATTTGAAGAAATAGCAAGCAGAATAGACAAAGGAGAGTCGGTTGCTCTCATGTACTTTGATTTCCAGAAGGCCTTTGACATGGTGCCACACATGAGGCTGCTTAACAAGCTAAGGGCCAATGTTATTACTGGAAAGATTCTAGCATGGTGTGGAGGGAGACTTACTCAGCTTCTGACGCCGGGAGTGCTTCACCTCCATCCCCCTCTCTCCCCCTCTCTACACTCCCTCTGCCTCCTCACTCCGCCTTTTACTCCATGGCTCCTCCGTGCCCCATCCCCATTTTCTGGTTCTCTTCTCCCTTCCTCTGCCCCTCCCTCTCCCCTCTGCCATCTCCTCCCTCTCTGTCCCCTCTCCCTGCCTCTAGTCCACTTTCATGCCTCTATGCTCCCCTCATTCCTTCTCTCCAACGTCTCTCACCCCCTATGGACGTGGATCTACCGATCCCTCTGTTCCCCCTCACTGCTGAGAGCCCTGCCCTTAACCGTGAACTCCGCCTTCCAGTTCGACCATTCAAAGTGAACCCCCTTTACACTTCACGGTATTGAACGGCATCTGCCACGTCCCTGCCCAGCTCTGCATCCCGTCAATGTCCCACGACAACCCAACATACTTTGCCCAATGCCAGCAGTTTTTGATGCCATCTTCAAACTCACTACCCGACCCTTCCAGTTCTCTTGCAGGTCATAAAAAAAAAAAACACAAAGGTGGAAGGGGGTGGCGGCAAGGTGGCGTAGTGGTTAGCATGACGATTTACAGTTCTGGTAACCCAGGTTCAATTCCTGCCGCTGCCTGTAAGGAGTTATCACGTGACAGCGTGGGTTTCCTCCGGCTGATCCGGTTTTTCTCCCACATTCCAAAGACGTGCCAGGTAGCATGTTAGCAGATCTTTCTAAACCAGGCAGGAAATTGCAGACGTCTTGCAGATGAAATAATTCTCCCTAGAGCAGCCGGAACGGCCGGGGTAGGAGGCACAGCGCTTGAAGACTGGTTCTAGTGGATTGTACAGCAAATTGTTTTCTGCTGTCCCACTGTGAAATGGAACAGGTAGGAAACAGAGGTTTCATTTGCCCTCGGTAAATCACTGATCGGCGAGATTAACCGTCGAGGGTGTTAACAGTTCCAATCCGGGTACCGCATTTTCTCCTCACAGTCGCAGGGCAGTCCCCTTCAACCCTGCATCAGTCCCAAACCAATCCCACACTCCCCTCTCTCCCCCACAGCTACTTCTCGTCTATAGGCTATCCCGCTGTCCCTCTTTCAACCCACCGAGCTGCCTCTCAGTCCCCAGAGTAATGCACTGCCCCACTCCCTCACCTGAACCCCGTGTCTGTTCCCAAACTAATCCCACTCCCCGCTGTCTCGCTACAGCTCCGTGTCGGACACCACACTAACCGCAAAGCCATCTGTACCACAAAATCATTGACAAGGAATGTGATAAGTTGCAGTCCCAATACTGACTCCGTGACGAACACCACTGGTCACTGGCAGCCAACTAGAGAAAGCCCCTTACATTCCCATTGGCTGCCTCCTGCCTGCCAGACATTCCTCTAGACATGTCACAGTCATTGCTGTAACGCCATAGGATTTTATGCTGCTTAAGCAGCCTCAGGCATGGCGCTTTATCAAATGCCTTTTGGAATGCCAGTCAATGATATCAGCTGCCTGTGCTTTGTCCAATCTGCTGGTTACCTCCTCAAAGAACTCTAACAGATGTGTCAGGCAAGATTTCCCTTGACAGGAACCAAGCTGACTTTGACTTATTTGATCATTAGTCACTAAGTTACTCGCAACCTCAAATTTATTAATGGACTCCAGCACTTCCCCAAACACTGACTTCAGGCTAACTGGCAAATAATTTCCTCGCTTTGGTCATCCTCATTTCTTAAAGTATACAGTGACATTTGCAATCTTCCAGTCCTCCGGGACCATGCCAGAATCAAGTGAGTTTTGAAAGATCATGACCAATGAATCCGTTATCTCTTCAGCAACCTCTGTCAGGACTCTGGGATGTAGTCCACCTGGCCCAGGTGACTTATCCACCTGAAGACCTTTGAGTTTGCCAGGCACTTTTTCCATTGTAGTCGCAATGACACTTATTCCTACTCCCTGACACTCACGGACCACTGGCACACTGCTAGTGTCTTCCATAGTGAAGACTGATGGAAAGTACCCATTAAGTTCATCTGTCATTTCTTTGTCGCCCATTACTACCTCACCACTCTCATTTTCCAGAGGTTCAATATTAACTCGGAACTCCCCATTACTCTTCATACATTTTGTTTTAAGTGTTAGTATCCTGCTTTATGTTATTGGCTTGTTTGCCCTCATATTCCACCTTTTTCCTTCTTATTGTTTTTTAGTTGCCTTTTGTTGGATTTTAAAAGTGCAGCAATCATCCACCTTCCCACTTACTTATGCTACCTTCTATGCCTTTTCCTTGGCTTTTATGCAGTCCTTAATTTCCTTTGTCAGCCACGGTTGCCTACACCAGCCGTCTGAGAACAACTGCTTCTGTGGGACATATCTATCCTGCGCCTTATGAAATATTCCCGACATTCAGCCATCTCTGCTCTGCCGTCATCCCCGCCAGTATCCTCCTCCAATCCGCCTGGGCAGGCTCCTCTCTCATGCCTCTGACGGACACCACACTAAGCGCAGTCTCCCATTCTTTTCCCGCAGCGTAGTGTAGGTCACCATACTAGTCCCACTGTCCCACTCTCCACCTCACACCCTGTATCAGTCAGAAGAATAATCGCACTGCTGCACTATCTCTCCGCAGCCTCATCTCAGTCCCAAAAGAAATGACATCCTCCCGCTCTCTCCCCAGAACCCTGTGTCAGTCCCCATACTAAACACCTTGCCCACTCTCCCGGTCGAGCCCCAAGTCAGTCCCCAAACTACTCGCACTGCCCATGCCCTCACCACAGCACCCTGTAAGACTCCAAACTGAACCCACTGCCCCCCTCTCCACACAGCCGTCAGTCACTGAGAACCTCACATGCATAGGCATTTTCCAATCCAGTAACGTCAGCTTCCATCTAAGTTTTGGAAACAAAATCCTGGTAAATACATTTTCTTTCGTTACCACTCTGCATGGAACGTTATCGTTGGACCCTGGAAGTGTATAATGCAATAGGGCGGAGGGAACTTCACACTGCTTCTACCCGGTGGTGTGTGATGGGGTAGTGTGGAGGGAGATTCACTCTGTGTCTGACCCCGGGAGTGTGTGATGGGACGGTGTGGAGGGAGATTCACTCTGTGTCTGACTCCAGCAGTGTGTGATGGGACGGAGTGGAGGGAGCTTCACTCTGTGTCTGAACCCGGTGGTGTGTGATGGGACGGTGTGGAGGGAGATTCACTCTGTGTCTGACGCCGGGAGTGTGTGATGGGACGGTGTGGAGGGAGTTTCAATCTATGTCTCTCCCGGGAGTGTACGATGAGGCGGTCTGTAGCGAGCATCACTCTGTGTATGATCCCGGGAGCTTGTAGTGCGACGGTGTAGAGGGTGATTCACTCTGCGCCCGAGCCCAGGGTTGTGTCATGGGATGGAGTGTGGAAGCTTCACTCTGCATGACCCGTTGAGTGTGTAATGGGACGGTGTGGAGGGAGATTCACTCTGTGCCTGACCCTGGGAGTGTGTGATGGGACGCTGTGGAGGGAGCTTTACTATTTGTCTGATCCCGGGAGTGTGTGATGGGACCGTGTGGAGGGAGCGTTACTATTTATTTGACAGCGCAGGTGTGTGATGGGAAATTGTGGAGGGAGTTTCTCTGTCACGCCTCGTGGGTGTGCGATGGGACGATATGGAGGGAGCTTTACTATTTGTCTGATCCCGGGAGTGTGTGATGGGACGCTGTGGAGGGAGCGTTACTATTTATCTGACAGCGCAAGTGTGTGATGGGAAAGTGTGGAGGGAGTTTCTCTGTCACGCCTCGTGGGTGTGCGATGGGACGATATGGAGGGAACGTGACTCTATATGAACCATGAAGTTTATGATGGGACGGTGTGGAACGAGTGTCACTTTCTGCCTCACCCCGGGAGTGTGTGATGGGACGGTGTGGAGGGAGGATCGCTCTGTCAGGCCCCGGGCAGTTTGCGGACATCCTCACGTGGTATGGCACATACCTTTTCCTCGATTGAGTTCATTTCCAGCAGCTTTCAACCACACTTCGAATATCTTTGCTTCGCTCCAGCGTGAGATTTTGCCACCGTCGATATGAAATAACAAGCGCCTCTCCTGTTGACCCACCCCTGGAAACACATCTGTTCTGTAAATGAGGAACAGAGAACAGTGAGTGACGATATTGGGTTTTGCTGACCGAGAAACTTTGAACCCACAGGGAGTCTTCATGTTGTTTCTGATATAAATAGTCGCGAGTACACTCACGAAAGGGAGATTACCCTGTAGCCATCCAGTTTTCGCAGAATCGCTCACTATAGACAACTGGCCTCATGATTTACACACTAAGTTCAGGAACAGCTTTTACCCCTCAACCATCAGGAATGAGGTCAGGAGCCCCAGGACTCACACCACCATGCTCAGGAACTGTTACTGGGGGAGATTCAGAAGGGAGTTCTCGGAAGTCCTGGATTCCAGGGTTGAGTTCACCTCATGAATCTGTTGACGATATAGGCGCTGGGTCCTGTTCACCTCCTGACGTTGCTCGCAATGTTTCATTCACAGATGATAATAGACTGACGAGTCTGTAGCACTGAGAGTGACGGTCAGGGGGCGTGTCAGTGGCACCGTGTTGGTGGGGGCGGGCGTTTCAGATTGTGGTGTGCTATCTACCCCTGGGGTTCATATTGTCTGTGGACTGTCACTTTAAGGAGAAAGAGGGAACCGAGACTGACTGTTTGGCTCTGTGTTAATTTCTACTGTCTGCAGAATTGCCTCGTAGCTCTGGTGACCAGCTCGTGTTATGTTTTCTCTGCAGCGTGTTTACTTTTTTACGAGGACAGTTACAGACAGAGAAACACATATTCAGACTCAAGATGGGTTCGATCAATTAAAGACAACAGTGGGGATCTTCCAGTGACGTCATTGTCCAAAATGGCAGCTTGAATGAACAGCTACTCCGGAAAAAAAAACGCATATATTGCCGCGTTCATTCATCAAATATAAGATCTTCCTAAAATATCTGAATTGATAAGGGGGGCAAGAATGGCGAAAAAGAATGGAGATAAAAAAGGAATCAGTGCGGAGCCTATGGACAGGAGAGGTACAACACGTGTCTCTACTACTCGAACGCGTGCTCGCCAGGCTGACGATGGGCCTCGTTCAGGTGAAGCGGCGAACATGATAAAACCTCTGGAAGAGATACGGGGAATACAAAGAGATATAAACGAGCAACTCAATGATATCAAGTCACAGCTTGACACCGTCAATCAAAAAATAGCGGTGCCCGAGACTCGAATTGAGAAGGTGATGTGATGGTGTGCAGGGAGCTTCACTGTGCGGCTGAGTCCGGCGATGTGTCATGAGACGGCGTGGAGGGAGCTTCACTCCGTATGACCCGGTGAGTGTGTAATGGGACGGTGGGGAGGGAGCTTCACTCCGTATGGCCCGGTGAGTGTGTAATGGGACGGTGAGGAGGGAGCTTCACTCACTTCTGACACCGGCAGTATGTGATGGGGCGATGTGTAACAGCTTCAATCTGAGTCTGATCCAGGTATGTGTGATGAGACGGTGTGGAGGAAGCTTCACTCTGTATGACACCGGGAGGGTGTGATGGGACGGTGTGGAGGAAGCTTCACTCTGTATGACACCGGGAGAGTGTGATGGGACGGTGTGGAGGAAGCTTCACTCTGTATGACACTGGGAGGGTGTGATGGGACGGTGTGGAGAGAGCGTCACGTTGTGTCTGACCCCGGGAGTGTGTGATGAGACGGTGTAGAGGGAGCTTCACTCTGCGTTTCACCCCGGGAGCGTGTGATGGGACGGTGTGGAGGGGGATTCACTCTGTGTCTGATCCAGTAATATTGCGATGGGACAGTGTGGAGGGATTTCTACTCTGTGTCTTTTTCCCGGGATGGTGTGATGGGACGGTGGGGAGGGAGCTTGACTACTTGTCCGTCCCCGGGAGTGTGTTACGGGACGGTGTAGAGGGAACTGACTCACTGTCTGATCCGGCAGTGTTTGATGGGATGACGTGCAGTAGCTTCGTTCTGTGTCTGATCCCAGGATGTGTGATGGGACGGTGTGGGCGGAGATTCACTCTTTATAACACCGGGAGTGTGTGATGGGATGGTGTGGAGGGAGATTCACTCTGTGTCTGACCCCGCGAGTGTGTGATGCGATGGTGTGGGCGGAATTTCACTCTTTATGACACTGGGAGTATGTGATGTGACGGTGTGGAGGGAGCTTCAGTCTGTATTACCACGGGAATGTGTGATGGGGCGGTGTTCAGGGAGCTTCACTCTGTGTCTGACCACGGGGGTGTGCGATAGGACAGTGTGGAGGGATTTCCACTCTGTGTCTTTTTTTTTTCCCGGGATGTTGTGGTGGGACGGTGTGAAGGGAGCTTCACAATTTGTCTGACCCCTGGAGTGTGTGATGCGTTGGTGTGGGGTAGCTTCACTCTGTTTCTGATCCTGTGATTGTGCAATCGGACTGTGCGGAAAAAAAAAAGTTTCACTCTGTGTCTGTCCCTGGCAGTGCGTGATGGGTGAGTGTGTGGGGAGATATACTCTGTGTCTGACCTCGGCAGTCTCTGCTGGGACGGAATAGTGGGAGCTTCACTCTGTGTCTGATCCCAGAAGTGTGTAATGGGTCGGTGTAGAGGGGGCTTAACTCTGTGACTGATCCCGTGATTGTGCGATGGGACAGTGTGGAGGGAGCTTCCCTCTCTGTTTGACCCTGGGAGTGTATGATGGGACGGTGTAGAGGGAGCTTTACTCTGTGTCCGACCCCGGGTGTATGCAATGGGACGGTGTGGCGGGAGCTTCACTCTGAGTGATCCCTGAAGCGTGTGATAGGACGGTGTGGAAGGAGCTGCATTAGTGTCTGGCCCCAGGAGCGTGTGAAGGGACGTTTTGGAGGGAGCTTCACTCTGTCAGGCCCCGGGCAGTTTGTGGCCATTCTCACGTGCTCTGTCACATACCTCTTCCTCGATTGAGCTAATTTCCAGCAGCTTTGAGCCACCCTTCGAACATTTTTTCTTCGCTCCAGCGTGAGATTTTGCCACCGTGATAAGAAATAACAAACACCTCTCCTGTTGACCCATCCCTGGCAACACGTCTGTTCTGTAAATGGGGAACAAAGAACAGTGAGTGACGATATTGGGTTTTCCTGACAGTGAAACTGTGTTCCCACAGGGACCCTTCATGTCGTATCCGATATAAATAGTTACGAGTATATTCAGGGAAGGCAAATTTACCCTGCAACTATCCATTTTTCGCAGACTTGCTCACTATAGATAATTGGCCTCATGATTTACACTCAATGTTATGGAACAGTTGTTGCCCCTCAACCATCAGGAAGAAGGTCCAGGAGCCTCAGGAGTCTCACAACCAGTTTCAAGAAGATATACTACCCCTCAACGATCTGAAGGGAGGTACAGGAGCCTCAGGACTCACATCACCGGGTTCAGGGACAGTTATTAACCCTCAACCATACAGAAAGGCTGTCTAGCAGCCTCAGGACTCACCCACCGGGTTCAGGAACAGTTATTACGCAACAAAAATCAGGAAGAAGGTACAGGAGCCTCAGGACCTACACCACCAAGTTCAGGGACAGTTATTACCCACTGAAAATCAGGAAGAAGGTACAGGAGCCTCAGAGCCCACACTACCAGGTTCTGGAAAATTATTACCACTCAACCATCAGGATGGGTGTCTAGGAGCCTCAGGACTCAGACATCCAGGTTTCCTAACGGTTGCTACACCTGAACCATCATGAAGGAGGTAAAAAAGGCTGAGGTCTTAGGCGGTCACCCATCCAAGTACTGACCAGGCCTGAGCCTGCTTAGCTTCGGAGCAGAGGGAGCTGGGGTTACATGTCCACTTACTTTTATGGGTACTGTAATGGGGGCCCCCAACTTACAGGGAGGAGGGGCTATCCCCACGGCCTGATGTTTCCTCTAGCTGAACCCAGGTTCATCTGGAGACCCCAGCCTTGGAATCACACCTTCGTGGCATTTTGTATTATTATTCGCGATTCTTGGTTCTAATTTGTTCAGGCAGTAGATCGATTAAGCTTTATTCTGCTAATTTCAATGATATATTGACAGATGAATACACATGGCTAATGACAAAGTACAATTCATTTCTTTTAATGTCACTGGACTGTCAAATCCAATCAAACGCTGCAAAATTCTATCTAAAATGAATAAAAAAGAACAAGCCCATGTACTATATTTACAGGAAGCTCACTTCAGTGATAAATAGCATGGAAAACGAAAGAGAATGGGCTTCACTAATTTGTTTTTCTCCTCATATAAATCAGGACATGAGAGAGGGATTGTTATTCTTAGCTCAAGCAAGCTAAATTTCGAAAAAGTATCCGAAATGGAATATAAGGAGGGCAGATATATTCTGGTAAGGGGGAATATAGATGGAAATTCAGATACCCCGTTGAATATAAAAGCGCACCCAGGAAGTGGCAATTCGTTTCTTTCATAAAATTACTAATATATTGGAATGGAAACAGAGGGTCTCCTGATATGTGGAGGAGGCGTAAATCTACAACTACACCCAAATTTAGATTCTTCCGATAGAAAACCCTATGATACAAAATCCTTACATAAGAAAGTTAATACACTTTTTGAGAAAGTTGGCTTAATAGATATATGGTGGGACCTTTCCCCGACAAAAGGGATTACATTCATTATTCTGTCCCACTTTTTGTATATACAAGTACAGACTACTTAATGTGTCAGTGCGTGGCCAAGTGGTTGAGGCGTCGGTCTAGTGAACTGAAGGTCGCTGGTTCGATCCTCAGCTGTGGCAGCGTGTTGTGTCTTTGAGCAAGGCACTTAACCACACGGTGCTCTGCGACGACACCGGTGCCAAGCTGTATCGGCCCTAATGCCCTTCCCTTGGACAACGTCGGTGGCGTGGAGAGGGGAGGCTTGCAGCATGGACAACTGCCGGTTGTCTTTGTTAGGAGAAAATTAGAATTCGAACTTTTGACCCGCAATTTGACTGTAAGAAAAGGTGGGGCCCGTTACTATCATTTGATTTGAGTTAATTAAGATGGTACCCTTCTGTTTCTTGTGTAATCGGATTCTGTTGGTGGATTGATTTTTTTTTTTCTGTTATGGAAGCTCCGGGATTGTGCTACCAAGGATTTTTTTTTAATGTTTTTTTCGGTCAGTGTTTTTTTTTTTATTTTTGGTTTAGTTAGCAGGGGTTCCAAAAAATATATTATTAGCATTTTTTTTCCTCTTATTATTGGTATACTGTTTAGCTTGGTTAATTAGTTATCTGATAGTTTAACTCTTATTGTATATATTGATATGTTGATTTGACTATTGTAATGTGTTTATGTTGATTTTCAATAATAATTAATCAAAAGACTTATAAATAAATAAATAAATAATTAGAAAGTAAGAACATGTATTTTGGGTATGTACCTCAAGAATGGGAAAATAGTTAAATACTTAATGAATATACTGCTGGTGGTTGGGAAAAAAAAAGACCATTAACAGGAAATCGTTATCGCAGGAAGCCCAACTTTAAATGTATTGATGGAAATTACAATGGACATTTACAAAATGGGGAAGATAGCAGCATCTGTTAATCATAAGTTGGAACAGTATGATACATACTGGGGAAAATGGTTTAACTACATAACACCTCATAGGCCTGATTTTATTCTCAGAAGTGAATTAATATGTTGTAATAGAAATGATCACTCCGTACTTGCAGTTAGCTTTCTTCTTTCAACTGACTAACAAGTCTCTCAGGAATTTTGGCACAAAGGGCTGAGCCACGACCCATCCTTGCTTGCAAAGACTGAGCCTTTGATGGACGCTACTTTTATACCCAGTCATGATACCTGACCTGCTACCAATTAGCCTGCTTAATGTGGAGTCTTCCAAACCGGTGTTACTTGAATAGTCTGTGAATTTCCAATCTTATTTTGACTCTGTCTCAACTTCTGTTGAGTGTGTTGCAACCATCAAATTCTAAATGTGTGTATATTTACAAAATACAATTAAGTTGGTCAGTAAAACTATTAACAATCTTTCCTTTGTACTTTTGTCAGTTAAATAAAGGTTCACGTGAATTAACATATCAACGATGTTTGTTTTTATTGCATTTTGGAATTATCCAAACTTTTCTGGAAATAGAGTTTGTATATGTACAGTATTTGAAATACATCTTATGGAAATGTTTGATGATGAAGTTCTATAAAAAATACAAAAAATGTTGAAGGTGAAAAAAGAATGGCTTCTACAACAGGAGGATGATCCAAAACACACCTCAAAATCCACAACGGACTACTTCAAGAGGCGCACGATGAAGGATTTACCATGGCTTTCACAGTCCACCGAACTAAACATCATCCAAAATATGTGAAAATACCTCAAAAGAGCAATGCATGCAAGACGGCCCAAGGATGTCACAGAACTAGAAACATTTTGCAATGTAGAATGGGCGAAAATCCCCCAAACAAGAATTGAAAGACGTTTAGCTGCCTACAGAATGCGTTTAGACGCTACCACACTTGCCAAAGCGCCTGTTACAAAGTACTGACCATACAGGGTGCCCAAACGTTTGCTTCGGGCCCTCTTCCTTTCTGTTATTTTGAAACATTAATATATGGAAATAAAAAAGAAGTAATCTTGCTTAAAATATTAAAGAAATGTGGCATCTTTAACATGATGCCTTTTGGAAATCAGGTCATCTTTTACTCGGTTATCTATTCACAGTAACAGGAATTTTGAGCAGGGGTGCCCAAACTTTGCATGCCACTGTATATGCATCAGGACCTCCAGCTGCTCACTCACCCACTTAAGAATCATTGAGAAGGAATGGTGTGCTGAGAGAAGAGGAAGGAAGGGGAGGAGAGTGGAGGCGACAGAACGGGTGTTCAGCTTGCAGCCGTTGGAGCAGAACGTGTGAGTCGCCATTTTCTTCCACCTTGTTTCTGACTGGAAGCTGTTTAAACACCAAAATCCCCTAACTATGACTTTGAATCAGACACAGAGTAAATCTCCCTCCACACCGACCCATCGCACACACCCGGGGTAAGACACAGAATTAAGCTCCGTCCACGCCGTCACTTCACAGACTCTCGGGGTCAGGCACTGAATGAAGCTCCTTCCACACCGTCCCATCACACACTCCCGGGGTCAGACATAGTGTGAAGCTCCCTCCACACTGTACCATCACACGTTCCCAGGTGTCGGATACAGAGCGCAGCTTCTCCTCTCCGTCCCAAAACCCGCTTCTTTGGTTAGACAAACAGTGAAGCTCACAACATCTTATCCATTCACCCTCCCTCGGTCAGATATTTGAAGTACACCCGCACCATCGCAGCACACTCTGCTGGTATCAGAAAATGTGCGCAGTTCCCACCCGCCGCCGCTCTCCCCACTCACCAATACCCAGCACTTCGGCGTTCCAGTAGTCTCGAACTGTGTGTGTCTCTCGGAGATGGTGTCTGTGTGTGTGTGTGACCGGATGGTGTGCTGCGTGAACGGGAAGGGGAAGGAAGGGGAGGAGAGAGGAGGCCAGGGAAGGGGTTGTGAGATTGCACATACTGATGCAAATGGTGTGGAACCACCTGACCGGCCTGTGCATGCAGAGCTTGGAGAGGCTCAGAGCCTGGCGATAGGTATTCGGTGGAAGGGGGAAGTGTATCACCACACGTCATTTCTCCATCAGACTTCCCACAATTGCCGCTGAACACAGAAAGGGAGGCGCGTGGGACGGATTGAAGGGTTTTACTGGATGGATCGTGTCATGGCGACGGAGTGGGCGGTAAGGAAGGTAGGGAATGTGTGCAGGAGAGGCAATGGGTCACGGAGTATGGTACGTTTAAAGGAAGGGAGGCGTGACGGAGACGGGAGTGGTGTAGTGCAGGGAGTATGTGAGGGGGACGAGGAGTAGTGCAGAAGAGGGAGAGTTGGACAGATTCCGGGTGGGGGGTGTGTGCCGAGGGAGGGTTCTATGCATACAGGGAGGAGGGTTTCCGTATGACTGTGAATGGCCTGACTCTGGGTCAGTATCTCTCAGTGGTGAGGTTCTGCTACGGTGCAACGTCTCGTTGTGTCGGTGTCACGATGCGGGCGTGTTCGTGTCACGACGGGGGAGGGGGGAGGGGTGATGAACTGAGAGCTTGGATACATACATGGAATTGTGACGTAGTGGCCATTACCGAGCCTCGGCTGGCACCAGGGCAGGAATGGGTTCTCAATATCCCTGGATTTCAGTGCTTTTAACAGGATGGGGGCGGGGCGCGGGGATTGAAGAGGAGGAGGGGTGGCATTACTGGTCGGGATACCACTACAGCTACAGGAAGGGTGGGTAATAGAGCACGATCCTCTTTTGAGTCAGTATGGGTGGAACTCAGGAACAGGAAGGGAGCAGTTACTCTATTGGGAGTATTCTATAGGCTCCCTGTTAGCAGCAGAGATACCGCGGAGCAGATTGGGAGACAGATTTTGGGAAGGTGCAAAAATAACAGGGATTTTACCTTGTGTGTCTTTCACTTCCCGAATATTTGTTTGGCACCTGGTTAGTTCCAATGTTTAGACGGGGCAGAGTTTGTTGAGTGTGTCCAGGACGGATTCCTCTCGCAGTATGTCGACAGCCCGACTCGGGTGAATACCGTACTAGATCTAGTACTAGGTAACGAACCGGGTCTGGTCACAGATCTCTCAGTGGCTGAGCATCTGGCGGACAGTGAGCACCGCTCGAGGCCTTTAAAATAATCATGGAAAAAGATAGAATCACAGGGGGCAGGAAAAATCTTAATTGGGGAAGGGCACATTATGAGGCTATAAGGCTAATCCTTGAGGCTGTGAATTAGGATGATGTTTTTGCAGGAAAATGTACGGTGGACACGTGGTCGATGTTTAGGGATCTCTTTCAGGATGTTAAGAACAAATTTGTCCCGGTGAGGAAGATAAAGAGGGGTAGGGTGTGGGAACCATGGGTGACAAGTGAGGTGGATAATCTAGTCAGGTGGAAGAAGGCAGCATACATGAGGTTTAGGAAACAAGGCTTAGATGGGTCTATTGAGGAATATACGGTAGCATTAAAGGAGCTGAAGAAGGGGCTGAGGAGAGCAAGAAGGGGGCATGAGAAGGCCTTGGCGAGTACGGTAAAGGAAAACCCAAAGGCATTCTTCAATGATGTGAAGACCAAAGGGATGTCAGGAGTGAAGGTAGGACCGCTGAGGGATCAAAGTGTGAAATATACCTGCAGGCTGTGGAATTGAGCGAGACCCTCAATGAATACTTTTCTTCGGTATTCACCAATTAGAGGGAACTTGATGACGGTGAGGACAATATGAGTGAGGTTGATGTTTCGCAGCATGTTGATATTAAGGGCGAAGAGGTGTTGGAGTTGTTAAAATACATTAGGACGTATAAACCACCGGGGCCTGACGGACTATTCCACAGACTGCTCCACGAGGCGAAGGAAGAGATTGCTGAGGCTCTGGCTAGGATCGTTGTGTCCTCGTTGTCCACAGAAATGGTACCGGAGGATTGGAGGGATGCGAATGTTGTCCCCTTTTTCTAAAAAGTTAGCAGGGATATTCGGAGTAATTATAGAGCAGTGAGCCTTATGTCTGTGGTAGGAAGCTGTTGGGAAAGATCCTTAGAGACAGGATCTATAGGTCTGGTAGAGTCCTTTGAGCAGGTGAAGAGGCAAGCAGAGGAGGGGAGAGGATGTGATATACATGGACTTTAGTACGGCATTTGACAAGTTTCCACGTGGTAGATTTATTCAGAAAGTCAGAAGGCCTGGGTTTAGAGGAAGCTTGGCCAGACGGATTCAGAATTTTTTTGCATGCACAAGGCAGAGGGTCGTGGTGCATGGAGTGCATTCGGATTGGAGGTTTGTGACTAGTGGTGTCCCAAAAGGTTCGGTTCTGGGACCTCTACTTTTCGTGATTTTAATTAACGACCTGGATGTGGGGGTAGAAGGGAGGGTTGGCAAGCTTGCAGACGGCACAACAGGTTGGTGGTGCTGTGGATAGTGTAGTGGATTGACGAAGATTGCAGAAAGAAATTGATAGAATGCAGAAGTGGGCTAAGAAGTGGCAGATGGAGTTCAACCCAGAGAAGTGTGAGGTGGTGCACTTTGGAAGGACAAATTTCAAGATACAGTACAAAGTAAATGGAAGGATACTTGGTTTTGTGGAGGAGCAGAAGGATCTAGGGGAGCATGTACACAGATCCCTAAAAGATGTCTCACAGGTAGGTAGGGTAGTTAAGAAAGCTTATAGAGTGTTTTATTTAATCAGTTGAGGGATAGTGTTTAGGAGTCATGGGGTAATAATGCAGTTCTATAAAACTCTGGTGAGGCCACACTTGGAGTACTGTGTCCAGAAATGAACTCCTCACGATAGGCGGGATATGGAGGCAATGGAAAGGGTGCAGAGTTGATTTACCAGGATGCTGCCTGGTTTAGAAAGTATGTATTATGATCAGAGATTAAGGGAGCCAGGGGTTTACTCTTTGGAGAGAAGGGCGATGAATGGTGACATATTAGAGGTATATAAGGTATGAAGAGGAATAGGTGGAGTGGACTACCAGCGCATCTTCCCCAGTCCACCACTGCTCAATAAAAGAGGACATGGCTTTAAGGTAAGCGGTGGGACGTTGAAGGACGATATTAGTGGTAGTTTTTTTTTTACTCACAGAGTGGCTGGTTTAAGTAATGCACTGCCTGAGTCAGCGTGGAGACAAATACACTAGTGAAATTTAAGAGACTGCTAGACAGGTATATGGAGGAATTTAATGCGGGGGCTTATATGGGAAGCAGGGTTTAAGGGTCGGCACAACATTGTGGGCTGAAGGGCCTGTACTGTGCTGTACTATTCTATGTTCTATGTTCTATGAAAACGGAATACTATGAGCTGTTTTTCGGCATCAGTCTAAAGGCGGTGTCCGTGTCACAGTGAGGTCCGTGTGTCTCGATCACCACCTATATCGTCTGTTAAGTGGTGATTCCCTCTGTTTATCAATGCATCTTCAATACCCCTGATCTCCTTACCCCCCGTTTTTTTCCCATCAGGTGAGCTCAAATCTCTCTCTGCTCTTTCTGCAGAGTAGAAAACTTTAATCACAGAACAGAACAGATCATTCGGCCCAAAGTTTATGATGTACCATTTTAACTGAATACCTTCAGCCGACACAGCGTCCGTCTCCCTGAAATCCCTGCTCACCCACGAGACTGTTAAAGAGTCAGTTTTAAGCCTCTGTGGATCTCCCTGCACTACCAGCGCTGGGAGCGCGTTCCAATCACCCAGCAGTCTCTGTGTAAACAAAAATCTTGCCAAACTTATCTCCTTTGAATACACCCCATCTCGTCTTAATCAGAGTCACCTAGCATTGGACATTTCCACCCTGGAGGTAAATATACACGCTGTCTGGTCTATTTGCGTCTCATTGTGATGTAAACCTCAATACGAAACTGAACCCGAGGTCAGACCTATGCTCTTCTCTAATAACGACGTATCCAATGGTATTGCCAGCACTAGATGCAAAGCAGTGCAAAGCATAAACTTCTGTCCCCTGCCTTGTCCCATTCCGGAGGATGAGATCAAGTATTGCACTCTCTCGTTGTGACTTCATACGCACTGATTAAGGAAACCTTCTTGAAAACATTTGACAAAATAACCCACTGGTCCTTTCACAGTATGAGGATCATAGTCAATCCCTAGAAAGTTAAAATCACCCAATGGACGAGTTCTTCAGTATGTCCGAACTGAGCACCGCCCTGATGATTTCTCCGACAAGTAAAGCAGCCCCTCAGCCTAAATTATATATGCTTCAGCACGGCTCTAAACAGCGGTAAACTGGAGGGCTGGGTTAACAGACCTGCCCCTCCTGCACTCAAGTCTTACTGATGGCTAAACGATCGTGGTTCCAGGCGTTGATCCCGGCCCTGAGCTCATCTGCCTTGCGTGCAATGCTTCCTGTATTGAGACGTAGGCCGCTCAGAACACGAGTCACAGCAGGCTTAACCTTTTGCTGTCTGACGTTGTTGAGCTTTGACCAACATCTGTCCCATCTGACTCCACCATCTGCGATGCCATTCTGGTTTTTCATCCCCTGCAGCTTCACACCGACCTCTTTCTAATGACAAACCCTCCCACTGGGATATTAGTTCCGCTGCAGTTCAGTTCAGGAAACTGTGGGGCTGCACAACGTGGGAGTGATGCGTCGCGGCCTCCGGACCTGAGTCTGTGCTGCCCCCCAGTGTTCGTTCGGCAGATGACAAGCTCTGTTTTGGTAGATTGCCTCGATTTCGGAGTCAAATTACGTAGGGCCTCAAACAGCTTATATAAACAAACCAACAAACAAACAAATAAATAAATACATGTGCGCGCGAGTGTGAGTGTGCGTGTGTGTGTGTGCGCGCGCGCGCCTGTGCAAATATAGCGGTAATGTATTTACCTGATCTCCTACATATCCTTTCAATCTTTCTTTTTTTTTAATTCTATATTATTTGTGATTTATGATTTGTGCCGTGTACGACTCTTGGTATTATGTTTTGCTGCTTTGTCCTGGCTATATTCATGGTTATTCATGTATAAAAGAAATACAATTAAACACAAATTGAATTGAATGAAATGCAATGAAATGAAACCGTCTCGTCCTGTAGAGGTCGCACCATCCTTGGAAGAGAGCCCAATGATCCACAAATCTGAAGCCCTCGTTCCGACAGCAACTCTTTAGCCCCATGATAAATTAAATTGTGTTTCTATTTCTGCAACACCTGGACATACATAACTGTACTGAACCGCCTCCCTCTTTCTACTGGTATTACTGATACCCATAATGACCACTTACCATCGAGTAATCTCGCTCTCGTTCACAGAACCACTTTCTCTGTTCCCGTAACAAAGAAAACCCCATTCGCTACAGCTCGTCACATTTTCACCTTCCGACTCCCTATTCCCTTCTGAGGGACAGAACCACACTGAGTGCCAGAGACACCAATCCCCAGCACTCCGCCGTTCTAATAGTCTTGAATTGTGTGTTAGACTCGGAGATTGCCCGTGTGTTTGTGTTCAGATGATGTGCAGGGAAGAGGAGAGAATGGGAAGACGGGCAGGGTGGTGTTAGTGGGAGCAGGGACGTGGTGGTGAGACAGTAGTGACTGGGAGGAAGCACCGTCGAACCAAACGAGCGGCCTGTCCACACCGAACAGCGAAGAGGCGAGGAACCGAGAGATCGACATCCGATTCCGGGGGCGGGGAGGGTGGGTGTGGTTGATGTAACACCACACGTCACCGGTCCCCCTTCCTCCCCACAATCACAGGTACTCAGAGAGGGAGGAGTGTAGAAGACGGAAAGTGTTGATGGAAACGTTGAGGGCTGCCGGAAATGGAGTGGGTCAGGGAGACGAGGAGAATGAGTTGGGGAAGGAAGAGATAGCGTAGACGACGAGGAGTTAGGGGACGGATCGGTGATGGAGACGGGTTGTGTTGAAGCGGAAGGTGATGACGGAAACGGGGCGGCGTGTATGGGGATGTCGTAGCTGCCGATGACGAGGTTGGCCGCTGGGGACAGAGGATTGACAAGGAGGGGAGTTGTAGCGCACGAAGAGACTGCTGGAGACAGGGAAGGGTGAAGTGACTCCTGGTGACGACAGAGACTGGCGGTGTGTAGAAGAGCGAGAGTGTTATGGCGACGGGCAAGGGTGAAGGGAAGAGAAGGTTGACTAGACCGGGGAGTGGTGAAGAGGAGAGAGGGATTGATAGAGACGGTGGAGGGGGAGAGCAGGGGATGAAGGAGTGTCTGACATGGGTAGCGGTGCAGAGGAGCGAGTGAGTCAGAGAGATGCGGTGAATTTTCCCTGTCGGATGGGGTGACGTAAAACGGTTATGCTGTCGGGGTGGGAGTAGATGACGGAGACGTGGAGGGATGCAGGTGAGTACGTACACGAGTTGTGAAGTCACATTGCAGTTGAACAAGACGTCGGCGAGGGACACATTGTTCGGCACAGCTCGCCCCCTTCTCTTCTGTGACCTCTGTTCGAAGTCAGATGTAAGAATCATCCTTCAGGTTGGTGAACCCTCACATGGCATCAGGTTCCGAAAGTGTACCCGGTAGGACACTGAAAACATTTGTCGATCAACAGGCTGGATTGTCCACGGAGTCAGTAGTGAGGAGGCAAATGCAAAGGCAGCACTCAATTCCAGAGCAAGAATTTAATTTTACGGCACTGATCAGACATTATCTGGAGAAATGTGAGCAGTTTTAGGTCCCTTACATAATCCAGCCAGATGCGTTTGCATTGGAGCGGGTTGATAGAAGGTCCCGGACAAGGATGTCAGCACTTCAGTGGATCTATCTTGGGCCCAACATATTCGTGCAAAAAATAAGGTGTCAAGAGGCCATTCCTCGGTGTGTGGTCAGCTGCTGCTTTCTCTTTAAACCTCAGACGGCCAATTATTGCCTGTAACATACCTTAATCGAATGTCTGCAGTTAAAGGCCTGCGCACCATCCCAAACATCCATAGCTCTCTCCGTACAGAAGGGATTAAAACGTTAGGAGTTTGAGAAGATTTGGTCTCTCATTGAAAACTCGCAAATGATCGCTTGGAGCATTCTGGCTTGTCGCATCGCCGCCTGGTGTGGAGGCTGCAACGCACAAGGTCACCAGAGGCGGCAGTGGAGAGTAAACTCAACCAGCTCCATCACGGGCACAAGACTCCCCAGCATGGAGGACATCCTCAAGATGCGATACCTGGAGAGGGCGGCATCCATCAATGAGGCCGAGCACCCCGGGACAAGCTCCCTGCTCAATACTACCAGCCCAGCGGGGAAGAGGCACAGGAGTCTGAAATCTCACGGATTCAGGAACCCCTTTTCACCCTGCTCCATCATAATCTTGAATGGATGAGCACCAACTCGACATTATTAGCGGCATTTAGCGTCTTTTTTTTGTTTTACATTTTACAAACCTTGTACATTAATCTTACAAGTTTGAGCCCCACTGATCCTTCAAAAAATCAAATCTCATGTGGTACACGTCACAGAATATATAAAAACAGACCGTGAATCCGGTGGAAAACACGCGATACAGGTGCACAGACACCTGACACGCTGACTGTCATCAGTCAGGACACTGAGTACGGGAGTCGGAGGTCACGTTGCAGTTGTACAAGACGTCGGTCAGGCCGCACTTGGAGTACGGTGTTCAGTTTGGGTCGCCCTGCTGTACGGAAAGATGCCGCTGAGCTGGAAAGACTGCAGAGGGATATTTCCGAGGATGCTGCCGGGACACGAGGGACTGAGTTATGGAAGCGAATAGGTGCACTCTATTTCCCCAGGGATGGGGGTATTGAGAACATTAGGGCACAAGATTGAGTTGAGAGTAGCTGAAAAGAAAAAAGGTAGAGAGAGAGGGAGTAGCTAAACCAAAGAATGGAATGGGGAGGGAGGGGTAGAGAGGGAGTAGAGAAATACGGGAGAGAATGTGAAGAGATGGGAGAAGAGTTGTGTGGAAAGGAGCCAGAAAGCGAGGAGAAATAAAATGGAGATGCAATAGGTGAGGTGGGAGGGGAGGAAGATGAGAGAGAGGGTTTAGAGGGACGACGGTAAAGGGATAGAGGAATGGCGAGTAAGAGTGCGATAGAAGGAAATAAGAGAGTTGGGTTGGGGCGAGGGACAGAGAGGAAGCAGTACTGAGAGTCGGGAACAGAGATCGGCGAGAAAGAGGATGTTCCCATTTGATTGAAGTCGGCCCCTTGGGCTGTTGACAGAGGTCCGGTATCATACCAGGAATATCAGGGTACAAAGGTGCAGGCTTCTCACAGATGAAACGGTGTTGATCATTACTGCAACTCTGAAACCAACCGGGTTTCCATTCACTGCATTCGAACTTTCCACCGTTCATTTTGTACACGACGTCAGAGGCCACTCTCCTGTCAATGAGGGGTAAACAACTTCATAAGGGACAACCCTGTGTCAGTCCCCAAAATCACTGAACTCTCCCTTACCAGTGACCCGTGGCAGGCCCCAAAATCTCCCACTACCACACCGTCCCAGCACAGTCCTGTGTCAGTCTCCAGGAAACTCTCACTGACCCACTCTATCCCTTCAGCCCTGCTTCAGTCCCCATATTAATCCCTTGTCCCACCCTGTCTCCACAGACCAGTGTCAGATACCAGTATAATCACAGTACCAGTATAATCACACACCCTTACGGTTGACCTGTGGCAGACCCGAAAATCTCCCACTACTCTAACGTCCCAGCACAGTCCTGTGTCAGTCTCCAGAAAACTCTCACTGACCCACTCTCTCCCTGCAGACCTGCATCAGTCCCCAAAATAGTGCCTTGCCCCACCCTGTCCCCAGAGACCGGTGTCAGACACCAGGATGATCACAGTACCCGACCTTCTCCCGACGGTCCCGTGCCGTTCCCCAAAATATCCGTACAGCGCCACTCTCTTCCCAAGGCCCTATGTCAGTCCCCAAAATACTCCCACTGTCTCACTGTCTACCACAGGCCTGCTTTATATCGTAAAATAGTCAGACTTCCCATTCTCACCCCACAGATTTGTGTAAATCCCCAAAGTACACCCACTGCCTCACTCTCTCCGCACAGCCCAGTGTCGTTCCCCAAAATACTCGCACTTCCCACTCTCACCGCACAGACGTGTGCCAGTCCCCGACATAATCCCACTGCCCAACCATCTCCCTATAGACCTGTCAGAAACCAACACACTCCCACTTCCCACTCTTTTCCCAAAAACCTCTGTCAATGACCAAATCAATCCCACTGATAAATTCTGTCTCCACAGATCTGTGTCAGTCATAAAGTACTCCCACTACCTTACCCTCCCCCACAACCGGTGTCAGTTCCCAAAAGAGCCCCGCATCTCCACCCTCTCCCCACGGCCCAGTGCCTGTCCCCAAAATAATCTCACTGCCCAACTTTCTACATACAGATTTCTGTTATCACCAAAACACTCCCGCTTCCCACTGTCTTCCCACAGTCCACGTCAGTCCCCAAATTCATTCAACGACACACACTCCACCGACAGCCCGTGTCGGGTCCCAAAATAATGCAATTGCCCACTCTCCCACCACAGACATGTGTCTCCCAAATTAATCTCAGTACCGCATTCCATCTACACGGTGTTACACTGACACATCTCCTCCCAACAGACCTCTTGTTGCAAAGGTGGGCGTTCATGGCGGACCCAAATGCAAGACACAGACACTGAAGTACTAGGAACAGGATCTGACTAGAGCAGGGTGCAGACAAGGAGCAGGAACAAGAAGGTAGATTTGGGCTAGGACAGGGACAAAACAGGGAAACCGGATAAGGAATTATGCACTAGGAGACTGGGCTTGGGCTCCGAGCCAAAGTCTGGACAAGGACCCAGAACCCAGGTCTTGCCTCAGGCTCGGGCCCCAGAACCAGGCAAGGACATGACACGACTACAGGACAGAGACTGGGGTCTTGAAGCTGAGCTAGGAGACAGGCTTGAGCCTTGAGATTGTAGACAGACTGGGGTCCTGAGGCCTGAGCTTGGAGACAGGCTGGGTTCTTGGGTCTTGAGGCTGGAGGCTGCAGGCTTGGGACTTGAGTCTTGGAATGTGGAGGCTGATAACTTGGAGGCCACAGCTCGGAGACAGACTGGGAACTGTACGTCAACATACAGCCGGGACTTATCCTCCGAAAAGCTGGGACTCATCTTTATGACGACACTAACATGAGACAGGACAGTACATAGACTTAGAGCCGGGACTTATTCCTAGACAAGCCGGGACTTAAATTTATCTCCACACCAAGGTGGAACGGGTCCATCCGTCGGGTAACGGCAAAACGGCCGGACTTACCTAACAGAGGCAAAGCCAAGACAAGACAAGAACAGACACCCCCCCCCCCCCACCCCTCGCATGGCAACGGCAGAATGCCTGACTTACCCACGGAGGCGAGGACAAGACAAGACAGATCTCCCCGTAGGACACGGTACAACGGTCTGACTTACCGCACTCTGACAGTCACATCCCTCCCCACCATCGAAGACATTTTAAAGAGGCGATGCCTCGAGGTGGCGCCGTCCATCACTGAGGACCCTCCCCACTCGGGGAAACTCTCTGCTCGTTACTACCGTCATCGAGGGGTCGCATGAGTCTAAACACCCACACACAACGATTCAGGAACCAGCTTCTCCCCCTGCGCCACCCCATCTTTGAACGCACGAACATTGACTCGACATATTTGCGGAATTTATTAATATTTGTAACTTACAATAATTGTACATCTCTGTGGGGTGCTGATGCTGCAAAAGAACATATTCCAGGCTGTAAATGTTTCGGATAATAGATCAAATAGCGATTCCGGTGGAAAACATCAGATACGGGTCGACAGGACGCCTGGCACGCTGGTCTTTACCATTCAGGGAACTCTGGACAGGAGTCCGGAAATCAGATTCCAGTGGTACAGGACGTCGGTGAGGCCGCCCTGCTTTAGTAAAATGCCATTGAACCGGATAGAGTGCACAGGGAGTTCTACTGGGATATTGCCGGAATTCGGAGCACTGGAGAGATGAAGGGAAGGCTGGGACTTTATTCCCGGGAACGTAAATGTAAATTTATAGAGTTCCATAAACTCAAGAGCGGCACAGACAGACAGAATAGGCATAGTCTTTTACCCAGGGTTGGGTTATCCAGAACCAGACGACAGAGGATTAAGCTGAGAGTGGGTGGAAAGGAGAACGAGAGAGAGATAAGGGAGTCTGAGGGTTTCGAGAGAACGGGAAGGGAAGGGAGAGAGAGCGGTGGGGGGGGGGGGGAGAAAGTGAGACAGAGTTGACAGAAGGAGAGTAGAAAGACCGAGCAGAGAAAGGGCGAGGCAACAGGGGGTGGACCGAAAGGTAGAGGAAGTGGAGAAGTGCAGAACGGGATTGAAATGGCGAGAAAGAAGGGAATCGAAGGGGACTGACATTTGTTGGTGTGTGGTGGGGAGAATCGAGTAGGAGGAAGGGGCAGAGCGCGTGAGGAGGGAGTTTGAGAGGATGGAGGAGTGATAGTTGACGAAGAGAGAATTGGGAAGTAGAGGGGAAGATAGTTGGATTCAAATCGGCCCCACTGGCACAGACGGCACATGATTAAGGTGAGAGTGGGTGGAAAGCAGAAAGAGAGAGAGGTGGGGTGGGGGAGAGAGAGAGAGAGAGAGAGAGAGAGAGAGAGATCAGGGAGACGGAGGGTTTAGAGAGAACGGGAAGGGGGAGTTGGTCACTTGATTCATGTCGCCTCCACTGGCTGTTGACAGAGATCCTGAATATCCTGAATATTTTCAGGAATATCCGGGAACAAAGGTGCCGACTTCTCGCAGATGAAACGCCAAGCACGATTGCAAGAATTCCTCCCTGGATACGAGCGGCAGTCTCCGCAGTTGGACGTTCCAAAGGACACCACGTTCAGGATATTCTGGCCCACATTCCTGTCCAAGAGAGTTAAACAATTTTAACAGAGACAAAACAGTTTCAGCCGAGGACCCGAGCCGAGACCGTCCACAAGCTAATCCAATAAAATCGGTCTCTCCTAACAGCCTCCGTCAGTCCGCAAACTCATCCCACTCATCCACTCTCTCCCCACAACCCCGTGTCAGTACCCAGACAGATACCACGATCCCAATGTCTCCTCACAATCATGTTTAAGTCCCCTAACTAATCGTAGTGACCCAATGTCTCCCCACGGCCCCGTGTCTCCCCAGCGAATACCATCGAATGGCTTTCTCACCACAGTCCTCTGTCAGTCCCCATACGAATCAAACAGGCCCACCCTCTCCCCTCAGATCTGTTTCAGTCCCCAAACAAACCCCAGTGTCCCACCGTCTCCCCACAGTCTTATGGCTGACCCGAGATGAATCCCACGCGTCCACACTCTTGCCTCATCCCTGCGCCGGTCCTGAATAATCCGGTTTCCCCTCCCTGTACCTAGAGCTTCGTGTCAGTCTCCGAAAATATCCCAGTACACCGCGCTCTCATCATAGACTCTGGTCCGCCTCCACTTACCAGTGGCTCCCTCTCGCCCACATCCATGCTTCAGTTCGCAAATTATTCCCATTAACCCACTGTGTGGCCACCTCCCTGTATCGGTCTCCAAAATACTCCACCTCTCCTACCCTCGCCCCGCAGATCGATGTCATTCCCCACACCAATGCCGCTGCTGCTCCCGCTCCTCGCAGCCCGGTGACTATCTCCAAATAATCCCACATCACCGCGCTCTCCTCGCCGACGTGCGTCAGTACCAAAATAAAATAAACCCTGTGTCCTGATCTCTCCCCACTGCCCTCTGCCGGTTTCCGAAATATTCCCACTGCCCTGTCCTTCCCCGGCAGACATGTGTCGGCCCCAAAATTTTCGCCATTGTGTCGCACTCTCCTGACAACCGAGTACAGTCCACAAGCAAATTGCATGTCCCCTCCCTTTTCCCACAAATCTACATCAGTCCATAAACTAATCGCATTTTCTCTCTTCAGGACGATGTCAATGCCCAACTATCAACCCACATCTCACCTGTTTTCGCACCTTCCAATCCAGTATGCACCGGCTCGTAACATAAGGCTGTGGGATACAAAGCTCTGTGGAATTAAATTTCTTTGATTAATCTCAAGAATCAAAAGCTATGTACGGAGCTTCTCACTTTTGATTACCACTAGAATCTGTGATGGGTCGGTGTGGAGGGAGCTTCACTCTGCATCAGACCCCGTGAGTGTGTGCTGGGAGTGTATGGTGGGTGTTTACTCTGTGTCTGTCCCCGGGGGTGTGTGATGGGACGGTATGGAGGGAGATTCACTCTGTGTCTGACCCCGGGAGTGTGTGATGGGACAGTGTGGAGGGGGATTCACTCTGTGTCTGATCCCGGGAGAGTGTCATGGGACGGTGTGGAGGGAGATTCACTCTGTGTCTGACCCCGGGAGTGTGTGATGGGACGGTGCGGAGGGAGATTCACTCTGTGTCTGATCCCGGGAGTGTGTGACGGGACGGTGTGGAGGGAGATTCACTCTGTGTCTGACCCCGGGAATTTGTGATGGAACGCTGTGGAAGGAGCGCCACCTCGTGTCTGACTCAGGGAGTGTGTGCTGGGAGTGCATTGTGGGTGTTCACTCATTGTCAGACACCGGTAGTGTGTGATGATTCCTGTGTTACTGTGGGATCTTCTTGTGGTGTGATACATACTGCTTCATCCCTTGAATTGATTTCGAGAAGACTTGAATCACGGTTTGAACATTCTTGCCTCGCTGAGTAAAAAAATTTTTCAGATGTGGATACGTAATAACACCGGTCCTTATTTGTGATCCAGTCCTTGGAACACGTTGGCTCTGGAAATCAGAACAAGGAACAGTGAGACACAAAGTGAATCTACCTTCGCACTTTTCCATCACACACACCCGGGGTGACGTGCAGAGTAAATGTCCCACTACGCAGTTCCAACACGCACACCTGAGGTCAGAAGCAAATCTCCCCACACACGGTCGCAGCGTACATTAACAGGATCACGGACAGTGACGTTTCCTCCACACCATTCATTACAGACTCCCGAGGTCAAGACACAGAGTGAACCTCGTACCACACTATCGCATCTCACACACCCGGGGAAAGACACAGAATGAAATTCCCCCCACAACGTCCAATCACTGATTCACAGGATCAGGCACAGAGTGAAGTTCCCACCACACCATCCATCTCCGGTCATTCACGGATTGAGCTACCTCTGCCCCCTTCACTGATACACTCACGGAGTCAGACACTAAGTGACACTCGCTGCAGACCGTCCCATCACAGACTCAGGGTGTCAGACACAGAGTGATGCTACCTCCACACCGTCCGATCACAGACCCCTGGATCAAACACGGAGTGAAGCTCACTCCACAGTGCCTCATCACACAGCCTCTGGGTCAGTTTCAGATTGCAGTTCCCTCCACAGTCTCCCATCGCACACTCTCGGGGTCAGACACAGAGTGATGATCCCTCCGAAGCGTCATATCCGACACTTTCGCTGAGTCAGAGACACAGAGTTCTATCTGGACAGTCACGAAATCAGACAGGGACTGATGCTCTCTTCCCATCACACCCACCCCGCCCCCACCGGCGTCAGAAACATAGTGAAGCTCCCACCACACCCTCCCTTCCCAGCGGAAACTCCCGGGGTCAGACATGGAGGGATGCCTCACCTCTGTTACTTGTCAGAAATTGACAAATTACATCCATCGTCCATTTGAAATTCCGTAGCTTCGTTTCGACGATGGCGAGGCTGTTGTTGAGAACAGATAGATTCTGGAGACAGTCGTTGTTAGAGAGTTTCAACTGGTGGACCTGTTGTCGACATTGGGTCTGTGTTTTGTTCATCTCCTGATACCGTTCCAAAGGTAGCTGGCATTTTTTGTCGGAAATGCTCTGAGACTGACGAATCTGTGATACTGAGAGAGATGGTCAAGGATGTTTAGCGTTTACAGTGACGTCTGAGACAGCGGTATTGTGCGGGGTGGGTCGCGGTAATAGGTGTGTCAGTGTCACGGTGTGGTGCTGTGCGTTCATGCTGAGGAGCGTGTAGGTGTCACGGTGACGAGTGTTACAGTGAGGATGTGATGGTTTCGTGTCCCACTGGGAGGTGTGCCGTACAGCAGGCGGTGAAAAAGGCGAATGGTATGCCGGCATTTATAGCGAGAGGATTTGAGTACAGGAGCAGGGAGGTACTACTGCAGTTGTACAAGGCCTTGGTGAGACCACACCTGGAGTATTGTGTGCAGTTTTGGTCCCCTAATCTGAGGAAAGACATCCTTGCCATAGAGGGAGTACAGAGAAGGTTTACCAGATTGATTCCTGGGATGGCAGGACTTTCATATGAAGAAAGACTGGATGAACTGGGCTTGTACTCGTTGGAATTTAGAAGATTGAGGGGGGATCTGATTGAATCGTATAAGATCCTAAAGGGATTGGACAGGCTAGATGCAGGAAGATTGTTCCCGATGTTGGGGAAGTCCAGAACGAGGGGTCACAGTTTTAGGATAGAGGGGAAGCCTTTTAGGACCGAGATTAGGAAAAACTTCTTCACACAGAGAGTGGTGAATCTGTGGAATTCTCTGCCACAGGAAACAGTTGAGGCCAGTTCATTGGCTATATTTAAGAGGATGTTAGATATGGCCCTTGTGGCTACGGGGGTCAGGGGGTATGGAGGGAAGGCTGGGGCGGGGTTCTGAGTTGGATGATCAGCCATGATCATAATAAATGGCGGTGCAGGCTCGAAGGGCCGAATGGCCTACTCCTGCACCTATTTTCTATGTTTCTATGTCTATGTCACGGTACAGATCGTGTATGTGCCACGGTGAGGGGCTTGTCATTGTCAGGAATGATGGGCGTGTCGGTGTCACAGTCAGGAGCGTCGGTGCCACCGTGAGGTGTGAGTCTGCGTCAGTATCACGGAGGTGGTTATTTCCGTGTCACAGTGAGGGACATGTCGGTGTTGCGCTGACGGACACTAGCAACAGAGCAGCAGTCACTGGAGTTTCTGCGAAAAATGAGGGAAGTGCAAGACAGATCTATTCCAAATGAGAAAACATTATCGAATGGAAGAAGCACAAGACCGTTGCTGACCAGTGAAGTCAGAGCCGAAGTAAAAGCAAAGGAGAGGGCACACATGGAAGCCAAACCTAGTGGGAAGATAAAGGATTGGGAAGCGTTTATAAATTTGCAGAAGGAAATTAAGAAGGTCAATAGGAAGGAAAAGATGAATTATAAAAGCAAGCTGGCGACCAATATCAAAGAAGACAGGAAAAGTTTTTTTTTTAAGTATCTCAAGGGTAAACGAGACTCACGGGTAGATATGGGAGCAACAGAAATTGATACTGGAACTATTGCAATGAGAGACGCGAAGATGCCATGGGAACTGAATGTGTATTTTGCATCAATCTTCACAGTGGAAGACGTCTGCAGTATACCGGACATTCAAGAGTGTCAGGGAATGAAGTTTGTGCAGTGAAAATGACGACTGAGAAGGTTCTGAGAAAGTTTAACTGAGGGTGGATAAATCTCCTGGACCTGAGGGAATGCACTCTCGGGTTCTGAAGGAAGTAGATGGGTAGACTGCTGAGGCATTAAGAATGATGTTTTCAAGAATCGATAGATTCTGCAATTGTACCGGGAGACTCGAAAATTGCAAATGTTATTCCGCTATTTAAGAAGGGTGGGAGGCAGCAGGAAGGAAACTATGGACCCGCTAGGCTGACTACTGCAGATTTTTGAGGAAATTACAAGCGGGGTAGACAAAGGAAATGAAATAGATGTGGCGTACTTGGATTTTTTAGATGGCCTTTGACAAGTGTCCGCTCATGAGGCTGCTTAGAAAGATAAGAGCAGGGACTTACAGGGAATGTATTAGCGTGGTTGGGGTATTGGCAGGTCAGCAGAAAGCACAGAATGGTCATTAAAGGATTCTATTCTTTCTGACTGCCGGTTACCACTGGAGTTCCACAGGGGTCGGTGCTGGGAGCACTGCTTTGTACGAAGAATATCAATGACTGAGGCTGCCGTATTAATGTATTAGTGGCTAAATTTGCCGATGATACAATGATAGGTCGTGAAGCGAGTTGTGTTGAGGAAACAGAGAGCCTGCAGAGAGACTTAGACAGTTTAGGGGAATGGACAAAGAAATGACAAATGAATTACAATGTTGGAAAGTGTAGGGTCATGCACCTTGGTGGAAGAATAAATCAGGCAGGCTATGTTTTAGTTGGGGAGAAAATTCAGAATACAAAAATGCAAAGGCACGTGGAAGTCGTTGCGTAGTATACCCGAAAGATTAACTTCCAGGTTGAGTTGATTGTGAAGAAGACGAATACAAGGAGAGAGCGCGGGAGGGAGTCCCAGTGGGATTCACGTGTTGGTGTCGCGATGAATAGTTTGTCAGTGTCACGTTGAGCGGCGTGTCTGTGTCACTGTGGTGTTTTACGTTCACGTTTCACTCCACACTGCTATTTCACGGTCAGACTCCTCCCGGAGCCCGTTCGACTCACCATGGATCGAGAGCCCGGCCACTATCGCGACGAGGATGGACGTAACCAGACAGAGTAGGCAGATCTTACGGTACGGTCTATTTCCGATGTTCTCTTTCGACTCCTGTTTCTGTACACCTGTAGAGAGACCATTCATTGTGTGCGTAAATTCAGCCGTGACTCCCAATTGGACTCCCTTCCACCCACCATCCGCGCTCTCTCCTTCCACCACGATCACCCCTCCCTCCCTCAATCACATCTACTTCAGCCATCATCGCTGAGAGACCAAATTCCTTGACTTGGCAGAGGCTGAAAGGTGTCTGACGGATTCCAGAGATCAGTCAGATCTCCCCTGAGCCTCCTACGCTCCAGAGGAAATAACCCAGGTGTCTGACCTCTCGTTGTAACACATGCCATCGAATCCAGGCAGCGTCCATTTAAACCTCTCTGGAGACTGCCCAACGCTTTGGCATCCTTCCGATAATGTGGTGACCAGGACTGTAGACAATACACCTGATTCAGCCTAACCAGTAATTTTCATAAACGTGCAACTTAACTCCCTGACATTTGTATTCAATGCCCCAAATAATAAAGGCAAGATCCCTCTGCCCATCAGCACTGTTTTGTCTTCAATAGTGTACCATTTCTTTCAGTTGACCTACTAACGTGCAACATTTAGGTTTGTCCGGATTAAACTCCTTCTGACAATTCTCCAACCCATATCTGTAACTGATCCATATCACACTGAATTATTTGCTAGTCTTCTTCGCTCTCTACAACACCAAATCTCGCCGTAACATCTGCAACCTACTGACCAACCCAACTGCATTATCATCCAGATCATTTGTAAACATCACAGACAGGAGAGGTCCCAGTTACATCCATAGATACAGATCACTCCATTGCTTTAGAGCAAGGTAAATCAGTAACAGAACGCAGAGTAAAGTGTCACAGTTACAGACAGAGTGCAGTGCAGGCAGTCATTAAGGTGCAGGGGGCCACGACAAGGTTGATCGTGAGGTCAGGAGTCCATCTGATCGTCCAGGGACCGGGATGTTTCTGATCGCGTTCACGATATCTTGAAGTGGGAGGGAGAACAGCCAGAGGTCCTGGTACATACTGGTACCAACGACATGGGTGGGAAAAGGGAGGAGGTCCTGAAAAAAAGACTATAAGCAGTTAGGAAAGAAGATCACAGGACAAATGAGCTGAAGTAGGCCATTCGCCTCATTGAGTCTGCTCCGCCACTCCAACATGAGCCAAACTATTCTCCCATCTAGTTCCAATTTCAGGCTTTTCCCCCATATCCCTTGATACCCTGACAAATCAGATACCTATTTGTCTCCTCCTTAAACACCCTCCATGATCGGGCCTCCACAGCTGTTTGTGGCAACAGATTCCATAGGTCAAGGACCCTGTAGCTAAAACATTTCTCCTCATCTCTGTTTTAAATGGGTACCCTCTAATTCTAAGTCTGTGCTCTCTTGTCGGGGACTCACCCTCCAAGGGAAACAGCCTTTCCACATCTACTCTGTCCAACCCTTTCAACATTCGAAATGTTTCTATGAGATCCCCTCTCATTCTTCTGTACTCTAATGAATACAGTACAAGAGCCGACACCTGCTCCTCATATTTTATCCCCTGCATTCCAGGAATCATCTTCGTGAATCTTTCCTGAACTCTCTTCAACATCAGTACATTCCTTCTAAGACAGGGGGCGCAAAAGTGCACACAGTATTCCAAATGAGGTCTCAGTAATGTCCCACAGAGCCTCATCAACACCTCCTTACTCATATACACTATTCCTCTTGAAATGAATGCCAACATAGCATTCGCTTTCCTCACAGCCGATCCAAGCTGGTGGTTAACCTTCAGGGTGTCCTGCACGAGGACCCCCAAGTCCCTTTGTTCTTCCGATTTTTGAATTTTCTCCCCATCTAAATAATAATCTGCCCGATTATTTCTTCCTCCAAAATGTACAGCCGTACATTTCTGTGGAAGAAAATATCAAGGCCTTACATTGTAATGGGCATTGAGGGGCTAATGATTTGTTTTAAAATGTGAATTCGAAATTTACAATCATTTATCTGTAACTAATGTACTCTGTGTGACTGAAATGTGCCTCGCAACAGCGATATAAAAATAACTGCATCTGTACTTCTTTGTTCTGAGAATTTTTATATGTCCGCGGTTGAGCCAGCTGGCCTGAGAACTAACACTTAAGTAAAATGTTTCTGAGAACTAACTAAAGAACTAGTTTTTTTTTTAAGAACTAACAATTCAGTGAAATGTGTTGCGGCTCAAGAACGTATTTTTGCTACTTCGCTATTCTGTAGTGTTCTCTGAAAATGCTAGACAAAAGTTCAAATAAGGAATTATCTTTCCATACAACATCCTGAGGCACGTGACCTTTACTTCTGTAAAAAATTCCACCCAAGCGTCTCTTGTCACTACCACTGATGCATAAATATGACTGAGTTTTCTCGTTTGAGCTAGCTCCAGGATCCCTATTTTAGGGGCTGTGCTCCCCATGATATCATGTGACAAATAAAGAATTTTCTACGGCCCTCTCCCTCCGGGTCCGAGTATTCCTTTTCCACGACATAGTATCTCATCTGCCATTTCTTTGCTATTTCTCTTAAACTGACCAAGCCTTCCTGCGACTTTTCCGTTTCTTCAACACTTCCTGCTACTCCTGCTATCCGTAAAATAGACACACCTCCAAAGATTATTACCACCACACACATATGGCCATATAACCATATATCAACTACAGCAGGGAAAGAGGCCAACTCGGCCCTTCTAGTCCGTACCGAACGCTTACGCTCACCTAGTCCCACCAAACTGCACTCAGCCCATAATCCTCCATTCCTTTCCTCTCCATATACCTATCCATTTCTTTATTTAAATGACAATATCGAACTTGCCTCTTCCACTTCCACTGGAAGCTCGCTCCACATAGCCACCACTCTCTGAGTAAAGAAGTCCTCCCCGCCCCCCGTGTTACCCCTAAACTTCTGCCCCCTAAATCTCAACTCATGTCCTCTTGTTTGAATCTCCGCTACTCTCCTGCACAATCCTTCTATTTGTGACTTTGCATGAACTTTTAACATAATTTATTTTAACCCTTGCCCCACTATCTGCTCTGGTTCCCATCCCCCTGCAAATCTAGTTTAAACCCTCCCCAATACCACTAACAAACCTCCCTGCAAGGATATTGCTCCCCCTGTATTTCAGGCGTAATCCGTCTCTCTTGTACAGATCCCACCAGTCACAGAAGAGGTCCCAATTATACTGAACTCTGAAACTCTGCCCCCTACACTAGTACCTCAGCCACGTGTTATTCCGCCATAGCATCCTATTCTTTCCTTCACTGTCATGTCGCACATGTAGCAATCCTGAGATTACCATCCTTGAGGACCTTCTCAGACTTTCTTCCTACGTCATTGGTACCGATGTGTACCATGACATCTGGCTGTTCACCCTCCCAACTCAGAATGCTGTGCACGCGATCAGAGACACCCCTGACACTGTAACCCGGGAGTCAGCAAACCATCCGGGAGTTCCTATCACGACCAAGTCATCGGACCAAGTCAGCATGGATCTGTAAAAGGAAAATCATGCTTGACGAATCTCCTAGAATTTTTTGAGGATGTAACTAGTAGAGTGGATAGGGGAGAACCAGTGGATGTGGTATATTTGGATTTTCAAAAGGTTTTGGACAAGGACCCACACAGGAGATTAGTGTGCAAACTTAAAGCACACAGTATTAGGGTAAGGTATTGATGTGGATACAGAATTGGTTGGCAGACCGGAAGCAAAGAGTGGGAATAAACGGGACCTTTTCAGAATGGCAGGCAGTGACTAGTGGGGTACTGCAAGGCTCAGTGCTGGGACCCCAGTTGTTTACAATATATATTAATGACTTGGATGAGAGAATTAAATGCAGCATCTTCAAATTTGCGGATGACACGAAGCTGGGTGGCAGTGTTAGCTGTGAGGAGGATGCTAAGAGGATGCAGAGTGACTTGGATAGGTTAGGTGAGTGGACAAATTCATCGCAGATGCAAGTTAATGTGGATCAATGTGAAGTTATCCTCTTTGGTGGCAAAACAGGAAAACAGATTATTATCTGAATGGTGGCCGATTAGGAAAAGGGGAGACCTGGGTGTCATTACACACCAGTCATTGAAAGTGGGCATACAGGTACAGCAAGCGATGAAAAAGGGGAATGGTATGCTGACATTTATAGCAAGAGGATTCGAGTACAGGAGCAGGGAGGAACTACTGCAGTTGTACAAGGCCTTGGTGAGACCACACCTGGAGTATTGTGTGCAGTTTTGGTCCCCTAATCTGAGGAAAGAAATCCTTGCCATAGAGGGAGTACAAAGAAGGTTCACCAGATTGATTCCTGTGATGGCAGGACTTTCATATGAAGAAAGACTGGATGAACTGGGCTTATACTCGTTGGAATTTAGAAGATTGAGGAGGGATCTGATTGAAACGTATACAATCCTAAAGGGATTGCACAGGCTAGATGCAGGAAGATTGTTCCCGATGTTAGGGAAGTCCAGAACGAAGGGTCACAGTTTGAGGATAAAGGGTAAGCCTTTTAGGATCGAGATTAGGAAAAAACTTCTTCACACAGAGAGTGGTGAGTCTGTGGAATTCTCTGCCACAGGAAACAGTTGAGGTCAGTTCATTGGCTATATTTAAGAGGGAGTTAGATATGGTCCATGTGGCTAAAGGGATCAGGGGGTATGGAGGAAAGGCTGGTGCAGGGTTCTGAGTTGGATGATCAGCCATGATCATACTGAATGGCGGTGCGGGCTCAAAGGGCCGAATGGCCTACCCCTGCACCTATTTTCAATGTTTCTATGTTTCTATGACCACAGAACCTCCTGTCTGTGCCTCTAACTATCGTGTCCCCTATCAGTACCACTCTCATCTTCTTCCACCCTCCCTTCTGCTCTGCAGAACGAGACTCAGTGCCGGAAATCCGCCTGCCACAGCTTGTCTCAGGTAAGTCTTCCCCCGCAACAATATCCAAATCGGTATACATGTTGTAGGAATTTCATCCAATTCTGCTCTACTGTATCTCCATTTAGATTACTTTTCCAATCGACTTGGGCCAGTTCATCACTCATACCACTGTATTTTCCTATATTCTACTGAAATATCGACACAGCTGGCACCAGCTTCTCCTTTTCAAATTTGAAACTGAACTTAATCGCCTCAGGTTCATTACACAGCACCCAATCGAAAACAGCGGATCCCCCGGTGGGCGTATGGACATGTTGCTCCAAAACGCCATCCCGTGGGCATTCTATAATCTCCCTTTCCTGAGATCGAGTACCTTCCTGACTCTCCCAATCCACTTTCATATTAAAATACCCCATAATTATCTTGACAATTTCCTTCTGTCACGCTTTTTTTTTCTATTTCCAGCTGTAACTAGTAGTCCACATCCCGGCTGTTGTTTCGAGGCATGTATATAACTGCTGCTGTTAGTGTCTTTTTATCCTTGCCATTTCTTAACTTCACAAAGAAGTTGAGAAGCAGGACCTCAAAGGTAGGAATCTCGGGAATATTCCCTGTGCCACGTGACAGTGAGTATAGGAATTGAATGAGGTGAAGGGTAAATGAGTGGTTGAGAGATTGGAGGAGTGGGGCAGGGATTTAGACTTCTGGATCACTAGGACTTCTTCTGGGGCACGTGTGACCTGTACCAAAATGAGGAGTTGCACTTGAATCCGAGGGGGATCAATATCCTGGCGGAAAGATTTGCTAAGCTACTGGGGAGATTTTAAACTAGAATTGCTAGGGGTTGGGAACCAAACTGAAGAGATGGAGGAAAGGGATTTTGACTCACAAACAGAGAAAGTTTGGAGACATTGCGAAAGGGAGGATAGGCAGATGATAGAGAAGGTACGCGCTCTGACTGATGGCTTGAGATGTGTTTAAATTAATACGAGGAACATTATGAATAAAGCGGATGAGCTCAGAGCATGGATCGGCACTTGGAGCTACAATGTTGTTGCCATTACATAAACTTGCAGAGTGCAGAGGCAGGAATAGCTATTTCAAGTGCGAGCTTTAGATGTTTCAAAACGGATAGAGAGGGAGGCAAATGAGGTGGGTGTTGATCAGAGACAGCGGCAGGGATGTGGAAAAGGAGGAACTCATGGAGAGGTTGTCTACGGAATCTGTGTGGATGGAAGTTAGGAACAAGAAGGGGTCAATAACTCCACTGGGTATTTTTTATAGAGCACCCAATAGTAACAGGGACATCGAGGAGCAGATAGGGAGACAGATTCTGGAAAGGAGTAATAAAAACAGGGTTGCTGTGGTAGGAGATTTTAATTCCCCAAATAATGATCGGCATCCCCCTAGGGTGAGGGGTTCAGATGGGGTAGAGTCTGTTAGGTGTGTTCAGGAGGGTGTCTTGACACAATATGTAGATAGGCCTACATGAGGAGAGGCTGCATTTGATCTGGTATTGGGAAATGAACCTGGTCAAGTGTCAGGTCTCTCAATGGGCAAGCATTTTTAGATAGTGATCACAATTCTATCTCCTTTACCATAGTATTACACAGGGATAGGAAAAGACAAGTTAGATAACCGTTTAATTGGAGTAAGGGGAAATATGAGGCTATTAGGCAGGAAGTTGGAAGATAAGTTGGAAACAGATGTTCTTGGGGAAACGTACGGAAGAAATCTGGCAAACGTTCAGGGAATATTTGCGTGGGGTTCTGAGTAGGTATGTTCCAATGGGACATGGAAAGGATGGTAGGGTAAAGATCCGTGGAATACAAAGGCTGTTTTAAATCTCGTCAGGAGAAAGAAGAGCTTACGAAAGGTTCAAAAAACTTGGCAATTATTTTTATAAATGACCTCGATGAGGAAGTGGAGGGATGAGTTAGTAAATTTGCTGATGACACAAAGGTTGGGGGTGGTGTGGATAGTGTGGAAAGTTGTCAGAGTTTAAAACGGGACATTGATAGAATGTAAAATTGGGCTATAAGTGGCAGATGGAGTTTAACCTAGATAAGTGTGAGGTGGTTTATTCTGGTAGGCCAAATATGATGGCAGAATATAGCATTCATGCAAGACTCTTGGCACTGTGGATGATCAGAGGGATTTTGAGGTCCGAGTCCATAGGACACTCAAAGCTGCTCTGCAAGTTGACTCCATGGTTAAAAACGCATAAAGTGTATTGGGCTTCATCAATCGTGGGACTGAGTTTAAGAGCCGAGAGTTAAAGTTGCAGCTATGTAGGGTCTTGGTCAACCGTACTTGGAGTACTGTGCTCAGTTCTGATCACCTCACTCGAGGAAGGATGTGGAAACCATAGAAACGGTGCAGAGAGGATTTACAAGGGTGTTGCATGGACTGAGGAGCATGTCTTATGAGAATAGGTTGAGTGAACTTGGCCTTTTCTCCTTGGAGCGACGAAGGATGAGAGGTGACCTGATAGAGGTGTACAAGATAATGAGAGGCATTGATCGTGCGGATAGTCAGTTTTTCCACGGGCTGAAATGGCAGGCACGACAGGGCATAGTTTTAAAGTGTTTGGAAGCAGGTACAGAGGAGATCTCAGGGGTAAGTTTTTTTTTCTTTTTTTTTACTCAGAGAGTGGTGAGTACGTGGAATAGGCTGCCGGTGGCGGTAGTCGATGCAGAAACGATCGTTTTTATTTTTAGAGACTCACAGGTGGCAACTTGAAAGTTGGAAAACTGGTGTACAAAGTCCGTCATAAATCTAGTCAAGAAGAGAAGAAATGCTGACAGAAGGTTTAGAGAGCCAGGGAATGTTAAACATCAAGAAAATTATAAGGCTAACAGGAAGCAGTTTAAGAAGGTAATTAGGAGAGCCAGAAGGGAAGATGAGAAGGACTGGGCGGGCAGGATTAAGGAAAGCCCCAAGGCATTCTACAAGTATGTGAATGGAAAGAAGATAAGACTTGAAATAATAGGACCTATCAATTGTGACAGTGCGAAATTGTGTATGGAGCAGAAGGAAACAGCAGAGGTACTTAATGAATACGTTACTTCAGCATTCACTGTGGAAAAGCATCTTGGTGATTGTTGTGATGACTTGCAGCGGACTGAAAGGCTTGAGCATGTAGATATTGAGAAAGAGGATGTGCTGGAGCTTTTGGAAAGCATCAAGTTAGATAACTCGCCGGGACCAGATGAGATAGAAGTATAGAAACATTGAAAACCTACAGCACAATACAGGCCATTCGGCCCAGAGAGTTGTGTCGAACATGTCCCTACCGAAGAAATACTAGGCTTACCTATAGCCCTCTATTTTACTACACTCCATGTACAGATCCAGAAGTCTCTTAAAGACCCTATCGTATCCGCCTCCAACACCGCTGATTACAGCCCCTTCCACGCAATCACCACTCTCTAAGTAAAAAACCTGCCCCTGACTTTTCCTCTGTACCTACTCCCCAGCACCTTAAACCTGTGTTCTCTTGTGGCAACCATTTCCGTGCTATGAAAAAAAACCTCTGACTATCCACATGATTATTCCCTCTCATCACCTTATACACCTCTATCAGGTCACCTCTCATCCTCCGTCGCACCAAGGAGAAAAGGCCGAGTTCACTCAACCTATTCTCATAAGGCATGCTCCCCAATCCAGGCAACATCCTAGTAAATCTCCTTTGCACCCTTTCTATAGTTTCCACATCCTTCCTGTAGTGAGGCGAACAGGACTGAGCACAGTACAGCAAGTGTGGCCTGACTACGGTCCTTAAAAGCTGCAACATTACCACTTGGTTCCTAAATTTAGTTCCACGATTGTTGAAGGCCAACACATCGTACGCCTTCTTAACCACAGAGTCAACCTACTCAGCTGCTTTGAGTGTCCGATTGACTCGGACCCGAAGATTGCTCCGATCCTCCACACTGCCAAGAGTCTAACCATTAATGTTATATTCTGCCATGATATTTGACCTACCAAAATGAACCATCTCACACTTATCTGTGTTAAACTCCATCTGCCACTTCTCAGCCTAGTTTGGCATCCCATCAAGGTCCCATCGTAACCTCTGACAGCCCTCGACACTATCCACAACACCTCCAACCTTTGTGTATACAACAAACTTACTCACCCACCCCATCCACTTCCTCATCCAGGTCATTTATAAAAGTTACGAAGAGTAAGGGTCCCAGAACAGATCGCTGAGGCACTCCACTGGTGACCGACCTCCATGCAGAATATCACCCGTGTACAACCACTCTTGGCCTTCTGTGGACAAACCAGTTCTGTATCCACAAAGCAATGACCCCTTGGACACCATGCCTCTTTACTTTCTCAATAAGTCTTGCATGGGGTACCTTACCAAATGCTTTGCTGAAGTCCATACACACTACATCTACTGCTCTTCCTTCATCAATGTGTTTAGTCACATCCTCAAAATATTCAATCAGGCTCGTAAGGCACGACCTGCCCTTGACAAAGCCATGCTGACTATTCCTAATCATATTATACCTTCTCAAATGTTCATAAATCCTGCCTCTCGGGATCTTCTCCATCAGCTTACCAACCACTGAGGTAAGACTCAGTAGTCTATAATTTCCTGGGCTATCTCTACTCCCTTTTTTAAATAAAGGAACAACATCCGCAACCCTCCAATCCTCCGGAACCTCTCCTGTTCCCATTGATGATGCAAAGGTGATAACTGCGTACAGTTATTTATCATAGACTTGGAGAATCGAGGAACAGATCGCAGATGTTGAGGTGAGAGGGGAAAGGGATTTAATGGGGAGCCGAGTGACAACCTTCTGTTACCCGGATGGTGGTCAGTCTCTGGAACGAGCTGACAGAGGAAGTGTTCGAAGCAGATGCTTTAGAAACTTGGTCACGTGGGTGTATAACACGTGATCCCTCCAAAATGACGTCATTTCTGCGAACTCTGACCTGTTTGTGCAGTGGTTGGCAGCCCGCCGGGTCCCGAGGCAATGGGAGGATCTTCGTCCTTCTCGATGCGGGGTTCCTCTTTCCGAAAGTTCAGCTCTGAGTAGGTGGAGTTCAGACCGGCTGGGAGAGAGAGTCGGACAGGCAGATAAGGAAGAGAGTGAGAGCCGTAGAGAATGGGAGAGGGAGTCGTGGAGACAGAGAAGAGGGGGGTGCTTGAGAGAAGAGTGAGAGGGATAGGTGAGGGAGAGAGAAAAGGTGAGACAGTGAGAGAGAGGGTGAGGGATTGGGGAAGAGAGAGGTCAGAGACGCACAGACAGAGAGAGAGAGAGGAGACGGGGTGAGAGAAGGGGAAGTAGGTGAGAAAAGGGGAGCGCAGGAAAAGAGAGTGGGGTTCGAAAAGGGAGAGAGTGGTTAAGGTTTTATTCCGCGCTCCCTCCTCACCGTCTCTCGCACAGTCCTCCCTCCTCAACACCCCGACACGGTGCTAACTCATCTCCACCACCCCCGCCCCACAGCGCTCGCTCCTCATTGCCCCTCCCTCCACACGGCACATCCCATGCTATCTCTCCCCACCGACCCTTCCCACTGCACGCTCTCCTCAAACCATCTCACGGCTCTCCCCCAGTTCCGCCTCTCCTTGAGCAAAACACTCCGCACTGACTATCAAACAGAGTTCCCTCCTCATCACATCCCTGACGCGTTCCCTCTGACTTATTCTCAAACAGGGAATCATTAGGGTCAACTGTGCGCTTGCCCTGAGATGTCTCCACAGGATTAGAAACATCAGCTAAACAGAGTCAACCAACAAAGATGAAACTAACCTCGATCAGTCCGGAAACGGGGCTCAGAGACGGTCTTGAAATTAATTGCCACGTACGACACATCAGGTTCAACTGAGGACAGAACATCGAGGGACAGACACTGAGTGAAACTCCTTCCACACCACCCTATCACACACCCCCGGGGTCAAACACAAAGTGAGGCTCCCTCCATACTCTCTCATCAGACTCCAGGGATCAAACACAGTGAGGTTCTCTCCACACCGTTCCAGCACTCACACCCGTGGCCAGACACAGAGTGACGCTCCCTCCACACCGTCCCATTGCACACTCCCCTAGTCAGACTCAGAGTAAAACTACCGCCACACTGTCTCGTCGTCAAACACAGAGTGAGTATCCCCCACACCATCTGATCACACACTCCCCAGGTCAGACACAGTGTGTACTCCCTCTACACCGTCTCATCACACACTCCCGGTGTCAGAAACAGCTTGAAGCTCCCTCCACACTTTCCTATCACATACTCCCTGTGTCAGACACAGAGTAAAACTACTTCCACACCGTCCCATTACACACTCCCGGGGTCAGACACGGAGTGAATCTCCCTCCACACCGTCCCATCACACACTCCCGGGGTCAGACACAGAGTGAATCTCCCTCCGCACCGTCCCATCGCACACTCCCGGGGTCAGACACAGAGTAAAACTACTTCCACACCGTCCCATTACACACTCCCGGGGTCAGACACGGAGTGAATCTCCCTCCACACCGTCCCATCACACACTCCCGGGGTCAGACACAGAGTGAATCTCCCTCCACACCGTCCCATCGCACACTGCCGGGGTCAGACACAGAGTAAAGCTCCCTCTACACGGTCCCATCACACACTCCCCAAGTCTGACACAGAGTTAAATTACCTGCACACCGTCCCATCACAAACTCACGGGGTCAGACACAGAGTGAATCTCCCTCCACACCGTCCCATCACACACTCCCGGTGTCAGACACAAAGTAAATCTCCCTCCACACCGTCCCATCACATACTCCAGTGTCAGACACAGAGTGAAATTCCCTCCACACCGTCCCATCACACACTCCCGGGGTCAGACACAGAGTGAATCTCCCTCCACTCCGTCTCTCTGCCCCACTCACCTCGGGAAGGAGACCCTGAGTCCGTTTTTTTGAACTTCACATTCGTGTAAGTCTCGCTGTCGTCCATCCTGTCGGGGATTCTCTGCCTTCTGAGCTCAGAAAGGGGAAGCAGCCGCTGTCAAAGGAAGCTCGTGTTGACAGGGGGTGAGGTCGACACCAGCAAACAGCAGATGAAGGGCTGAGACAGAGAGAGGCCGGGAGCAGGGGGAGGAAGTGCCGCGCAGGGCTAATATTGAGGGTGTGAGAGCGGTTGTTCTCGAGAGTTGACAGTGGCGGGGGCGCGGGGGGGGAAGTTATGAGAGTGAGGAGCAAGCGGGAGAGGACAGTGTCAGGGAAGGTTGGGTAGTTCGGGGAGAATTGGGTGACAGGCGACAGATAGGGGGAGCGGAGAGAAATATGGGGTGGGTCAGAGGTAGCAGAGAATGGAGATTGAGAGGGTGGAAACAGCGGGGGATATTTGAAGAGGAATTAGGGGAGAGAGGAACAAAGCAGAGGGCAAGCTGATGGGGGAAAGAAAGGGAGGGAGAGAAAGGGACATGGGGCGTATGAGAGGAAGGAGATAGACTGATACACAGAGAGAGTAGGGCAGGGAGGTTAGAAGGAGATAGAAAGAGAAGGGAGGGAGAAATGAGTGGAAGAAGGGGATTAGAGAGAGATGCAATGAGTGAAGAAGGAGTGAAAGACGGGGGGATATGTGTCACGCATGCAGAGACTCTGTTGTCCGGGAGAACTGTACCCCTCCACCCAACCTCCCCCCACACGCAGTTGGTTCCGGGTTTGATCGTCGGAGCCTCCAACTGCTCATCGCCGGGGATTCAGACCCTCTGTGTGTGAGAAACCACGGACCCAGGATAAACACCCAACACCCACCGAAGTAAGCGAGCCCCCTCCCTCCGAGTGAAATGAACAACTCCTCACAGTCTCTCTCTCAAATCTACACCACATTTACACCAGAAGAAGTCGCGAAAAGCAGACTGCCCTATTTTGGACTATGTAGTGCTTATCAGAGAAAACGGACATGAAGCTGTTGAAGTTTACAGGAAACCAACGCACGCTGATCGGTATCTGCAGCTTGGCTCTCATCTCCAATTAGAAAATAAGTTGGGAGTTATCAGTTTTTCAGAGAACTCTTGAAAGCGTGCGGCTACACTGTCTGGGCCTACATCAATCCACTATCTCCCTGTCTATCTCTCATGAATGTATCTGACACGCTTCAATATTGCAGCTCTCTCCCGCTCCCTCTCTCTCTCTCTACCACCTCTCTCCCTAAGTATTTCTATCTCACTTCCCCTTCACTAAGTCTTCACATTCTGTCTCCCCACTCTCTCTACCCCACTCTCTCTTTTCCCACTCTGTCCCGCTCACACTGAGCTTTCCCCTCACAGAAATGTGACAGGGTCGTTTCCAGGAAAGGCGCCGCCTGCTGGGCCGCCGGGATCGGTGACATTCAAAAACAGTAAGTAAGAGCGGGGCGAAAGGAGAAAGAGGGGCTTTGGATATACGGGGTGGGGATTGGGTAGCGAAGACGATGGTGGTGTGGGTTGCGATCTGCTGCAGCGGCTCTGTGTGTGTGTGTGTGTGTGTGTGTGTGTGAAGAGAGAGAGAGAGTGAGAGAGAGGGAGAGATAGAGAGAGAGAGAGAGAGAGAGAGAGAGAGAGAGAGAGAGAGAGAGAGAGAGAGAGAGAGAGAGAGTGTGCGGGGATGGGAGAGAGAGAAAGGGCCTCGGCATCCGCAGAACAAACATTCCCGGGGTCAGACACAGAGTGAATCTCCCTCCACACCGACCCAGCGCACACGCCCGGGGTCAGAAGCAGAGCGACGCTCCCTCCACACCGACCCAGCGCACACGCCCGGGGTCAGACACAGAGTGATGCTCCCTCCACACCGTCCCAGCGCACACTCCCGGGGTCAGACACAGAGTGATACTCCCTCCACACCGTCCCATCACACACGCCCAGGGTCAGACACAGAGTGAATCTCCCTCCACACCGTCCCATCACACACTCCCGGGGTCAGACACAGAGTGGTGCTCCCTCCCCACCATCCCATCACACACGCCCAGGGTCAGACACAGAGTGATACTCCCTCCACACCGTCCCAGAACACACTTAAGTCAAGTCAAGTCGCTTTTTATTGTCATTTCGACCATAACTGCTGGTGCAGTACACAGTGAAACTGAGACAACGTTTTTCAGGACCATGGTGTTACATTTAACAATACAAAAACTACACTGAACTACGGAAAACAACACACAAATACTGTTACCCGATGCTACATAGGCCAGCATATCCGGTGGAATCTCCTGATTCTTTAAGACCTCCTGACCCCGTCATCTACTTCTTCAGGTTGAGACCCTCCTTGGAATACTTCTGGTCTACATGGGAAGATCCCCCTCCCCACCCCCACCGGTCTATCGCTCGTACCCTCTTGCAACCGGGCCCCGTTTGCCACTTGGCTGAACCCCGCTTCCCTCCTTTCATGGTCCCGCTGAAACCCGGTCTGTCCACAGATACTCCTCCCGACTTTGCCTCACTCAGCGCGATAAGGGTTGAGAATATTTTCCTCAGTCAGTGGGGAGTTAGCAAAAGGCAGCATGTAGCACACTCCCATTTCCTCATGTGCCGATTCCGTACCGTCATTCCTCCTTTGAACACCTGGAGAATAAAGACGCATATGTAAGGCTCCTTTTCATTGACTACAGCTCTGCCTTTAATACCATCATTCCAAATAAACTGATTCCTCAGCTCCGGAACCTGGGCCTTAGCACAGGATACAGGCTACAAGAATAGGGGACAAGCTGTCCTCTACAATCACCGTGAGCACCGATGCCCCACAAGGCTGTGTACTCAGCCCCCGGCTGTACTCAATATACACCCATGATTGTGTAGCCAAGTTTCCATCGAACTCAATATTGTCATGATCCGGTCCGTGCCGACCGCATTCCGGTTCACGGTCCGGTCCGTGGACTCATGACTCCGGGTCTTCCATCTGCCCCTGGTTTCAGTTGGGTTAATCATAGGCACCTGATTCCCATCATGGTGCTTGGAATATAAGTAGCCCTGGATTCCAGTGGGGTGTCTGGTTTGTATAGTCAGTCCCCCTTGGAGCAACCTGCTGATGGAAGGTTAGTGAAACGATTTGTGATCTCCAGGCCTGGTTGGAGGACCAGCGTTTCATGGAGCCTTGTTGCCACTCGTTGGAGTAGTCTTTGCGGTATGGATTCAGCTGTTTCCCGGGCCAGATGTGTGGCTGCCAGCCACTCCAAGCTAGGTAGGGATCTGGCTGTTTCTGTAGCCAGCTGAGGTTGCTGGCCGAACTGAGACTTAGAGCTTCCCTGGAGCAGAGATGGAACTGTCTGTTGTTCTTTGGTGTTTGTCTCTTCTTGTCCTCGCCTCTGTGGGGTAAATTAGGCCTTTCTGCCGTTGCCCTGCGGGGGGTGGGGTGTCATTTCTTGTCTTGTCCTCGTCTCCGTGGGGTAAGTCAGGCCGTTTTGCCGTTGCCCTGCGGGGGGTGGGGGGTCATGTCTTGTCTTGTCCTTGTCTCTGGTGGGTAAGTCAGGCCGTTCTGCCGTTATCTGACGGAGATACCTGTCCCACCTTGGTGTGCAGATGAAGTTTAGTCCTGGCTTGTCTTAGGATAAGTTCCGGCTCTATGTCTATGTTCTGTCCTATCTCATGTTAGTGTCGTGTTAAAAATGAGTCCCGGCTTGTCTTAGGATAAGTCCCGGCTCTATGTCGATGTTCGGTTCCAAGTCTGTCTCTGAGCTCCAAGAAACCAGGTCTCGAGGATCCCGCAGCCAAGCTCCAAGAACACAAGCTTCGGGGATCCCAAGCCAAGCTCAAGACCCAAGACCCCAGCCTGCAGCCAAGCTCAAGACCCTAGATTCCAGTCTGCAGCCATGTTTTTTCCCTTCTATCGTCATCAATGATGCCCTCACCCGCATCTCCTCCATTTCCCGCACTTCGGCCCTCACCTCATCCTCCCGCAACCACAACAGGGACAGAGTTCCCCTTGTCCTCACCTACCACCCCACCAGCCTCCGGATCCAGCACATTATCCTCCTGCAACTTCTGCCACCTTCAACAGGACCCCACCAGTAAGAACATCTTTCCCTCTCCACCCCTCTCCGCTTTCCGCAGGGATTAGTCCCTCCGCGACTCCCTGGTCCACACGTCCCTTGCCACGGATCTCCCACCCGGCACTTATCCCTGTAAGCGTAAGTGCTACACCTCCTCTCTTGCCACCATTCAGGGCCCCAAACAATCCTTCCAGGTGAGACAACACTTCACTTCTGCGTCTGTTGGGGTCATCTATTGCATCCGGTACTCCCGGTGCGGCCTCCTCTACATCGGTGAAACCCGGCGCAGATTGGGGGACCGCTTCGTCGAGCACCTCCACTCCGTCTGCCACAACAGACAGGATCTCCCGGTTGTCACCCACTTCAACTCTGCTTCCCATTCCCATTCATATATATTCATACATGGCCTCCTCTACTGACATGATGAGGCTAAACTCAGGTTGGAGGAGCAACACCTCATATACCGTCTAGGTAGTCTCCAGCCCCTTGGTATGAACACAGAATTCTCCAACTTCCGGCAATTCCATCCCCATCCCTTCCTCTATCCCTATGTCACTCTGCCCCCACGCCCAGCTGCCTATCACCTCCCTCATGGTTCTGCCTCCTTCTTCTACCATCCATTGTTTTCAGGGCTGTGACCTCAATGCTTACTCTCCTCCACCCCTTTGTCTTTCACATTACTGGTCTAGAAACTGACGCTACAAGCATTCTTCAAATCCTTCCCCATCTTTCATTCTTCAGTCCTGACGAAGGGTTCCGGCCCGAAACGTCGACTCATCGTTTCTGACTGATGCTGCCCGACCTGCTGAGTTCATCCAGCGTGCTGAAAATGTAGCTATGTCATGTCCTTGCCTGGTTCAGGGGTCCGAGCCCAAGGCAAGACCCAGGTTCTCAGTCCAAGCCTTACCTCCTAGTCCATCGTTTCTAGTCCTGGTCCCGTTTTCCCCAGCCCAAGTCTGCGTTCTTGTCCCTGCTCCGTGTCTGTATCCGGTCAGGTCCCTACTCTAGTCCAGTCCAGTTCCTTGTACTTCGCAATTGGGTCCGTTCCCAGCACCCCATTGTGACAAGCATATAAGTTTACTGATGAGACAACACTAGGAGGCCGTGTCTCGGGTAATAATGAGTTTCAGTACAGAGAGGAAATTAAGAACCTGGTGGCATGGTGCGATGACATAACCTATCCCTCAACGTCAGCAAGACGAAGGAATTGGTTGTTGACTTCAGAAGGAGTAGCGGACCGCATGACCTAATTTACATCGGTGGTGCGCAAGTGGAATAGGTCAAAAGCTTTAAGTTCCTCGGGTTCAGTATCAGAAATAACCTGATTTGATCCACCCAAGTAGAGTCCACTGCCAAGAAGGCCCACAAGCGCATTACTTCCTGAGAAAGATAAAGAAATTTGGCCTGTCCCCGAAAACCCTCAGTAATTTTTATAGATGCACCGTGGAAAGCATCCTTCTGGGGTGCATCACAACCTGGTCTGGAAGTTGTCCTGCCCAAGACCGAAAGAAGCTGCAGGAGATCGTGAACACGGCGCAGCACATCACACAAACCAATCTTCCGTCCTTGCACTCACCTTACACCGCACGCTGTCGGAGCAGTGCTGCCAGGATAATCAAGGACACGACCCACCCAGCCAACACACTTTTCATCCCTCTTCCCTCCGGGAGAAGGCTCAGGAGCTTGAAGACTCGTACGGCCAGATTTGGGAACAGTTTCTTTCCAACTGTGATAAGACTGCTGAACGGATCCCGACCCGGATCTGGGCCGTACCCTCCAAATATCCGGACCTGCCTCTCGGTTTTTTTGCACTACCTGACCTTCCGTTTTCTATTTTATGATTTAAATTTTTAATATTTACTATCGATTTGTATTCCAGGGAGCGCGAAGCGCAGAATCAAATATCGTTGTGATGATTGTACGCTCTAGTGTCAATTGTTTGGCGACTATTTAAGAAGTATAAGGTATCCCAATCAGGGGTAGAGGCCTGTCGCCGCGACATTTCTCGGAATGGGCTGTTCGGTTATCCGAATAAGACCATAAGATATGAGAGAGAAGTAGGCCATTCGGTCCATCAAGTCTGCTCCGTCATTAATTCATGAGCTGATCCAATTATTCCAGTCATCCTCACTCCCTTGCCTTCACTCGATACCCTTCGATGCCCTGGCTAATCAAGAATCTATGCATCTCTGCCTTAAATACACCCAATGTCTTGACCTTCAAAGCCGTTTGTGGCAACAAATTCCACAGATTTACCACCCTCTGACGAAAGTAATTTCTCCGCATCTCTGTTCTAAATGGACGTCCTTCAATCCTGAAGTCGCGCCCTCTTTTCCTAGACTCCCCTACCACGGGAAATAACTTTGCTATATCTAATCTGTTCAGGCATATTAAAGTTCGGAATGTTTCTTTGAGATCCCATCTCATTCTCCTGAACTCCAGGGAGTACAGCTCAAGAGCTGCCAGACGTTCCTCATACGGTAACCCTTTCGTTCCTGGAATCACTCTCGTGAATCTTCTGGACCCTCTCCAATGGCAGTATATCCTTTATAAAATAAGGAGCGCAATACTCCATACAATACTCCAAGTTTGGTCTCACGAGTGACTTTTAGAGGCTCAACATCATATCCATGCTCTTATATTGCATACCTCTAGAAATGAATGCCAACATTGCATTCACCTTCCTATAAGCATATAACCATATAACAATCACAGCACGGAAACTGGCCATTTCGGCCCTTCTAGTCCGTGTCAAACTCATACTCTCACCTAGTCCCACCGACCTGCACTCAGCCCGTAACCTTCCAACCTTTCCTGTCTATATAGCTGTCCAGTTTAACTTTAAACGACAACATCGAACCTGTCTCGACCACTTCTGCTGGAAGCTCGTTCCACACAGCCACCACTCTCTGAGTAAAGAAGTTCCCCCTCGTGTTACCCCTAAACTTTTGCCCTTTAACTCTCAACTCATGTCCTCTTGTTTGAATCTCCCCTACTCTCAATGGAAAAAGCCTATCCACTTCAACTCTATTTATTCCCCTCATAATTTTAAACACCTCTATCAAGTCGCCCCTCAACCTTCTATGTTTCAAAGAATAAAGACCCAACTTGTTTAACCTTTCTCTGTAACTTAGGTGATGAAACCCAGGTAACATTCTGGTAAATCTTCTCTGTACTCTCTCTATTTTGCTGACATCTTTCCAATAATTTGGTTTCCAGAACTGTGCACAATACTCCAAATTTGGCCTTACCAATGCCTTATACAAGTTCAACACTACATCCCAACTCCTATACTCAATGCTCTGATTTATAAAGGCCAGCATACCAAAAGCTTTCTTCACCGCCCTATCCACATGAGATTCCATCGTCAGGGAACTATGCACCATTATTCCAAGATCCCTTTGTTCTACTGCATTCTTCAATGCCCTAATATTTACCATGTATGTCCTATTTTGATTCGTCCTTCCAAAATGTAGCACCTCACATTTATCAGCATTAAACTCCATCTGACATCTTGCAGCCCACTCTTCTAACTAGCCTAAATCTCTCTGCAAGCTTTGAAAGCCTACTTCATTGTCCACAACGCCACCGATCTTAGTATTATCTGCATACTTACTAATCCAATTTATCACCCCGTCATCCAGATCATGAATGAATATGACGAGCAACATTGGACCCAGTGCAGATCCCTCAGGTACACCACTAGTCTCAGACATCCAATCTGGCAAAGTTATCCACCACTACTCTCTGGCATCTCCCATCCAGTCACTGTTGAATCCATTTTATTACTTCAATATTAATACCTAACGATTGAACCTTCCTCGTCAACGCTCAATTTCTCCCCCATCTCTTTTGGCTACACACATAGCCGTCCACCCTGACTCTCTAAGGGATCAGATGTTTTCTCAGCAGTATCTCCAATGATAGTTATTGTATTGAGGTCCTCACCCCCCATAACACCCATAACGTCCCTCTTTGACATGTTAGGCACGTACTCCACTGTGAATACGACACGAAATAGCCATTCAAAGCCTCTGCCGTTTCCTCATTGCCCAATGTCAATTTCCCCTTCTCTTCCTCCTACATTCACTTTGGCCACCCTTTTCTGTTTTAGATAATCACAGAAGCTTTTACTGTCCAAAATTAATTTTGTGCTGGTTTAGTTTGATAATCTACCTTCCCTTTCTTTATTGCTCCTTACTGGTTCTTTGTTGTTTTTTAAAGTTTTCCCAGTCTTCCAGTTTCCCACTACACTTCTCGACTTCGTACGCACGAGCTTTATGTTTGATTACTTATTTTCTGTCCTTGATTATCGAAGGCTGGCTCTCCCCACACTTCCTGTCCTTTGCTTTAATTGGAATATACTTTGGTTGAGCACCGTGAGAAATTTCTTTGAAAGTCTGGCACTGTTTCTCAACCGGCCCACCATATTGTCTGTGTATCCAGTCAGCTCTAGCCAAATCGTCCCTCATCCCATTGTGGTGTGTCACTGCGGGCTGTGTCGCTGTCATGGGTAGGGTATCGGCTGCGTAACGGTGAGGTGAGCGTCCGTGTCACGATGAGGGTTGTGTGGAGTCACGATGAAGACCGTGTCCGTGTCACTATGAGGGTAGTGTTTGTGTTACGGTGAGGGGAATGTCAGTGTCACTTTGAGGAGAGTGTCGGTGTCACGGTGAATGGAATGCGGTTTCACGGTATGGGGCGTCCCGGTTTCTCAATGAGTGCGGCGTAGGTTTCACGGTGAGGTGTGTGTCAGTGTCACGTGTTGGGTCGTGTCGTGCGAATGTTTTGCGACTATCGCTGTCTCAGTGAGGGGGCTGTCGGTGCCATGATTTGGGGCATGTCCGTTTCGCCATGAAAACCCCATGTCGCCATGAGGCGAAATTTGGTGTCACGGGGCGATGCGAGTCGCTCGCACGGTCGCAATGTGGGAGTTTCTCCGTGATGGAGGTGTCGGTGTCACGGTGAAGTACGCTTGGTGTCACGGTGAAATAGTCTGTCAGTGTCACCTTGAGAGGCGTGTCCGTGTCACTGTGCTGTTTTACGCTCACGTTTCATTCCACTCTGTTTGTTTACGGTCTGACTCCCCCGGAGCCCGTCCGACTCACCATGGATCGAGAGCCCGGCCAGAATCATGACGAGGGCGAAAGTAGTTAGGCAGAACGGGCAGATCTTACGGTACGGTCTATTTCCCATGTTCACTTTCGGCTCCTGTTTCTGCAACACCTATACAGAAACCATTCAGTGTGTGCGTGAATTCAGCCGTGAATCCCACTGGGACTCCCTTACACCCACAATCCGCGCTCTGTCCTTCCTCCACGATCACCCCTCCCTCTCTCAATCAAATCTACTTTCAGCCGTTGCGCTCAGAGTCCAAATTCCTTGACTTAGCAGAGGCTGACAGATGTCTGACGCATTCCAGAAATCAGTCAGATCTCCCCTGAACCTCCTCCGCTCCAGATGAAGCAACTCAGGTGTCTGACCTCTCGTTGTAACACATTCCATCCAATCCAGGCAGCGTCCAGTTAAACCTCTCCGGAGGCTGCCCAACGCCTTGACATCCTTCCGATAATGTGGTGACCAGAACTGTAGACAATACACCTGATTCAGCCTAACTAGTGATTTTCATAAAGTTGCAACTTAACTCCCTGACATTTGTACTGAATGCCCCGACTAATAAAGTCAAGAATACCACAGGCCTTGTTAACCAACCCACGTCCCGGGAGCTATGAACATGGACCCCAAGATCCCTCTGCCTATCAACACCATTTAGGGTCTTGACTTTAATCGTGTACCATCTCTTTCATTTGACCTAACAACGTGCAACACTTTATGTTTGTCCAGGTTAAACCCCTACTGCCATTTCTCCAACCCATATTTGTAACTGATCCATATCGCACTGAATTATTTGCCAGTCTTCTTCGCTCTCTACAACAGCACATCTCGCTGTAACATCTGCAACCTACTGACCCACCCATCTACATTTTCATCCAGATCATTTGTAAACATCAGAAACAGGAGAAGTTCCCGTTGCAACCATAGATACAGATCACTTAATGGCAGTAGAACAAGGTAAACCAATAACAGAACGCAGAGTAGAGTGTCACAGTTACAGAGAGAGTGCACTGCAGGCAGTCATTAGGGTGCAAGGGGCCACGACGAGGTTGATCGTGAGGTCAGTTCATCTGATCGTCCAGGACCCGGGATGTTTCTGATCGCGTTCACGATATCTTGAAGTGGGAAGGAGAACAGCCAGAGGTCCTGGTACATACTGGTACCAACGACATGAGTAGAAAAAGGGAGGAGGTCCTGACAAAAGACTACAATCAGTTAGGAAAGAAGATCACAGTACAAAGGAGCTGAAGTAGGCCAATCGACCCATCGAGTCTGCTCCGCCGCTCCAACATGAGCCAAATTATTCTCCTATCTAGTTCCAATTTCAGGCTTTTCCCCCATATCCCTTGATACCCTAACAAATCAGAATCCTATCAATCTCCTCCTTAAACGCCCTCCATGATTGGGCCTCCACAACTGTTTGTGGCAACGAATTCCATAGGTCCACGACCCTGTGGCTAAAACGTTTATCCTCATCTCTCTTTTAAATGGTACCCTCTGATTCTAAGACTGTGGGTTCTTGACCTGGACTCACCCACCAAGGGAAACACCCCTTCCACATCAACTCTGTCCAACCCTTTCAACATTCGAAATGTTCCTATGAGATCCCCTCTCATTCTTCTATACTCTAATGAATACAGTACAAGAGCCGACAGAAGCTCCTCATATTTTAGGCCCTGCATTCCAGGAATTATCCCCGTGAATCTTTTCCGAACACTCTCCAAAATCAGTACATCCCTTCTAAGATAGGGGGCGCAAAAGTGCACACAGCATTCCAAATGAGGTCACACCAGTGCCCCATAGAACCTCATCAACACCTCCTTACTCTTACACACTATTCCTCTTGAAATGAACGCTAACATAGCATTTGCTTTCCTCAGAGCAGATCCAAGCTGATGGTTAACCTTTAGGGTGTCCTGCAGGAGGACCCCCAAGTCCCTTTGCACTTCCGATTTTTGAATTGTTTCCCCATCTAAATAATAATCTGCCCGATTATTTCTTCTTCCAAAATATACAGCCGTACTTTTCTGTTGAAGAAAATATCAAGGCCTTATATTGTAATGGGTATTGAAGGGCAAATGGTTTGTTTTAAAATGTGAATTCGAAATTTACAATCATTTATCTGTAACTAATGTACTCTGTGTGACTGAAATGTGCCTCGCAACAGAGATATAAAAATAACTGCATCTGTACTTCTTTGTTCTGAGATTTTTTATATGTCTGCGGTTGAGCCAGCTGGCCTGAGAACTAACACTTAAGTGAAATGTTTTTGAGAACTAACTAAAGGACTAGATTCCTGAGAACGAACACTTCAGTGAAATGTGTTGCGGCTCAGGAACATATTTTTGCTACTTCCCTTTTCAGTAGTGTTCTCTAAAAATGCTAGACAAAAGTTCAAATAAGGAATTATCTTTTCATACAATGTCCTGAGGCACGTGACCTTTACTTCTGTTTAAAAAAAAATCCACCCAAGTGTCTCTTGTCACGTACCATAAATATGACTGAGTTTTCTTGTTTGAGGTAGCTCCGGGATCCCCCTTTCAGGTGCTGGGCTCACCATGATATCATGTGACAAATAAAGAATTTTCAACGGGACTATCCCTCCGGGTCCGAGTATTATTTTTCCGCGACAATTTCTCAACATAGTATCTCATCTTTCATTTATTTGCCCACTCTCCAAAACTGACCATGTCCCTCTGTAACGTTTCCGTTTCTTCAACACTTCCTGCTCCTCCACCTATCTTGGTTTCATCCGTAAAAGAGACACACCTGCGAAGATTATTACCACCACACACATCTAACCATATAACCATATATCAATTACAGCACGGTAAGAGGCCATCTCGGCCCTTCCTGTCCGTGCCGAACGCTTACTCTCACCTAGTTCCACCAACATGCACTCAGCCCATAACCCTATATTCCTTTCCTATCCATATACCTATCCAATTTTTCTTTTATGAGAATATCGAACCTGCCTCTACCACTTGTACTGAAAGCTCGTTCCACACAGCCACGACTCCCTGAGTAAAGAGGTTGCCCCTCGTGTTAGCCCTAAACTTCTGCCCCCTAACTCTCAACTCATGTCCTCTTGTTTGATTCTCCCCTACTCCCCTACACAACCCTTCTATTGTGACTTGGCATGAACTTTTAACATCATTTATTTTCACCCTCGCTCCTGAGATCCAGTATATCCTGACTTTCCCAATCCACGTCAATATTAAAATCCCCCATAATTATCTTCACAATTTCCTTCTGACACGGTTTTTCCTTTTTCCAGCTTTAACGTGTAGTCCACTTCCCGGCTGCTGTTTGGAGACCTGTATATAACTGCTATTAATGTATTTTTACCCTTGCCATTTCTTAATTTCCCAAAGAAGCTGAGAAGCAGGGCCTCAAAGGTAGTAATCTCACGATTACTTCCTGTGCCACGTGACAGTGAGTGCAGGAATCGAATGAGGTGGAGGATAAATTAGTGGCTGAGAGATCGGAGCTGGGGGCAGGGATTTAGACTTCTGGATCACAGGGAATTCTTCTGGGGCAGGTCTGACCTGTACAAAAATGAGGGGCCGCACTTGAATCCGAGGGGGACCAATTTCCTGGCGGAAAGGTTTCCTAAGACTTTCTGGGAGAGTTTAAACTCGAATTTCGGGGGGTTAGGAACCAAACTGAAGAGACGGGGGAAAGGGAGGTTTGCTCACAAACAGAGAAATCTTGGAGACAGTGCGAGATGGAGGATAGGCAGATGATACAGAAAGGACGCGCTCTGACCGATTGCTTGAGATGTGTCTAAATTAATGCGAGGAGTATTATGAATAAAGCGGAGGAGTTAGAGCATGGATCAGCATTTGCAGCTACGATGTTGTGGCCATTTCAGAGACTTGGATGGTTCAGGGGCAAGAATGGCTACTTCAAGTGCCAGGGTTTAGCTGTTTCAGAAACGATAGGGAGGGAAGCAAAAGAGGTGGGTGGTGGCACTGTTGATCAAAGATAGTGTTACGGTTGCAGAAAAGGAGTAAGTCATGGAACAGTTATCTACGGAACCTCTGTGGGTGGAAGTCAGGAATAGGAAGGGAAGTTAGGAATAGGAAGGGGTCAATAACTCTGAAGGGTGTTTTTTTTCATAGACCACCCAACAGTAACAGGAACATTGAGGAGCAGATATGAATGCAGGATCTGGAAGGAGTAATAATAACAGAGTTGTTGTGGCTGGAGATTTTAATTTCCCAAATAATGATTGGCATCTCCCTAGAGTGAGATGTTTAGATGGCGCAGAGTTTGCTAGGTTCAGGAGGGTTTCTGGACACAATTTGTAGATAGGCCTACAAGAGGAGAGGCTGTACTTGATCTGCTATTGGGAAATAAACCGTATATTTTAACGCAGGAAGCTTTAAAGAAAGGCGGTAGAGCTCAGGGCATGAATCAACACAGTGAGTTATGATATTGTGACCATTATTAAGTATTGGTTGTAGGAGGAGACAGCAGGACAGCGCGATATTTCGTGTTTCCCTATTTTTAGACGTGAGAAAGCGGAAGGAATGACAGGAGGAGGGAAAACATTACTGAAGAGAAAATGTCACCGCAGCGCACAGTCAGGACAGACAAGAGAACTCGTCTAAGTGAGGCATTATGACACCCTCTGATCATTAGGCACAACCCTCCAATCCGAATGTACTCCCTGAACCATGACTCTCTGCCTTCTGCGGGCAAGCCAATTCTGAATTCACATGGGCCAAACTTCCCTGGGTCCCATGCCTGCTTAATTTCTGAATACGCCTACCGTGTGTAATCTTGTCAAATTCCTTACTAAGATCCATGCAGATCATATCCAGTGCACTACTCTCATCTATATACCTGGTCACCTCCTCAAATAACTCTATCAGGCTTGACAGACACGATCTGCTTTTCCCAAAGCAATGCTTACTGTCCCTAATCAGACCATGATTCTCCAATTGCCCTTAAATCCTATCTCTAAGTATCTTTTCCAACAGTTTTCCAACCACAGACGTAAGGCTTACTGGTCTACAATGAACCGGACGATCTTTACTATATTTCTTGAACAAGGGGACAACATTCGCCTCTCTCCCATCCTCCGGTACCATTCCCGTGTACAACGAGGACATAAAGATCCTAGCCAGAGGCTCAGCAATCTCTTTCCTTGCCTCATGGAGCAGCCTTGTGTATATTCCGTCAGGCCCCGGGAGCTTAGCCGTCCAATAACTTCAACACCTCCTCTCCCTTAATATCAGCATGCACCTAAGCATCAACCTCACTCATACAGTCCTCGCCGTCAACAAGTTCCCTCTCATTGGTGAATACCGAAGGGAAATATTCATTGAGGACCACGCTCACTTCCACAGCCTCCAGGCACATCTTCCCTCCTTTATCTCTAATCGGTCCTACCTTTACACCTGTCATTCTTTTCTTCTACACAAAACTGAAGAACGGCTTGGGGGCTTTCCTTTACCCGACTCGCCCTGGCCTTCTCATGCCTCTTTCTTGCTCTTCTCAGCCCTTTCTTAAGCACCTTCCTTGCAACCCTATATTACTCAATAGACCCATCTGACCCTTGCTTCCCAAACCTCATGTATGCTGCCTTCTTCCACCTGACTGGATTTTCCACTTCACTTGTCACCCATGGTTCCTTCACCCTACCATTCTTTATCTTCCTCACCGGGACAAATTTATCCCCAACATCCTGCAAGAGATCTCTAAACATCGACCACATTTCCACAGTACACTTTGCTGGAAAAAAAAACTTCATCCCAATACACATCCACAAGTTCTAGCTTATCGTCTCATAAATTGCCCTTCCCCATTTTTTCCTGTTCTATCTGATTGTATTCTTTTCCATGATAATGCTAAAGGCCAAGGAGCGGTATTCACTGTCCCCCAGATGACTCACACACTGAGAAAGCTGTGACCTGATCCGGTCCGTTCCCTAATACTAGATCTAGTATGGTGCTCCGCCTAGTCGGCCTGTCGACATACTGTACAGGAATCTGTCCTGGACACACTTAACAAATTCTGCCCGGTCTAAACCATTGGAACTAACCAGGTACCAATCAATATTAGGAAAGTTAAAGTCACCCAAGATACCACCCCTGTTATTTTTGACCTTTCCAAAATCTGCCTGCCAATCTGCTCCTCGGTATCTCTGCTGCTACCAGGAGCAAAAGAATACTCCAAACAGAGCAACTACTCCCTTCCTGTTCCTGACTTCTACCCCTACTGACTCAAAAGAGGATCCTGCTACATTACCCAGCCTCTCTGTAGCTGTAATAGTATCCCGACCACCCCTCCTCCCCTTTTTTCCGCCCTCCCCCATCCTTTTCAAGGACTTTAATCCAAGAATATCGAGAATCCATTCCTGCCCTGGTGCCAGCCAAGTCTCCATAATGGCTACTACATCATAATTCTATATACGTACCAAGCTCTGACTTCACTGACACAGCCCCCGTCGTGACACGAACGCGCCCCGCATCGTATTACCGACACAACGGCAAGGTGCACCGTAGTAGAACCTTACCACTGAAAGATACCGACCTTTCACAGTAACACGGAAACACTCCTCCCCTGTATGCATAGTACCCCCTCTCTCCAAAACCCCTCCCAGAATCTGTCGAACTCTCCCTCTCCTGCTCTACTCCCTGTCCTCGTCACGCACTCCCTCCACTACACCACTCCAGTCTCCGTCACGCCTCCCTTCCTTTCAAGCTACCATTCTCCGTGACCCATTGCCTCTCCTGCACACATTCCCTACCTTCCTTACCGCCCACCCCGTTGCCGTGAAACGCTCCATCCAGTAAAACCCTTCGAATCTCCGCCCCGCCACTCGCCCCTCCCTTTCTGTGTTCAGAGGCAATTGTGGGAAGGCTGAGGGAGAAATTACTTGTGGTGCTACACCTCCCCCTTCCACAGGATATCTATCGCCAGGCTCAGAGCCTCTTCAAGCTCTGCATGCACAGGCCGGTCTTATGGTTCCACACTACTTGCATCAGAATCTGCAAAAAAAGAAAAAAAAAACCCTTTCCCTGGCCTCCTCTCTCCTCCCCTTCCTTCCTCTTCCCGCAGCATACCATCCGGTCACACACAGACACCACCTCCGAGAGACACACATAATTCGAGATTACTGGAACGCCGAAGTGCTGGGTATTGGTGAGTGGGGAGACCGGAGAAGGGAGAACCTTGAGCAGTTTTTCTGACTCCAGTGGAGTGTGCTGCGATGGTGCGGGAGGTACTTCACATGTCCGACTCCGGGAGTGTGATGGGATAATATTTAGTGAGTTTTACTGGTTGCCTGAACAAGGAAGTGTGTTTTGGAACGGTGAGAAGGGAGCTTCACTCTGTGCCTCACTCCGGGAGTGTGTGATAGGACGGTGTAGAGGGTGCTTCATTCTGTGCCTGACCCCGGGAATGTGTGTTGGGACGGTGTGGAGGGAGCTTCACTCCGTGTCTGACCCCGGCAGTGTGTGACGGATCGTTGAGTAGATTCCAGGAGAGTGTGATGAGATAGTCTGGAGGGAGCCTCGCTCTGTCTCTGACACGTAGTCCTAGGTCAGAGGATTTCAGCATTTAAACAGACTGTAATGAGAGATAGGGAGCAAGAAAATGGTAACTCACACGTTCTGCTCCAAAAGCTGCAATACGAACACCCTTTCTGTGGCCTCCTCTTCCTTCCTCTTCTCTCAGCACATCATTCCTTCTCTATGTTTCTTAACTGATGAGCAAGCAACAGGAGGCCCTGGTCCACATAGGTGACAATGACACCGGTATGTATGGGAAGGTGGTTATACAAAGTGAGATCAGGGATTCACCAATTAAATGAAAGGACAGGACCGTTATCCATCCCAGGGATTTGGGGAGAATTGTTGAACTCCAGTTGCAGGGGGATGGGATTCAGAGTTCCAGAGCAGACAGCGGTGTCGGTGCGGAGACAGATGTTGTAAATAACTCAGACAAAGGCTGGAATCAATCTGTGGAGCATGTTGTGACTGGTGTTCTGATCCGCGTATACTTCAATGCTGGACGATTTAAGTAAAGTCGGATGAGCTCAGGGCATGAATCAACACTGAATTATAATATTGTTACCATCATTGAGACTTGGTTGCAGGCGGAGCAAGCCGGACAGCACGACATTTCGGGCGTCCCTATTTTGAGTCGTCAAAAAGAGGAAGGAATTAGTGGAGGAGGGGTGACATTACTAGGCTGAGAAAACGTCACACGAGTGCACAGTCAGAACAGGCAAGATAACTCGTCTAAGTGAGGCATTGTGGGTGGAAATGAGGGATAAGAAATTTATCACCATTTGGACTAGCAATCAGTCTGCTGTGTTCGGAGAAACAAAGCTGTAGAGAGATCGCAGACTGTTGAAGGAAACATAAGGTTATGATAGCAGGTGAGTTTAGCTTTCCACGTATTGACTGGGGGCCGTATATTTCAAATGGACAAGTGGGAGAGAGTTTGTCACAAACAGTCAGGGAAGTTTCTTTAATCAGTACGTAGAAGGCCCAACGACAAAAAATCAATACATGTTCTCCTGCCACGGAATGAGACAAGGGAGGTGGAAAATCTGTATCTCGTGATCATAAAGCCATTAGTGTTAAGGTAATTATGGGAAAAAAACGGGACTGGCCATCGGGTTTAGATTCTAAATTGGAGCAAGGTCAATTCTACGTTGGATCAGAAAGGATCTGGAAAGTGTAGATTTGGACAAGCTGTGTTGTGCCAAAGATGTACTTGGTAATTTAGAGCCCAAGTTCTGTTTAAAGTCAGTGTTACAGGGAAGAGCCGAGACTGTGAATTGTGGGAAGTGTTGAAGGAGAGAGGGACTTTGAGGTACACGGCTGGGGTACCCACACTGTGAATGGGAAAGTGGGCCAGCGGCCCAAATGTGACATTGTATACACCCTTACCGTGACACTGGTCCACACACTCACCGTGACACCGACACGTTCTTCATCCTGACAGCGATACACCGTCACTCCCTGCATCGTAACATTGACACACAACTCCCCGTCTCCATTATCCCCTACCCTTCACAAGCACCTCTGATCTCCGTGACACACCATCTACCGTGCACAACAGCCCTTCCGCGGAATCCTCTAACTCCACTACGCTCCTCCCCGTCCCGGTGACCAACTCTATCCCCTAGAGATCTCCACATCTCAGAGTTTACACTTTCCTCCTAGGGTTACGCATAGCCGTACATTTTCCTACCCAGGGGTCTCTTAAAAGACCCTACCTTATCCGCCTCCACCACCGCCGGCGGCAACCCATTCCACGCACGCAACACTCTCTGTGTCAAAAACGTATCCCCCGACATCTCCACAACACCCGCAACCTTTGTGTCATCAGCAAATTTACTAACCCATCCCTCCACTTCCTCATCCAGGTGATTTATAAAAATCACGAAGAGAAGGGGTCCCAGAGCAGATCCTGGAGGCACACCACTGGTCACCGACCTCCATGCAGAATATGACCCGTCTACAACCTCTCTTTGCGTTCTTTGACCAAGCCAATTCTGAATCCACAAAGCAATGTCCCCTTGGATCCCATGCCTCATTACTGTCCCAATTAGCCTTGCATGGGCTACCTAACCAAATGCCTTGCTGAAATCCTTATACACTACATTTATTGCTCTTCCTTCATCAATGTGTTTAATCACATCCTCAGAAAATTCAGTCGTACTCGTAAGGCACGACCTGCCCTGACAATGCCATACTGACTATTCCTAACATATTTCGCATCTCCAAATGTTCATAAATCCTGCCTTTCAGGATCTTTTCCAACAACGTACCAACCACTGGAGTAAGACTTAATGGTCTATAATTTCCTGGGCTGTCTCTACTCCCTTCGTTGAATAACAGAACAACATCCGCGAGCCTCCGATCCTCCGGATCTTCTCCAGTCCCCAATGATGATGCAATGATCATTGCCAGAGGCTTAGCAGTTTCTTCCCTCGCCTCCCAGAGTAGCCTGTGGTGCATCTCCGTCAGAAAATAGAAGTTTAATATAAGATTGTGATAGCGGGCAGTTTTAGCTGTCCGCGTATTGACTGTAAGTCATATACTGCAAAAGTACCATATAACCATATAAGCATATAACGATTACAGCAAGGAAACAGGCCATCTCGGCCCTTCTAGTCCGTGCCGAACTCTTACTCTCACCTAGTCCCGCCGACCTGCATTCAGCCCATAACCCTCCATTCCTTTGCTGTCCATATATCTATCCAATTTAACTTTAAACGACAACATCGAACCTGCCTCGACCACTTCTGCTGGAAGCTCGTTCCACACAGCCAGCACTCTCTGAGTAAAGAAGTTCCCCCTCGTGTTACCCCTAAACTTTTGCCCTTTAACTCATGTCACCTTGTTTGAATCTCCACCACACTCAATGGAAAAAAAGAGCTATCCAAGTCAACTCTATCTGTTCCCCCCCACCCCATATTTTAAATACCTCTATCAAGTCCCCCCTCAGGCTTCCACGCTCCAAAGGATAAAGACCCAACTTGATCAACCTTTCTCTTGCAACTTAGGAGATGAAACCCAGATAACATTCCAGTAAATCTTTTCTGTACTTTCTGAATTGTGTTGACATCTTTCCTATAATCCTATAACCGTATACAAACTTGGCCTTAGCAATGCCTTATACAATTTCATCATAACATCCCAACTTCTATACCCAATGCTCTGATGTATAAAGGCCAGCATACCAAAAGCTTTCTTTACCACCCTATCCACATGAGATTCCACCTTCAGGGAACCATGCACCATTATTCCTAGATCTCTCTGCCCTACTGCATTCTTCAGTGCCCTACCATTTACCATGTATGTCCTATTTTGATTAGTCCTACCAAAATGTAGCACCTCACATTTATCAGCACTAAACTCCATCTGTCATCTTTCAGCCCACTCCTCTCACTGGCCTAAATGTCTCTGCAAGCTTTGAAAACCTGCTTCATTATCCACAACTCCACCTGTCTTAGTATCATCTGCATACTTACTAATCCAAATCACCACCCCATCATCCAGATCATTAATATATATGACAAACTACATTGGACCCAGTACAGGTCCCTGAGGCACACCACTGGTCACCGGCCTCCAAACTGACAAACTGTTATTCACCACGACTCTCTGGCGTTTTCCATTCAGCCACTGCTGAATCAATTTTACTACTTCAATATTAATACCTAACGATTGAACCTTCCGAAGTAACCTTCCGTGTGGAAATTTTGTCAAAGGCCTTACTGAAGTCCATATAGACAACCTCCACCGCTTTACCCTCGTCAACTTTCCTCGTAATCTCTTCAAAAAAACAATCAGCTTTATCAAACATGACCTTTCACGCACAAATCCATGTAACTGTTCCTAATCAGACCCTGTCTATCCAGATAATTATGTATACCAGCTCTAAGAATACTTTCCATCAATTTATCCACCACTGACGTCAAACTCACAGGCCGACAACGTTTAGGGTTACTTAGGAACCTTATTAAACAGTGGAACAACATAAGCAATACGCCAATCCTCCGGCACCATCCCCGTTTCTAATGACCAGTGAAATATATCTCTCAGAGCTCCTGCTATTTTCAAACTAAATTCCCTCAAGGTCCTAGGTAATATCCCGTCAGTACCTGGAGACTTATCCACTTTTATATTCATTAAAAGCGCCAGTACTTCCTCTTATGTAATCATCATAGTTTCCATCACGACCCAACTTATTTCCCTTACCTTACACAATTCAATACCCTTCTCCTTAGTGAACACCGAAGAAAATAAATTGTTCAAAATCTCCCCCATCTCTTTTCGCACCGCACATAGCCGTCCACTCTGATTCTCTAAAGGATCAATTTTTATCCCTCACTATCGTTTTTGCTATTAATATAACTGCAGAAACCCTTTGGATTTATTTTCACCTTACTTGCCAAAGCCACCTCATATCTTATTTTAGCTTTTCTGATTTATTTCTTAAGATTATTTTTTTTACATTATTTATATTCCTCGAGCACCTCATTTACTCCAAGCTGCCTATATTTATTGTAGATCTCTCTCTTTTTTTCCGAATCAAGTTTCCAATATCCCTTGAAAACCATAGCTCTCTCAAACTTTTAATCTTTCCTTTCAACCTACCAGGAACATAAAGATCCTGTACCCTCAAAAATTCACCTTTAGATTACCTCCAATTCTCCATTACATCCTTCCCATGAAACAAATTGTGGATGTGGACCAGTGGGACGGAGCATGTCAATAGAAAATAGACACTAGACAATGGTTGCAGGCCATTCGGCTCTTCAAACCAGCACCGCCATTCACTGCGATCATGGCTGATCATCCACAATTAATATCCAGTTCATGTCTTATACCCATAACCTTTCAGTCCGCTCTCTTTAAGAGCTCTATCCATCCCTTTCTTGAAAGTATCCAGAGACTTGGCCTCCACTACTTTCTGGGGCAGAGCATTCCATATATCCACCACTTTCTGGGTGAAAAAGTTTTTCCTCAACACCGTTCTAAATGGCCTACCCCTTATTCTCAAACTGAGGCCTCTGGTTCTGGACTCACCCATCAGCGGGAACATGTTTCCTGCCTCCAGCGTGTCCAATCCCTTAATAATCTTATACGTTTCAATCAGATCCCCTCTCATCCTTCTAAATTCCAGAGTATACAAGCTCAGTCGCTCCAATCGTTCAACATATGACAGTCCCGCCATCCCGGGAAGGAACCCACTGAACCTACGCTGCACTCCCTCAATAGCAAGAATGTCCTTCCTCAAATTCGGAGACCAAAACTGCACACAGTACTCCAGGTGTGGTCTCACCAGGGCCCTGTACAGCTGCAGAAGGACCTCTTTACTCTTATACTCAATTCCCCTTGTTATGAAGGCCAGCATGCTATTAGCTTTCTTCACTGCCTGCTGTACCTGCATGCTTGCTTTCAGTGACTGACGTACAAGAACACCTAGATCTCGTTGTACTTCCCCTTTTCCTAACGTGACTCCATTTAGGTAATAATCTGCCTTCCTGTTCTTAGGAAAAGTAGATAACCTCAGCTTTTATCGACATTAAACTGCATCTGCCATGCATCCGCCCACACATCCAGCCTGTCCAATTCACCCTGAATTCTCATGACATTATCTACACATTTCACACTGCCACTCCGCTTTGTGTCATCTGCAAATTTGAGAATGTCACTTTTAATCCCTTCTTCTAAATCATTAATGTACAGTGTAAACAGCTACGGTCCCAGCACTGAACCCTGCCCGACTCCACTAGTCACCGCCTGCCATTCCGAAAGGGACCCCTTAATCGCTACTCTTTGTTTCCTGTCAGTCAGCCAATTTTCAATCCATGTCGGTACTCTGCCTCCAATACCATGTAACCTAATTTTGCCCACTAATCTCCTATGTGGGACTTTATCAAAGGCTTTCTGAAAGTCCAGATACACAACATCCACTGGCTCTCCCTTGTCCATTTTCATAGTTACATCCTCAAAAATCTCCAGAAGATCAGTCAAGCACGATTTCCCCTTTGTAAATCCATGCTGACTCGGAACTATCCTGTTACTCCTATCTAAATGTGTCGTAATTTCATCTTTTATAATTGACTCCAGCAGCTTTCCCACCACTGACGTCAGGTGAACCGTCTAGAATTCCCTGTTTCCTCTCTCCCTACTTTCTTGAAAAGTGGGACAATATTAGCCACCCTCCAATCCGCAGGACCTAATCCTGAATCTAGAGAACATTGCAAAATGATTACCAACGCGTACGTGATTTCTAAAGCCACCTCCTTAAGTACCCTGGGATACAGACGATCAGGTCCCGGGGACTTATCAGCTTTCAGACCCAACAGTTTCTCCAACATCATTTCCTGCCGAATATAAATTTCATTCAGTTCATCCATTACCCTATGACTTTTGCCCACTATTTGTCATAAATGTTCAGCGAAGATTCCTAAGTCAGCTCTCAGAGGTCCCGAACAGAGAGAGAGAGAGCAATACTTAACCTCCTGCTGCGGAACGAAACAAGGCAGATGTTGAATGTTTGTGCAGGGGTTTAGCTTCTAAACTGGCGCAAGGACAATATTGTTTGGAGCAGAAAGGATCTGGTACGTGTGGATTCTGGCAATAGTGTCTTTGGTAATTTGAATCCCAAGCGCTTTTAAATTTAGTGTAGAAGGGAATGGACTATACTGTGAATGGTCGGAAATGTTGAAGGAGAGAGAGACTTTGGTATACAAGCGGGGGCGGGGGGTATAAACACTGCTACTGGAACAGGGCGCCACCGCATTCAACGGGGCACAGAAACCATCGACACATTACTCGCCGTGACACCGACACGTTCTTCATCGTGACACTGATACACCGACACGTGCTGCATCGCAACACTAAACACACGCCTCCCCCTCTCCGTTATCCCCTTCCCCTCAAAAAACACCTCCGAAATCCGTGACACACGTCCTCCTCTGCACACTTCCATGTTTCCGTCACGCCCTGACTCCGCTACTCTCCTCCCCGTGCCCGTGACCAACTCCATCCCCTAGAGACCTCCACATCTTAGAGCTCACAACTGCCCCCTCCACAAGTTATTAATCTCTCGGTTCTGAGTGTTACCACAGCTCTGAATGCACAAGCCGCTCGTTTGGACAGAAAACACTTGCACCAAAGGCTGCAATCTTAACACCCTTTCTCTGGCCTCCTCCATCTTCCGCTTCCATCGGGTTCCACGCATTCAGAATCCCCGGGAGACACGCATAATTCCTGACGACTGAATGCCGATGTGCTTGGGATTGATGAGCGGGGAGCGCCGGGGAGGAAGGGAGTTTCACCCTCTTTCTTACACCGGTCGAGTGTGAGGCGATAGTCTGGCGTTTAATCAGACTCCAGTCAGAGATAGGCAACCAGTAAATGGGAACTCACACTTTCTGGCAGTGTGCAATATAAACAGCACTTTGCGGAAATTTCGGCATTTGAGCAGTAGGCAATCATGGGACAGGTTTCTTTAGCAAGTGCAAACTAATTTCAGGCAGCGGCAGGTGGAGCGGCCATTGTTGGAGGGGACATAGGAGGACTATACATTTTAGCTGGTGGCTGATGGGCCAGTTTACAGACAAACTGGAGGAGAACTAATATCCGAGCGAGGTGACTTGCCAGTACTGTGCATGTGGGAATTTGGTGAGAGTTTGTTAAACTGGAGCTGCTGGGAGATAGGACACAGAGTTGCCGAACAGATAGCGGATGTCTATGTGGAGACAGATATTGTAAAGACTGCAGAAATAGGCGGCAATCACACATGGCCGACCAAGAAGCGGGCATGTCCTGTGGTGCATATCTCTCAATGTTGGAAATTTTAAATAAAGGCATGTGAGCTCAGGGCATGAATGAACACTTCGCAGTTTGATATGGTCGCCATTATTGAAACTTGCTGGCAGGAGGAGCAGGCCGGTCAGCACGATATTTCGCGGTTCCCTATTTTCAGACGTCAAAAAGCGGAAGGCATTAAAGGAAGGGGGTGACATTACGAGAGACACAGATGGATCAGGGAACCGGTGCATTTCTTCCCCAGAGAGAAATGTATAATACCACGGAGTGGAAGGTGAGAGGGTATATCTTTATGGGAGATATGAGAGGCAGGAATTTGTTTACACAGAGAGCGTGGCTAACTGGAAAGTGCTACCAGAGGTGGTGGTGAAGGCGATAACATGGAGGCGTTTAATTGGCACCTTGACGGACACGTGGAATTGCAGGGATTGGAGGAATTGGACATTGTACACGTAAAAACGATTTAGGTATAAATTATTATTGGTCTAGCAAATAATTTGGGCCGAAGGTTCTGTAATGTTCTGTGATTTACGCTCGCTGCTCTGCATGAGCGGAAGAGAGTGATTTGAACTCAGAGGGTCGGAAGAGCAGGGGTGGCGTAGATCAGGGAATGTGACGATGGATTAACAAAGGCACGGAACGATTTTTCCACAGAAAACATGGGCAGTGAACGACCCACAAGGAGACACAGAATAGATTCAAGCATATGGCTAACCTGCGTTTTAGCAGCGACCCTCTTTCTCACGGGTATCTGCTGGAGGATTCATGGTGAGTTGAACAACGGTTTTTAGAACGACCAAACCACAGAGAATATGATACTGTTATATCACTCAACCTGATGTCAACACACAACATAATGTAGTAACGATTCACGGTAACACTGTCACGACCCTCGGCGTGGCACCGACACGTCACGCACTGTGACGTGGACACATCCCTCACTGTGACACAGACGTGTTCATCACTTTGAAACAGTCTCATCTCTTATCCTGACAGTAACAGCTACTCCACCGAAACACCGACATAACCGTCACCGTCACAAAGACAAATCCCTCACCGTGACACCGACAAGCCCGTCAGAGTGTCACCCACTCCTTCTGACTGTGAGAACAACGCTAAACATACTGTGACACTGACACATCCACCGTGTCCATAGAACCATAGAAACTACAGCACAGAAACAGGCCCTTCGGCCCTTCTTGGCTGTGCCGAACCATTTTCTGCCTAGTCCCACTGACCTGCACACGGACCATATCCCTCCATACACCTCCCATCCATGCATGTGTCCAATTTATTCTTAAATGTTAAAAAGAACCCGCATTTACCACCTCGTCTGGCAGCTCATTCCATACTCCCACCACTCTCTGTGTGAACAAGCCCCCCCTAATGATCCCTTTAAACTTTTCCCCCCTCACCCTTAACCCATGTCCTCTGTTTTTTTTTTCTCGCCTTGCCTCAGTGGAAAAAGCCTGCTTGCATTCACTCTATCTATACCTATCATAATTTTATATACTTCTATTAAATCTCCCCTCATTCTTCTACGCTCCAGGGAATAAAGTCCTAACCTATTCAACCTTTCTCTGTAACTGAGTTTCTCAAGTCCCGGCAACATCCTTGTAAACCTTCTCTTCACTCTTTCAACCTTATTTATATCCTTCCTGTAATTTGGTGACCAAAACTGAACACAATACTCCAGATTCGGCCACACCAATGCCTTATACAACCTCATCATAACATTCCAGCTCTTATACTCAATACTTTGATTAATAAAGGCCAATGTACCAAAAGCTCTCTTTACGACCCTATCTACCGGTGACGCCACTTTTAGGGAATTTTGTATCTGTATTCCCAGATCCCTCTGTTCCACTGCATTCCTCAGTGCCTTACCATTAACCCTGTATGTTCTACGTTGGTTTGTCCTTCCAACGTGCAATACCTCACACTTGTCAGTATTAAACTCCATCTGCCATTTTTCAGCCCATTTTTCCGGCTGGTCCAAATCCCTCTGCAGGCTCTGAAAACCTTCCTCACTGCTTACTACATCACCAATCTTTGTATCATCAGCAAACTTGCTGATCCAATTTACCACATTATCATCCAGATCATTGATATAGATGACAAATAACAATGGACCCAGCACTGATCCCTCTGGCACACCACTAGTCACAGGCCTCCACTCAGAGAAGCAATTCTCTACCACCACTCTCTGGCTTCTTCCATCGAGCCAATGTCTAATCCAATTTGCCATTCTCCATGTATCCCTAGCGACTGAATTTTCCTAACTGATCTCCCATGCGGGACCTTGCCAAAGGCCTTACTGAAGTCCATGTAGACAATATCCACTGCCTTCCCTTCATCCACTTTCCTGGTAACCTCCTCGAAAAACTCCAACAGATAGGTCAAACATGACCTACCACGCACAAAGCCATGTTGACTCTCCCTAATAAGCCCCTGTCTATCCAAATGCTTGTAGATTCTGTCTTTTAGTACTCTCTCCAATAACTTACCTACTACTGATGTTAAACTCACCGGCCTATAATTTTCCGGATTGCTTTTCGATCCTTTTTTAAACGTCAAATGGTTCTTGACACAGACACGCCACTCACGGCGACGTCGACATGTTTTCCACTGCAACATCAAACCACTGGACACTATGATACCAACGAGTCTCTCACTGCAACACGTCAAATCTCGCACTGTGATCTCGACATATCTCTCACCGTGACATAGAGATACATCGCGATGTGACTCGGTACACCTCTCACATGGATCAAAAAACACCTACAACAGTGACAGCTACGCGTCTCTCACTGAAACTCCGACTCGCTGTGACAGGGAATAAACTATCACTGCGACACTGACGCAGCCCCCATCGTGACACCAACAAAAAACTCGCTGATACCCTGTTAATCCCCTCAGCCTGTCTCAGACACGTACCGCACGGTGGCGCCGACGCCCCTCACTGTGTCACCAGCACACGCCTCACTGTGACACTGACGCACCACCCTCCGTGACCCGCTCAGTAGCGTGTCGCTGACACACTGTGAACGCCAAACATCCTACACCATCTCAGATCACCTCCGACCGAAACGACAAACCCCTTAGGGATGACTATCAGGAGATGAACAGGACCCAACCCCAATGTCGACCACAAGTCCATGAGTAAACTTCAACCTTCGAATCCAAGATATCTGAGATTTCCCAGCCGAATCTCTCCCAGAGAAGCTGTATCAATTCGGCTCCGAAACACACCTCACAGTGACACCGACACACCCTTCACCGTGACACTGAGACGCACTCACTGTGACACCGACAGGCTCCTCAGCGTGACCATCGAAGCTCCGCACCAATCAAGAACCTATCAATCTCTGCCTTCAATACATCCAACAACGTGGCCTCCACGGCTGGCTGCGGTAACAAACTCCACAAATTCACCACCATCCAGATATAGAAATTTCTCCACAAAACTGCTTTGAAAAGGCGACCCTCTGTCCTGAGGCTGTGCTCTTTTATCCTAGACTGCCCCACCAGGGGAAACATCCTTTCCACAGCGACCCTGTCCAGGCCTTTCAACATTCGAAAGGTTTTAATGAGATCCCCCCTTATTCTTCTAATTTCCACAGAGTACAGACCAGCTCCATCAAACCATCCTCGTATGATAAACCATCCATTCGCTGAATCACCCTTGCGAACCCCCTGTGTACCCTCTCCAATGCCTGCACATCTTTTCTAAGATAAGGGGCCCGCAACTGTTCACAATACTCAAGGTGAGGCCTCTCCTGTGCCTTATAAAGCCTCACAATGACATCCCTACCCTCGTATTCCAGACCTCTAGAAATGAATACTAACATTGAATTTACCTTCCTCACCACCGACTCGACCTTCAGTTATCCTTCAGGGTGTTCTGCACAAGGACTCCCAAGTCCCTCTGCATCTCAGATTCCTGGGTTTTCTCCACATTTAGAAACTAGTCCGCACATTTATTTCTACTGCCAAAGTGCATGACCGGGCATTTTCCAACATTATATTTCGTTTGACATTTTCTTGCCCATTCTCCAAATCTGTTAAGTCCTTCTGCATCCTACCTGTTTCCTCAACACGACCAGCCCCTCCACCAATCTTCATATGATCTGCAAACTTGGCAACAACCATCTATTCCATCATTTAAATCATTGATACACAGCATGAAAAGAAGTTGTTTCAACACCGACCCCTGCGGAGCACAACAAGTCACTGGCAGCCGACAGAAAAGGATCATTTTATTCCCAGTCACACCCCTTAACGTGATACCGACACACCGCTCACTGTAGCACCGACACACGGTTCACCGTGACAACGACACCCCCATCACCTCCTCTCTCAGTGTTACAGATCCGTCAGTCTCTGATCGCCTCCGATCAAAATTATCAGAGACTTCTGGAAGAATATCAAGGGATGAACAGGACCCAGCGCCAACGCCGACTGCAAAACGACGAGCTGAACTCCACCCTTGAATACAGGACAACCGAGAATTCACGCCTGGATCTCTCCCTGAGGACCTGTCTCAAGAATGTTTCGGCCCTCGACAACAACGTCTCCGTCCTCGAAAGCAAGTTATTTGTTCTCGAGAGCAACCACTCCACCCTTGAAAACAAGGTGTTAGTCCTGGAAAGCAACCTCTCCGTCCTGAGCAGCAATCTCTCTGATCAGCGCCAAATGCAAACCCATCTCCTTGACAACTTCAGACACCTCGAAATAAAGTACGGAGCTCTCAACGAAACCAAGGCTGAAATCTGCCAACTGCTGTCCAGTAGAAAGGGTGAGATAACATCCACACTTCCCGCGCTACTAATCACAAGGCAGAGATGGGAGGGGAGGCTGTAGTCTGGGGCTGATATCGGGACTGTACGATGAGACGTGCGGCGATACCCGGCAAGTGCGTGAACGGACGGTGTAGCGCAAGCGACACCTAGTGTCTGATCCCGGCAAGTGCGTGAATGGACGGTGTAGCGGGAGCGACATCTAGTGTCTGAACCTGGCAAGTGCGTGAAGGGACGGTGTAGCGGGTGCGACACCTAGTGTCTGAACCCGGCAAGTGCGTGAATGGACGGTGTGGCGGGAGCGACACCTAGTGTCTGATCCCAGCAAGTGCGTGAATGGACGGTGTAGCGGGAGCGACATCTAGTGTCTGAACCTGGCAAGTGCGTGAAGGGACGGTGTAGCGGGTGCGACACCTAGTGTCTGAACCCGGCAAGTGCGTGAAGGGACGGTGCAGCGGGAGCGATATCTAGTGCCTGAATGCGGGCAGTGCGTGAAGGGACGGTGTGACGGGAGCGGCACCTAGTGTCTGAACCCGGCAAGTACGTGAAGCGACGGTGTAGCGGGAGCGACACCTAGTATCTGATCCCAGCAAGTGCGTGAATGGACGGTGTAGCAGGAGCGACACCTTGTGCCTGATGCCGGCAAGTGCGTGAAGGGACGGTGTGACGGGAGCGACACCTACTGTCTGGACCCGGGAGTGCAATGTTGTCGCTGCACAGGAGGAGCTTCACTCTGCATTCGATAGGAGAGCGGAGAAGCTCTGATCCCCGAATATGAGTGGCGTAATAGTGTGGAGGGAGATTCACTCTGTGTCTGACCCCTGAAGGGTGTGATGGGACGGTGTGGAAGGAGATTCACTCTGTGTGTCTGACCCCGGGAGTGTGTGGTGGGACGGTGTGGAGGGAGATTCACTCTGTGTCTGACTCCTGAAGGATGTGATGGGACGGTGTGGAGGGAGATTCACTCTGTGTGTCTGACCCAGGGAGTGTGTGATGGGACGGTGTGGAGGGAGGTTCACTCTGTGTCTGACCCCGGGAATGAGTGATGGGACGGTGTGGAGGGAGATTCACTCTGTGTCTGACCGCGGGAATGTGTGATGGGACGGTGCGGAGGGAGTTTCACTCTCTGTCTGACCCCGGAAGGGTGTAATGTGACGGTGTGGAGGGAGATTCACTCTGTGTCTGACCGCGGGAATGTGTGATGGGACGGTGCGGACAGAGCGACATTCTGTGTCTGATTTCTAGTGGGTGTACTGGAAGATATGGTGGGAGATTCACTGTTCCTTGTTCCTGAATTGCAGAGCCAGAGTGTTCCCAGGACTGGATCAGATATGAAGGTCCAATTTGAAAGATCTTACGATGTGGCAAAGCAACATTGTTCAAACTCCTGTTCAAAGCTTTTTGAAATATATGCAACAGAGGAAGAGGTATGTGTGAAATTGACGGTACACCTACACCAGAGTAAAGCTCTCTCCACACCGTCCCATCGCACACGCACCCGGTGTTAGAGACAGAAAGAAGCCCACTCCACACCGTCTCATCACACACTCCCGGGGTCAGGCACAGAGTGAATCTCCCTCCACACCGTCCCATCACACACTCCCGGGGTCAGCCACAGAGTGAATCTCCCTCCACACCGTCCGATCACACACTCCCAGGGTCAGACACAGAGTGTATCCCCCTCCACACTGTCCGATCACGCAACCACGCGGTTAGACAGAGCGTGACACTCCTTAACTTGTGTTGGTCCTCAGGCATTAATGAGAGGAATTTAAATTCACAGTATTTTGTTTACAACGCTCTCCACGATCAACAAGGATTACATGGAACATACTGGATTGGAAAATGCAATAGCGGGTGAGCTTTTGGGTCGTGGAGGTCTTTGAACCGACAGAAGGTCAGTGGAATTAGGTTGGACTGTGATACAATGCTGCAGGGAGTCAACCGGTCAGCGGGATTAGACTGTGGACCGTCAGATCCTTGTGGAGGAGAGCGCAGAGCACGAGGAATTGTTTGATGACTTACACGGGCTGTGGGGACAGAGTGGGCAGTGGGTTAGTCTGGATACTGACACGGGCTGTGAGGAGAGAGTGGGCAGTGGGTTTAGTCTGGAGACTGACACGGGCTGTGAGGAGAGAGTGGGCAGTGGGTTTAGTCTGGATACTGACACGGGCTGTGAGGAGAGAGTGGGCAGTGGGTTTAGTCTGGAGACTGACACGGGCTGTGAGGAGAGAGTGGGCAGTGGGTTTAGTCTGGAGACTGACACGGGCTGTGAGGAGAGAGTGGGCAGTGGGTTTAATCTGGAGACTGACACGGTCTGTGAGGAGAGAGTGGGCAGTGGGTTTAGTCTGGATGCTGACACGGGCTGTGAGGAGAGAGTGGGCAGTTTGTTTAGTCTGGAGACTGACACGGGCTGTGAGGAGAGAGTGGGCAGTGGGATTAGTCTGGAGACTGACACGGGCTGTGAGGAGAGTATGGGCAGTTTGTTTAGTCTGGAGACTGACACGGTCTGTGAGGAGAGAGTGGGCAGTGGGGTTAGTCTGGAGACTGACACGGGCTGTGAGGAGAGAGTGGGCAGTGGGATTAGTCTGGAGACTGACACAGGCTGTGAGGAGAGTATGGGCAGTTTGTTTAGTCTGGAGACTGACACAGGCTGTGAGGAGAGAGTGGGCAGTGGGGTTAGTCTGGAGACTGACACGGGCTGTGAGGAGAGAGTGGGCAGTGGGATTAGTCTGGAGACTGACACGGGCTGTGAGGAGAGAGTGGGCAGTGGGTTAGTCTGGATACTGACACGGGCTGTGAGGAGAGAGTGGGCAGTGGGTTTAGTCTGGAGACTGACACGGGCTGTGAGGAGAGAGTGGGCAGTGGGTTTAGTCTGGATACTGACACGGGCTGTGAGGAGAGAGTGGGCAGTGGGGTTAGTCTGGAGACTGACACGGGCTGTGAGGAGAGAGTGGGCAGTGGGGTTAGTCTGGAGACTGACACGGGCTGTGAGGAGAGAGTGGGCAGTGGGGTTAGTCTGGAGACTGACACGGGCTGTGAGGAGAGAGTGGGCAGTGGGTTAGTCTGGATACTGACACGGGCTGTGAGGAGAGAGTGGGCAGTGGGTTTAGTCTGGAGACTGACACGGGCTGTGAGGAGAGAGTGGGCAGTGGGTTTAGTCTGGATACTGACACGGGCTGTGAGGAGAGAGTGGGCAGTGGGGTTAGTCTGGAGACTGACACGGGCTGTGAGGAGAGAGTGGGCAGTGGGTTTAGTCTGGATACTGACACGGGCTGTGAGGAGAGAGTGGGCAGTGGGTTTAGTCTGGAGACTGACACGGGCTGTGAGGAGAGAGTGGGCAGTGGGTTTAATCTGGAGACTGACACGGTCTGTGAGGAGAGAGTGGGCAGTGGGGTTAGTCTGGAGACTGACACAGGCTGTGAGGAGAGAGTGGGCAGTGGGATTAGTCTGGAGACTGACACGGGCTGTGAGGAGAGAGTGGGCAGTGGGATTAGTCTGGAGACTGACACAGGCTGTGAGGAGAGTATGGGCAGTTTGTTTAGTCTGGAGACTGACACGGGCTGTGAGGAGAGAGTGGGCAGTGGGGTTAGTCTGGAGACTGACACGGGCTGTGAGGAGAGAGTGGGCAGTTTGTTTAGTCTGGAGACTGACACGGGCTGTGAGGAGAGAGTGGGCAGTGGGGTTAGTCTGGAGACTGACACGGGCTGTGAGGATTGAGTGGGCAGTGGGGTTAGTCTGGAGACTGACACGGGCTGTGAGGAGAGAGTGGGCAGTGGGATTAGTCTGGAGACTGACACGGGCTGTGAGGAGAGAGTGGGCAGTGGGGTTAGTCTGGAGACTGACACGGCCTGTGAGGAGAGAGTGGGCAGTGGGGTTAGTCTGGAGACTGACACGGGCTGTGAGGAGAGAGTGGGCAGTGGGGTTAGTCTGGAGACTGACACGGGCTGTGAGGAGAGAGTGGGCAGTGGGTTTAGTCTGGATACTGACACGGTCTGTGAGGAGAGAGTGGGCAGTGGGTTTAGTCTGGAGACTGACACGGGCTGTGAGGAGAGAGTGGGCAGTGGGGTTAGTCTGGAGACTGACACGGGCTGTGAGGAGAGAGTGGGCAGTGGGATTAGTATTATGGGATTTGACAGAGTTCTGTGGGGTGACAGTGGGGCAGTGGGATTAATATGGGGACAGACTCAAGTCCCTGGGGTGACGGTGGGGCAGTGGGATTAATATGGGGACAGACTCAAGTCCCTGGGGTGACGGTGGGACAGTGGGATTAATATGGGGACAGACTCAAGTCCCTGGGGTGACGGTGGGGCAGTGGGATTAATATGGGGACAGACTCAAGTCCCTGGGGTGACGGTGGGGCAGTGGGATTAATATGGGGACAGACTCAAGTCCCTGGGGTGACGGTGGGACAGTGGGATTAATATGGGGACAGACTCAAGTCCCTGGGGTGACGGTGGGGCAGTGGGATTAATATGGGGACAGACTCAAGTCCCTGGGGTGACGGTGGGGCAGTGGGATTAATATGGGGACAGACTCAAGTCCCTGGGGTGACGGTGGGACAGTGGGATTAATATGGGGACAGACTCAAGTCCCTGGGGTGACGGTGGGACAGTGGGGTTAATATGGGGACAGACTCAAGTCCCTGGGGTGACGGTGGGGCAGTGGGATTAATATGGGGACAGACTCAAGTCCCTGGGGTGACGGTGGGGCAGTGGGATTAATATGGGGACAGACTCAAGACCCTGGGGTGACGGTGGGGCAGTGGGATTAATATGGGGACAGACTCAAGTCCCTGGGGTGACGGTGGGACAGTGGGATTAATATGGGGACAGACTCAAGTCCCTGGGGTGACGGTGGGACAGTGGGATTAATATGGGGACAGACTCAAGTCCCTGGGGTGACGGTGGGACAGTGGGATTAATATGGGGACAGACTCAAGTCCCTGGGGTGACGGTGGGACAGTGGGATTAATATGGGGACAGACTCAAGTCCCTGGGGTGACGGTGGGACAGTGGGATTAATATGGGGACAGACTCAAGTCCCTGGGGTGACGGTGGGACAGTGGGATTAATATGGGGACAGACTCAAGTCCCTGGGGTGACGGTGGGACAGTGGGATTAATATGGGGACAGACTCAAGTCCCTGGGGTGACGGTGGGGCAGTGGGATTAATATGGGGACAGACTCAAGTCCCTGGGGTGACGGTGGGGCAGTGGGATTAATATGGGGACAGACTCAAGTCCCTGGGGTGACGGTGGGGCAGTGGGATTAATATGGGGACAGACTCAAGTCCCTGGGGTGACGGTGGGGCAGTGGGATTAATATGGGGACAGACTCAAGTCCCTGGGGTGACGGTGGGGCAGTGGGATTAATATGGGGACAGACTCAAGTCCCTGGGGTGACGGTGGGGCAGTGGGATTAATATGGGGACAGACTCAAGTCCCTGGGGTGACGGTGGGGCAGTGGGATTAATATGGGGACAGACTCAAGTCCCTGGGGTGACGGTGGGACAGTGGGATTAATATGGGGGCAGACTCAAGTCCCTGGGGTGACGGTGGGACAGTGGGATTAATATGGGGACAGACTCAAGTCCCTGGGGTGACGGTGGGACAGTGGTATTAATATGGGGGCAGACTCAAGTCCCTGGGGTGACGGTGGGACAGTGGTATTAATATGGGGACAGACTCAAGTCCCTGGGGTGACGGTGGGACAGTGGTATTAATATGGGGACAGACTCAAGTCCCTGGGGTGACGGTGGGGCAGTGGGATTAATATGGGGACAGACTCAAGTCCCTGGGGTGACGGTGGGGCAGTGGGATTAATATGGGGACAGACTCAAGTCCCTGGGGTGACGGTGGGGCAGTGGGATTAATATGGGGACAGACTCAAGTCCCTGGGGTGACGGTGGGACAGTGGGATTAATATGGGGACAGACTCAAGTCCCTGGGGTGACGGTGGGACAGTGGGATTAATATGGGGACAGACTCAAGTCCCTGGGGTGACGGTGGGACAGTGGGATTAATATGGGGACAGACTCAAGTCCCTGGGGTGACGGTGGGGCAGTGGGATTAATATGGGGACAGACTCAAGTCCCCGGGGTGACGGTGGGGCAGTGGGATTAATATGGGGACAGACTCAAGTCCCCGGGGTGACGGTGGGGCAGTGGGATTAATATGGGGACAGACTCAAGTCCCTGGGGTGACGGTGGGGCAGTGGGATTAATATGGGGACAGACTCAAGTCCCTGGGGTGACGGTGGGGCAGTGGGATTAATATGGGGACAGACTCAAGTCCCTGGGGTGACGGTGGGACAGTGGGATTAATATGGGGACAGACTCAAGTCCCTGGGGTGACGGTGGGGCAGTGGGATTAATATGGGGACAGACTCAAGTCCCTGGGGTGACGGTGGGGCAGTGGGATTAATATGGGGACAGACTCAAGTCCCTGGGGTGACGGTGGGACAGTGGGATTAATATGGGGACAGACTCAAGTCCCTGGGGTGACGGTGGGGCAGTGGGATTAATATGGGGACAGACTCAAGTCCCTGGGGTGACGGTGGGGCAGTGGGATTAATATGGGGACAGACTCAAGTCCCTGGGGTGACGGTGGGGCAGTGGGATTAATATGGGGACAGACTCAAGTCCCTGGGGTGACGGTGGGGCAGTGGGATTAATATGGGGACAGACTCAAGTCCCTGGGGTGACGGTGGGGCAGTGGGATTAATATGGGGACAGACTCAAGTCCCTGGGGTGACGGTGGGACAGTGGGATTAATATGGGGACAGACTCAAGTCCCTGGGGTGACGGTGGGACAGTGGGATTAATATGGGGACAGACTCAAGTCCCTGGGGTGACGGTGGGACAGTGGGATTAATATGGGGACAGACTCAAGTCCCTGGGGTGACGGTGGGACAGTGGGATTAATATGGGGACAGACTCAAGTCCCTGGGGTGACGGTGGGACAGTGGGATTAATATGGGGACAGACTCAAGTCCCTGGGGTGACGGTGGGACAGTGGGATTAATATGGGGACAGACTCAAGTCCCTGGGGTGACGGTGGGACAGTGGGATTAATATGGGGACAGACTCAAGTCCCTGGGGTGACGGTGGGGCAGTGGGATTAATATGGGGACAGACTCAAGTCCCTGGGGTGACGGTGGGGCAGTGGGATTAATATGGGGACAGACTCAAGTCCCTGGGGTGACGGTGGGACAGTGGGATTAATATGGGGACAGACTCAAGTCCCTGGGGTGACGGTGGGACAGTGGGATTAATATGGGGACAGACTCAAGTCCCTGGGGTGACGGTGGGACAGTGGGATTAATATGGGGACAGACTCAAGTCCCTGGGGTGACGGTGGGACAGTGGGATTAATATGGGGACAGACTCAAGTCCCTGGGGTGACGGTGGGACAGTGGGATTAATATGGGGACAGACTCAAGTCCCTGGGGTGACGGTGGGACAGTGGGATTAATATGGGGACGGACTCAAGTCCCTGGGGTGACGGTGGGGCAGTGGGATTAATATGGGGACGGACTCAAGTCCCTGGGGTGACGGTGGGGCAGTGGGATTAATATGGGGACGGACTCAAGTCCCTGGGGTGACGGTGGGGCAGTGGGATTAATATGGGGACGGACTCAAGTCCCTGGGGTGACGGTGGGGCAGTGGGATTAATATGGGGACGGACTCAAGTCCCTGGGGTGACGGTGGGGCAGTGGGATTAATATGGGGACAGACTCAAGTCCCTGGGGTGACGGTGGGGCAGTGGGATTAATATGGGGACAGACTCAAGTCCCTGGGGTGACGGTGGGGCAGTGGGATTAATATGGGGACAGACTCAAGTCCCTGGGGTGACGGTGGGGCAGTGGGATTAATATGGGGACAGACTCAAGTCCCTGGGGTGACGGTGGGGCAGTGGGATTAATATGGGGACAGACTCAAGTCCCTGGGGTGACGGTGGGGCAGTGGGATTAATATGGGGACAGACTCAAGTCCCTGGGGTGACGGTGGGGCAGTGGGATTAATATGGGGACAGACTCAAGTCCCTGGGGTGACGGTGGGGCAGTGGGATTAATATGGGGACAGACTCAAGTCCCTGGGGTGACGGTGGGGCAGTGGGATTAATATGGGGACAGACTCAAGTCCCTGGGGTGACGGTGGGGCAGTGGGATTAATATGGGGACAGACTCAAGTCCCTGGGGTGACGGTGGGGCAGTGGGATTAATATGGGGACAGACTCAAGTCCCTGGGGTGACGGTGGGGCAGTGGGATTAATATGGGGACAGACTCAAGTCCCTGGGGTGACGGTGGGGCAGTGGGATTAATATGGGGACAGACTCAAGTCCCTGGGGTGACGGTGGGGCAGTGGGATTAATATGGGGACAGACTCAAGTCCCTGGGGTGACGGTGGGGCAGTGGGATTAATATGGGGACAGACTCAAGTCCCTGGGGTGACGGTGGGGCAGTGGGATTAATATGGGGACAGACTCAAGTCCCTGGGGTGACGGTGGGGCAGTGGGATTAATATGGGGACAGACTCAAGTCCCTGGGGTGACGGTGGGGCAGTGGGATTAATATGGGGACAGACTCAAGTCCCTGGGGTGACGGTGGGGCAGTGGGATTAATATGGGGACAGACTCAAGTCCCTGGGGTGACGGTGGGGCAGTGGGATTAATGTGGGGACAGACTCGTCCCTGGGGTGACGGTGGGACAGTGGGATTAATGTGGGGACAGACTCAAGTCCCTGGGGTGACGGTGGGACAGTGGGATTAATGTGGGGACAGACTCAAGTCCCTGGGGTGACGGTGGGACAGTGGGATTAATGTGGGGACAGACTCAAGTCCCTGGGGTGACGGTGGGACAGTGGGATTAATGTGGGGACAGACTCAAGTCCCTGGGGTGACGGTGGAACAGTGGGATTAATGTGGGGACAGACTCAAGTCCCTGGGGTGACGGTGGGACAGTGGGATTAATGTGGGGACAGACTCAAGTCCCTGGGGTGACGGTGGGACAGTGGGATTAATATGGGGACAGACTCAAGTCCCTGGGGTGACGGTGGGACAGTGGGATTAATATGGGGACAGACTCAAGTCCCTGGGGTGACGGTGGGACAGTGGGATTAATATGGGGACAGACTCAAGTCCCTGGGGTGACGGTGGGACAGTGGGATTAATATGGGGACAGACTCAAGTCCCTGGGGTGACGGTGGGGCAGTGGGATTAATATGGGGACAGACTCAAGTCCCTGGGGTGACGGTGGGACAGTGGGATTAATATGGGGACAGACTCAAGTCCCTGGGGTGACGGTGGGGCAGTGGGATTAATATGGGGACAGACTCAAGTCCCTGGGGTGACGGTGGGGCAGTGGGATTAATATGGGGACAGACTCAAGTCCCTGGGGTGACGGTGGGACAGTGGGATTAATATTGGACAGACTCAAGTCCCTGGGGTGACGGTGGGGCAGTGGGATTAATATGGGGACAGACTCAAGTCCCTGGGGTGACGGTGGGACAGTGGGATTAATGTGGGGACAGACTCAAGTCCCTGGGGTGACGGTGGGACAGTGGGATTAATGTGGGGACAGACTCAAGTCCCTGGGGTGACGGTGGGACAGTGGGATTAATGTGGGGACAGACTCAAGTCCCTGGGGTGACGGTGGGACAGTGGGATTAATGTGGGGACAGACTCAAGTCCCTGGGGTGACGGTGGGACAGTGGGATTAATGTGGGGACAGACTCAAGTCCCTGGGGTGACGGTGGGACAGTGGGATTAATATGGGGACAGACTCAAGTCCCTGGGGTGACGGTGGGGCAGTGGGATTAATATGGGGACAGACTCAAGTCCCTGGGGTGACGGTGGGGCAGTGGGATTAATATGGGGACAGACTCAAGTCCCTGGGGTGACGGTGGGACAGTGGGATTAATATGGGGACAGACTCAAGTCCCTGGGGTGACGGTGGGACAGTGGGATTAATATGGGGACAGACTCAAGTCCCTGGGGTGACGGTGGGACAGTGGGATTAATATGGGGACAGACTCAAGTCCCTGGGGTGACGGTGGGACAGTGGGATTAATATGGGGACAGACTCAAGTCCCTGGGGTGACGGTGGGGCAGTGGGATTAATATGGGGACAGACTCAAGTCCCTGGGGTGACGGTGTGGCAGTGGGATTAATATGGGGACAGACTCAAGTCCCTGGGGTGACGGTGGGGCAGTGGGATTAATATGGGGACAGACTCAAGTCCCTGGGGTGACGGTGGGGCAGTGGGATTAATATGGGGACAGACTCAAGTCCCTGGGGTGACGGTGGGGCAGTGGGATTAGTATGGGGACAGACTCAAGTCCCTGGGGTGACGGTGGGGCAGTGGGATTAATATGGGGACAGACTCAAGTCCCTGGGGTGACGGTGGGGCAGTGGGATTAATATGGGGACAGACTCAAGTCCCTGGGGTGACGGTGGGGCAGTGGGATTAATATGGGGACAGACTCAAGTCCCTGGGGTGACGGTGGGACAGTGGGATTAATATGGGGACAGACTCAAGTCCCTGGGGTGACGGTGGGACAGTGGGATTAATATGGGGACAGACTCAAGTCCCTGGGGTGACGGTGGGACAGTGGGATTAATATGGGGACAGACTCAAGTCCCTGGGGTGACGGTGGGACAGTGGGATTAATATGGGGACAGACTCAAGTCCCTGGGGTGACGGTGGGACAGTGGGATTAATATGGGGACAGACTCAAGTCCCTGGGGTGACGGTGGGACAGTGGGATTAATATGGGGACAGACTCAAGTCCCTGGGGTGACGGTGGGACAGTGGGATTAATATGGGGACAGACTCAAGTCCCTGGGGTGACGGTGGGACAATGGGATTAATATGGGGACAGACTCAAGTCCCTGGGGTGACGGTGGGACAGTGGGATTAATATGGGGACAGACTCAAGTCCCTGGGGTGACGGTGGGACAGTGGGATTAATATGGGGACAGACTCAAGTCCCTGGGGTGACGGTGGGACAGTGGGATTAATATGGGGACAGACTCAAGTCCCTGGGGTGACGGTGGGACAGTGGGATTAATATGGGGACAGACTCAAGTCCCTGGGGTGACGGTGGGACAGTGGGATTAATATGGGGACAGACTCAAGTCCCTGGGGTGACGGTGGGACAGTGGGATTAATATGGGGACAGACTCAAGTCCCTGGGGTGACGGTGGGACAGTGGGATTAATATGGGGACAGACTCAAGTCCCTGGGGTGACGGTGGGACAGTGGGATTAATATGGGGACAGACTCAAGTCCCTGGGGTGACGGTGGGACAGTGGGATTAATATGGGGACAGACTCAAGTCCCTGGGGTGACGGTGGGACAGTGGGATTAATATGGGGACAGACTCAAGTCCCTGGGGTGACGGTGGGACAGTGGGATTAATATGGGGACAGACTCAAGTCCCTGGGGTGACGGTGGGACAGTGGGATTAATATGGGGACAGACTCAAGTCCCTGGGGTGACGGTGGGACAGTGGGATTAATATGGGGACAGACTCAAGTCCCTGGGGTGACGGTGGGACAGTGGGATTAATATGGGGACAGACTCAAGTCCCTGGGGTGACGGTGGGACAGTGGGAACACTTTCTGGACTGGCACAGATTTAAGTACTCCGTCCTGAAATTGATTCCTCCTCTTTAACAGGAAAGTGGCCTCTAAGGCCGAGTACACGGTGACCTTTAGAAAGTACGAGTGCACGGAATGTAAATCCGGCAGGGCTAACCGCTGCAATAATTATCATCACCATTTCATCTGTGAGAAGCCAGCACCTTTGTGCCCGGATATTCCTGGAAAGTTCCAGGATCTCTGTCAAAAGCCGGCGCTGTCCACTTGGACAAAGTGACAGCCCCCTCTTTGTCCTTCCACTCACTCCCGCACTCGCACTCACCCGTCCCTCTTGCCGGGCGCCACCATCCTAATGCCCTCTCTCTTTCTCTCGCACTCTGATTTGCCATGTTACCCTTTCTTAGCCCCCGTCCCTCCAATCTCTCTCTCCGTCTTCGCTCCTCATTTCCTCCTTCCCTCACTCTCTCTCAAATCTTCCCCATCTCTCTCCCTAGTTTCTCTATTCCCTCTCTACCCCTCTCTCGCCCAACCCTCTCCACCTATCTTACCCATTTCACTCTCCTCCTCTTTCTTCATCTATTCTCCCCTCAATGCTTTGTTTTCTGGTTCTCCATACCGCAATTCTGTTGAAAAAGGCGCTGCTGTCTGTGCCCCTCGTGGTTCTACACACCTCTGTTCTGTCACCTCTACACTCCAAGGCATAAGATCCTGATTAACCCCCATTCCTGCTCATAACTTAGTACCTCTGTCCCGGTATTATCCTCGTAAATCTTCCTCTGCACTCTTCCCAGCTCAACGGCATCTTTCCTACAGCAGGGCGACCAAATCCGAACACCGTACTCCCAGTGCGGCCTCACCGACGTCTCGTACAACTGGGACGTGACCTCCGACTCCCGTACTCCGTGTCCTGACTGATGAAGGCCAGCGTGTCAAATATCCTCTCTATCCCTCTCGCATCTTTTCCAACAGAATCAGGAACTAATTAATTATCTGTGACTTATAAGCCCCGAGATTTGTTCTTTTGCCCCAAGAGTATTGCGCAAGGAAGTAAAATTAATGTAAATTATAAAAAAGCAATAAACACCGCAAAACAAATATGGAGGTGGTGTCGGACAACGGAAATGCGATGGTGCAGGAGAAAGAGGTGTTGCTGAATCGTTGGGGCTCCAGGCTCCCAATGGTAGTAATGAGCAGGGAGCTTGTCCCGGGTGGTGATGGATGTCGCCGCCTCGAGGCATTGCATCTTGAATAGGCCCTTGACGGTGGGGTTGGTGGTGCCCGTGATAAATCTAGAGCCCTCTGTACCCTCTGGCGACCCTGTGTGTTCTAAACTCCACCTCAGCTTCCAACGATCATCTGTGAACATTCGGTACTCTTCAATGAAAGGCAAATTCTTATCAAACACCTGACGTCGGAATCCCTTCTGTAACGAGAGGAGTATAGGAGGTGGTGAAGGAAAATACAGGGTTGGGTCTGGAATACATTCAGACACAAACTCGAAATAAACAAGACGACAGCAACGAAATCCAAAGATAAAATCACAAACAGTATTACTAGAAATAGATCTCTTACAGTTGAGCACCGAGTGCTCGGCACGAGTCCTCTGACGACACACATTGCATGCAGGAGTGTTACAGGCAATAATAGCCAGTCTGAGTCCAATAGGGAAAGGGACAGTGAACCACACTCCAGGGAATGGACGTGCCGAAATTTCGATGCCTGCCACTGTTCCGTCGAAACTATGGCAACTTCTTCGTGCTTGCATGAATGAGTTGGGCCCACTGTAGACCCTCTGAGTTGCTGACACCCAAAAACGTGAGCCCTGACAGGGCGAAACAAAATCTGATGTAGCAGTACTTCAGAGGAACAAAGGAAATTACAGAGGTACTGGAATGGCGTGCGTTTCTAGGGAAAATGAAGAAGGTGCAGGACACGTGTATTCCAAAAATGAAGAAATACTCAAACGGCAAAATAGTACAACGGCGGATGGCAAGGGAAGTGAAAGCCATTGTAAAAGCAAAAGAAACGGCATACAGCAAAACAAAAAAAAAAAGTGGGAAGACAGGGGATTAGGAAGTTTATAAAAACCTACAGATTGCAACTAAAAAAAATAGACGGGAAAAGATGAGATATGAAAGCAAGCTAGCAAACAATATCAAAGGGGGGAGTAAAAGTTTATTTTTCCAAGAATGTTCAAAATGGAAGGGAAATGAGAGTGGATAGAGGACCGCTAGAAAATGAGGTCAGGGGAATAATAACGGGGGACAAGGAGATGGCTGATGACTAAATGAGCATTTTACATCTGTCTTCACTGTGGAAGACTAGGGCATTATTCCTGATGTTGTAGTGTCTGAAGGAAGAGAACTCTGAACAGTACCTACCACAAGGGAGAAGATGCTCAAAACGCTCAGAGACCTAAGTCACCTGGACCTGAGGCAAGCCGGGGAGAAATTACCTGCAATAGAGGAGATGTGGACCGCGGAGACATTCAACTTTAGGGACTCCCCGACACCTGCATGTTGGAGAAGAGGAGATAGAAACATAGAAACATAGAAAATAGGTGCAGGAGTAGGCCATTCGGCCCTTCGAGCCTGCACCGCCATTTATTATGATCATAGCTGATCATCCAACTCAGAACACCGCCCCAGCCTTCCCTCCATACCGCCTGATCCCCGTAGCCACAAGGGCCATGTCTAACTCCCTCTTAAATATAGCCAATGAACTGGCCTCAACTGTTTCCTGTGGCAGAGAATTCCACAGATTCACCACCCTCTGCGTGAAGAAGTTTTTCCTAATCTCGTTCCTAAAAGGCTTCCCCTCTATCCTCAAGCTGTGACCCCTTGTTCTGGACTTCCCCAACATCGGGAACAATCTTCCTGCATCTAGCCTGTCCAATCCCTTTAGGATCTTATACGTTTCAATCAGAGCCCCCCTCAATCTTCTAAATTCCAACGAGTACAAGCCCAGTTCATCCAGTCTTTCTTCATATGAAAGTCCTGCCATCCCAGGAATCAATCTGGTGAACCTTCTCTGTACTCCCTCTATGGCAAGGATGTCTTTCCTCAGATTAGGGGACCAAAACTGCACACAATACTCCAGGTGTGGTCTCACCAAGGCCTTGTACAACTGCAGTAGTACCTCCCTGCTCCTGTACTCGAATCCTCTCGCTATAAATGGAGAAGATGTTGGATGTGGAAGATTATTTTACTGACGTGTCTGATGTGGGTTGTTCCAACAGCACTCGCCACACTGGTCCCACTCGAGTGGGAAAGTGTATAGTCATGCATTTTTGTGGAAGAAATAAACTGACAGTCGATTACTTAGATGGCGAGAGATTTCAAATTGCATAAATGCAAAGGGGCTTGGGAGTGTTTGTGCAAGATTAGCTTAAAAGTTAACCTCCAGGTTGAGTCGGTGGTGAAGAGGGCGAATGCAATGTTGGCATTCATTTCAAGACGTATAGAACATAAACATAAAGTTGTGGTGGTAGGGGATATTAATTTTCCGTATATTGATTGGGGCTCCCATACTGTTAGGGACCTAAATGGTTTAGAGTTTGTAAAATGTGTTCAGGAAAGTTTTCTAAACCAATATATAGAGGTACCAACCAAAATGGATGCAATATTGCATCTCCTGTTAGGAAACGAGGAAGGGCAAGTGACGGAAGTGTGTTTAGGGGAGCACTTTGGTTCCAGTGATCATAACACCGTTAGTTTCAACTTGATAATGGACAAGGATAGATCTGGTGCTAGTGTTGAGGCTCTGAACTGGAAGAAGTTCAAATTTGAAGATATGAGAAAGGATCTAAAAAGCATGGATTATGACAGGTTGTTCTCTGGCAAGGATGTGATCGGCAAGAGGGAAGCCTTCAAAGGAGAAATTTTGAGAGTGCAGAGCTTGTATGTTCCTGTCAGGATTAAAGGCAAAGTGAATAGGAATAAGGAACCTTGGTTCGCAAGGGATATAGTAACTCTCACAAAGAAGAAGAGAGAGTTGTATGACACGTATAGAAAGCATGGGAGTAAGTAAGGTGTTTGAGGAGTATAAACGTGCAAGGAAATACTTAAAAAAGGAACTCAGGAGGGCTAAAAGAAGACACACAAAGTGAAGGATAATCCAAAGAGCTTTTACAGGTATATTAAGAGTAAAGGGTTTGTAAGGGATAAAATTGGTCCTCTTGAAGATCAGAGTGGTCGGCTATGTGCGGAACCAAAAGAAATGGGGGAGACCTTAAAAGATGTTTTGCGTCTGTATTTACTAACAAAACTGGCATGAAGTCTATGGAATTAAGGGAAACAAGTAGTGAGATCATGGAAACTGTACAGATTGAAAAGGAGGAGGTGCTTGTTATCTTGAGGCAAATTAAAGTGGATAAATCCCCAGATCCTGACAGGGTATTCCCTCAGTTCTTGAAGGAGTCTAGTGTTGAAATTGCAGGGGCTCTGGCAGATATATTTAAAATGTCGGTGTCTACGGGTGAGCTGCCGGGGGATTTGAGAGTGGCTCATGTTGATCCGCTGTTTAAAAAAGGATCGAAAAGTAATCCGGGAAATTATAGGCTGGTAGGTTTGACGTCGGTAGTGGGTAACTTATTTTAGGGAGTACTGAGAGACAGGAATTACAAGCATTTGGATAGACAGGGACTTATTAGGGAGAGTCAACATGGCTTTGTGCGTGGTAGGTCATGTTTGACCAATCTATTGGAGTTTTCGAGGAGGTTACCAGGAAAGTGGATGAAGGGAAGGCAGTGGATGTTGTCTACATGGACTTCAGTAAGGCCTTTGACAAGGTCCCGCATGGGAGGTCAGTTAGGAAAATTCAGTCGCTTGGTATACCTGGAGAGGTGGTAAATTGGATTAGACATTGGCTCAATGGAAGAAGCCAAAGAGTGGTGGTAGAGAATTGCTTCTCCGAGTGGAAGCCTGTGACTAGTGGTGTGCCACAGGGATCAGTGCTGGGTCCATTGTTGTTTGTCATCTATATCAATGATCTGGATGATAATGTGGTAAATTGGAGCAGCAAGTTTGCTGATGATACAAAGATTGGAGGTGTAGTGGACAGTGAGGAAGGTTTTCAGAGCCTGCAGAGGGACTTGGACCAGCTGGAAAAATGGGCTGAAAAATGGCAGATGGAGTTTAATACAGACAAGTGTGAGGTATTGCACGTTGGATGGACAAACCAAGGTAGAGCATACAAGGTAAATGGTAGGGCACTGAGGAGTGCAGTGGAACAGAGGGATCTGGGAATACAGATACAAAATTCCCTAAAAATGGCGTCACAAGTAGATAGGGTCGTAAAGAGAACTTTTGGTACATTGGCCTTTATTAATCAAAGTATTGAGTATATGAGCTGGAATGTTATGATGAGGTTGTATAAAGCATTGGTGAGGCCGAATCTGGAGTATTGTGTTCAGTTTTGGTCACCAAATTACAGGAAGGATATAAATAAGGTTGAAAGAGTGCAGAGAAGGTTTACAAGGATGTTGCCGGGACTTGAGAAAGTTATTTACAGAGAAAGGTTGGATAGGGTGGGACTTTATTCCCTGGAGCGTAGAAGAATGAGGGGAGATTTGATAGAGGTATATAAAATTATGATGGGTATAGATAGAGTGAATTCAAGCAGGCTTTTTCCACTGAGGTAAGGGGAGAAAAAAACCAGAGGACATGGGTTAAGGGTGAGGGGGAGGGGAGTTTAAAGGGAACATTAGGGGGGGCTTCTTCACACAGAGAGTGGTGGGAGTGTGGAATTAGCTGCCAGACGAGGTGGTAAATGTGGGTTCTTCTTTTAACATTTAAGAATAAATTGGACTGATACATGGATGGGAGGTGTATGGAGGGATATGGTCCCTGTGCAGGTCAGTGGGACTAGGCAGAAAATGGTTCGGCACAGCCAAGAAGGGCCAAAAGGACTGTTTCTGTGCTGTAGTTTTTTATGGTTTCTATGGTTTCAGTTAATTTACTGTTTCCTTCTCCATAAATACACAGTTAGAGCAGTTGCAATGGCTTGCTGTAGAGTTGAATACAGGATGTGGGAAGACATGGAGACCTCCAGAGTCCCTGACAACTTCACCTGTAAGAAGGTCATCCAGCTGCTCCTTCTAACACTCTGCGTTACAGAGTTGGAACTGGAACTGGATGAACTCGGGATCACTCGGGAAGCTGAGAGGGTGGTAGGGAGGACACATAGAGAGGTATTTACACCCACAGTGTAGGATACGGGAAACTGGGTGACCGACAGGAAGGGGAAAGAGGTTAAACAGCTAGATCCAGTGCAGAGACCCCTTGTGGCCAACCCGCTCAATAACAGGTATACCGCTTTGGATACTTCTGGATGGGAAGAGAGAGGTGCAAATGACCAGGCAGAAGAAAGTCTCACCGGTCAAGTCTCTGGCACTGAGTGTGGTTCTGTGGGTCAGCAGGGAATAGGGCATGGGAAGGTGGAAGTGTGCCGAGTTGTTGCTATAGAGCTTTCGTTGTTAGAGGAAGAGAAAACCGGTTCAGTGGACGAGAATGTGATTCTTCGATGGTATGTGGTCGTTATCGGTACTAGTAATATCGGTAGGAAGTGGAAGTCAGTTCTGCATAGTTATGAATGTGCAGGTGTGGCCAGAAATTGAAAGAACATTCAGTTTAACACGTGGCTAAGAAGTTGGAGTCGAAACAAGTTCTTCAGATCCCTGGCTCGCTGGGCTCTCTTCCAAGGAAAGTGCGATCTCAAGAGATTTCATTATATTTCAGTTCAATTCAGTTAAAGCAATTCTCTCATACAAGAATACCCATTATGAAGCCAACCCGGAAAACACAATACCAACAGTCATACAAGGCACAAGGCACACATCACATGTATATGATAGAAAGATAGCAAACGCATGAGGCATACCTGCAAAGGACATTCACGAAAAATGTACACACACACACACACACACACACACTCACACACTCACACACACACACACACACACACACACACACACACTCACATACACACACACACACTAACACACACACACACACACACAGACACACAGACACACACACACACACACACTCACACACTCACACACACACACACACACACTCACATACACACACACACTAACACACACACACACTCACACAGACACACAGACACACAGACACACACACACTCACACTCACACACACACACTCACATACACACACACACTAACACACAGACACACACACTCACACACACACTCACACACTCACACACACACACACACACTCACACACACACACTCACACACACACTCACACACACACACACTCTCACACACACACACACACTCTCACACAGAAACACAGACACACACACACTCACACACACACACACACACTCACACAGACATCACACACACACACACACTCACACACACACACTCACACACACACAGACACACACACACTCACACACACACTCACACACACACACACTCACACACACTCACCCACTCACACACACACACACACACACACTCACACACACACACACACACACACAGACACACACACACTCACACACACACTCACACACACACACACTCACACACACTCACCCACTCACACACACACACACACACACACTCACACACACACACACACACACACAGACACACACACACACACTCACAGACACACACAGACACACACACACACACACACACTCACACACACACACACACACACACACACTCACAGACACACACAGACACACACAGACACAGTCACACACACACTCACACACACACTCACACACACACACACACTCTCACACACACACACACACTCTCACACAGAAACACAGACACACACACACTCACACACACACACACACTCACACAGACACACAGACATCACACACACACACACACACTCACACACACACACACACTCACACACACACAGACACACACACACTCACACACACACTCACACACACACACACTCACACACACTCACCCACTCACACACACACACACACACACACTCACACACACACACACACACACACAGACACACACACACACTCACAGACACACACAGACACACACACACACACACACACTCACACACACACACACTCACACACACACACACAGACACACACACTCACACACACACACACTCACACACACACACACACACACACTCACAGACACACACACTCACACACACACACACACACTCACACACACACACACACACTCACAGACACACACAGACACACACAGACACACTCACACACACACTCACACACACACTCACACACACACTCACACACTCACACACACTCACACACTCACACACACTCACACACACACACACACACACACAGAGGCGCGCGTGCGTGCACTTATATATAGTAACATAGAAACATAGACAATACAGGTCCTTCGCCCAACAAATTTGTGCCGAAGATGTCTCTACCTGAAAAATTACCAAGCTTCCCTACAGCCCTGTATTTTTCTAAGCACATACACCTATCCAAAAGTCTCTTACAAGGCCCTATCGTACCCGCCTCCATCACCGTTGCCGGCAGCTCATTCCATGCACTCACCACTCTCTTCTTAAAAAAACTTACCCCTGACATCTCCTCTGTACCTACTCCCCAGCACCTTAAACCTGTGACCGCTTTTGGCCACCAGTTCAGCCCTGGGAAAAAGCCTCTGACTATCCACACGTTCAATGCCTCTCCTCATCTTATACACCTCTATCAGGTCACCTCTCATCCTCCGTCGCTCCAAGGAGAAAAGACCGAGTTCACTCAAACTATTCTCATGAAGCATGCTCCCCAATCCAAGCAACATCCTTGTAAACCTCCTCTGCACCATTTCTATTGTTTCCACATCCTTCCTATAGTGAGGCGACCGGAACTGAGCACATTACTCCAAATGGGGTCTGACCAGTGTCCTATATAGCTGCAACATTACCTCTCGGCTCCTAAATTCAATTCCACGATTGATGAAGGCGAATACACTGTATGCCTTCTTTACCACAGAGTCAAACTGCGCAGCTTCTTTGGACGTTGTGGACTCGGACCCCAAGATCCTTCTGATCTTCCGTACTGCCAAGAGTCTTAGAATTAATACAATATTCTGCCATCATATTTGAACTACCAAAAAGAACCACTTCATACTTATCTAGGTTAAACTCCATCTGCCACTTCTCATCCCAGTTTTGCATCCTATCAATGTCCCACTGTAACCTCTGACAGCCCACCACACTATCCACAAGCTCTCCTACCTACTTCGGGCCCTGAGCCCTTTGAATCCCACCGTAATCTACAACAGAGCTTGACTTCTGCCGTGTGAACACTAGGGGGCAGCACAGACTACAGGCTGCGCCACTCCGCCCCCACGTCGTGCAGCTCCTTCATGTCCTCTGCCAGCGAGCAGCTCTCTCTGTTTACACCGGAGCTGGAGTGGAACTAATATCCCAGAGGGAAAGTTTGCTATTAGAAAGTGGGAGTGGCGGTGTTTAATCTGGAGCTTCAGGGGGATGAAAACCAAAATGCCTTAACAGACAGTAGAGTGGTTGTTGGGGTAGATATTGTCAAGACCTCAGACAAAGTCAGAAAGCAAAGGGTTGATCCTGCCGGGACTCATGTTCTGAGCTGAGTACATTTCAATGCAGGAAGTGTTGTACGAAAGGCAGATGAGCTCAGTGCAGGGGCCAACGACTGGAGGCATGATATTTTAGCCGTTAGTGAGAGTTAGTTTGAAGAAGGCCAGGTCCGTTTGCTCGATATTCCGGTTTGCCACTTTTTTTTTTCTGTCGTGCTAATGCGGAAACATTTTAGGGCGTGGGGCTGCTTTACAAGTCGTTGGAAATATGACGGGGGTGCTAAGTTCCGACAGACTGGAGAACTCGTCTAGGTGAGGCTTTAAAGGTGGAACTAAGGATTAAGAAATGTATGAACTCGTACATGGGGCTACATTATCCACCACCGAACATTCCCGGGGGGTCAGCGAAACAAATCTGTGCAGATATCGCAGACAGTTGCAATAAATATAAGGTCGTGACAGTGGGTGATTTTAAGTTTCTAGGTATTGACTGTGACTCTCAGACTGTGAAAGGCGTAGTGGGATAGTTTGTCAAATGTTTTCATGAAAGTTACCTTCATAATAGGTAGAAAGTCCCAACGAGAGAGTGCACTACTTGATCTCATCTGACCGAATAGGAGAAGGCAGGGGCAGAGATTGGTGTAGGGGACCGCTTTGCATCCAGTGATGGTAATACTATTAGATACGAGGTAATTAGGGAAATGGATAGGTCTGACCTCGGGTTCAGTTTCGTATTCAGGTTCACATCAAATCGAGACTCAGATAGACCAGATAGCGTGTATCTTTTACCCCCAGGGTGAAAACGTCAAACGCCGGAGGGCCCGGATTAAGGTGAGAGAGAGTAGGTTCAAAGGAGATGAGTTTGGCAAGTTTTTTTTTAACAGAGATGGCTTTGTGATTGGAACGTGTTACCAGCGCTGGTGTTGGAGGGAGATTCATAGAAGCGTTCAAGTGGATCTTTAACAAGCATGACTATGCAGAGAATGGAGAGAGATGGACATTGTGTCGGCAGAAGGAAACACAAACTTCGGCACAAACTTTGGGCCGAAGACTCTGTTCTGTTGTGTGATTTATGTTTTCTGCTCTGTACAAAGAGCAGAGTCTGATTTAAGCTCATCAGGTGGGAAGAGCAGGGAGTTGGGAAGAACAAGGATCTTGAGAATTTATCGCAAATAAAGGAAACGAGCAGTTTACAGACGGCATAGACAGTGAACAAGACACACAACGAACATCGTCTTCAAAGCGACACTGAAAGACCATAAGACGATAAGACCATAAGACAAAGGAGCAGAAGTCGACCAATCAGCCCATCGAGTCTGCTCCGCCATTTTATCATGAGCTGATCCATTCTTCCATTTAGTCCCACACCCCGCCTTCTCACCATAACCTTTGATGCCCTGGCTACTCAGATACCTATTATCTCTGCCTTAAATACACCCGATGACTTCGCCTCCTCTGCCGCCCGTGGCAACAAATTCCATAGATTCACCACCCTCTGGCTAAAACAAAATCACATCTCTGTTCTGAATCGGCGCCCTTCAATCCTTAAGTCATGCCCTCTCATCCTAGACTCCCCCATCATGGGAAACAACTTTGCCGCATCCACTCTGTCCATGCCTTTCAACATTCCAGATGTTTCTATGAGGTCTCCCCTCATTCTTTTAAACTCCAAGGAATACAGTCCACAAGCGGACAAACGTTCCTCATATGTTAAACTTCTCATTCCTGGAATCATTCCAGTGAATCTTCTCTGTACCCTCTCCAACGTCAGCACATCCTTTCTTAAATAAGGAGACCAAAACTGCCCACAGTGCTCCAAGTGAGGTCTCACCAGCGCCTTATAGAGCCTCAACATCACATCCCTGCTGCTATACTCTATTCCTCTAGAAATGAATGCCAACATTGCATTCGCCTTCTTCACCACCGACTCAACCTGGAGGTTCACCTTCAGAGTATCCTGCACGAGGACTCCCAAGTCCCATGGCATCTCACAAGTTTGAATTCTATCCACATTTAAATAATTGTCTGCCAGTTTATTTCTGCTATCAAAGTGCATAAACATACACTTTCTAACATTGTATTTCATTTGCCACTTCTTTGCCATTTCTTCCAATCTATCCAAGTTTCTCTGCAGACTTTCTGTTTCCTCAGCCCTACGGGCCCCTCCACCTACCTTTGTAGCATCAGCAAAGTTAGCCACAAAGCCATCTATTCCATAATCCAAATCATTGTTGTACAAAGTAAAGAGAAGCGGCCCCATCAGGGACCCCTGCGGAACACCTCTGGTAACTGACAGCCAGCCAGAATGGGATCCTTTTATTCGGACTCTCTGTTTCCTGCCAATCAGCCAACGCTCTATCCACGTATCTAACTTTCCCGTATTTCTATGGTCTCTTACCTTGTTTAGCAGCCTCATGTGCGGCAGCTCGTCAAAGACCTTCAGAAAATCCAAATATACAACATCCACTGCATTTCCTTTGTCTAGCCCACTTGTAATTTCCTCAAAAAATTGCAATAGGTTTGTCAGGCAGGATTTTCCTTTAAGGAAATCATGCTGAGTTTTTGCCTATCTTGTCATATGCCTCCAGGTATTCCTTAACCACATCCTTGACAATCGACTCCAACAACTTCCCAACCACCGATGTCAAGTTAACAGCTCTATAATTTCCCTTTTGCTTCCTTGCCCCCTTCTTAAATAGCGGAGTGACATTTGCAATCTTCCAGTCCTCCGGAACCATGCCAGAATCCATCGACTTTTGAAAGATCATCGATAATGCCACCGCAATCTCCACAGCTATTTCCTTCAGAACACGCGGGTGCATTCCATCTGGTCCGGGAGATTTATCTACCCTTACCGACTATTCAGCTTCCTGAGTACTTTCTCTGTCGTAATTATGACTGCGCACACTTCTCTTCCCTGACACCCTTGAGTGTCTGGTATACTGCTGATGTCTTCCTCAGTGAAGACATGCAAAATACTCGTTCAGTTCTTCCTCAACTATCTCCCTATCTCCCATTACAATTTCTCCAGCATCATTTTCCATTGGTCCTATGTCTCCTCTCACCGGTCTTTTACTCTTTATATACTTGAAAAAGCCTTTGGTATCCTCTTTGATGTTATTTGCTAGCTTCCTTTCATAGTTCACAACTTCTCTATTCACAACTTCTTAGTTTCCTTTTCTAAGGTTTTAAAAACTTCCCAATCCTCTGTCTTCCAACTAATTTTTGCTTCCTTGTATCCCCTCTCCTTTGCTTTAACTTTGGCTTTGACTTCTCTTGTCAGCCACGGTTGCATCCTTTTCCCATTCGAAAATTTCTTCTTTTTTTGGAATCTATCTGTCTTGCACCTTCCTCATTTGTCGCATAAACTCCAGCCACTGCAGCTCTGCCGTCCTTCCCGCTGGTGTCCCTTTCCAGTCATCTTGTGTCATTTCCTCTCTCATGCCACTGTAATTTCCTTTACTCCACTGAAATATCGACACATTGGACTTCAGCTTCTCTTTTTCAAATTTCACAGTGAACTCAATCATGTTATGATCACTGTCTCCTAAGGGTTCCTTCACCTCAATCTCTCTGCACAATACCCAATCCAGTACAGCCGATCCCCTAGTGGGCTCAACAACAAGCTGTTCTAAAAAGCCATCTCGCAGACATTCTACAAATTCTCTCTCTTGAAATCCAGTGCCGACCTAATTTTCCCAATCCACTCGCATGTTAAAATCCCCCACAATTACCATAACACTACCCTTCGGACAAGCCTTTTCTATTTCCTGTTGTAATTTGTTGCTCACATTACTGCAGCTGTTTGGAAGCCTGTATATAACTGCCATCAGGGTCCTCTTACCCCTGCGATTTCTCAGCTCAACCCATATGATTCTGATCTTATATCACCTCTTTCTAATGATTTAATATCATTTCTTACCAATAAAGCCACGCCTCCCCCTGTGTCTACCTTCCTATCCTTCCGGTACACCGTGTATCCTTGGACGTTCAGCTCCCAGAGACATGCATCCTTTAGCCACGTCTCAGTGATGGCCACAATATCATACCTGCCAATCTGTAGCGGCACGAGAAGATCATCCCCTTTATTCCTTATGCTGAGTGCATTTAAGTATAACACCTTATGCGCGATATTTGGTACCCTTTGCTTTGATTTCACAGCAACTTTATTGCACTGCAACTCATCCCAATGGCTACAAATTTGCCCCATCACCTGCCTGTCTTTCCTGACATCTTTACTGCTCACTATCTTAGATTTATTTCTGTGTCCCCTTCCTCTGCTCTATCATTCCGGTTCCCGTCCCCCTGCCAAATGAGTTTAAACCCTCCCTCACAGCTCTATTAAACCTTCCCGCCAGAATACTGGTCCCCTTCGGGTTCAGGTACAAACCGTCCTCTTTGAACAGGTCATACATCCCACAGTAGAGATCCCAATGATCCTAGAATCCGAAGCCATGTCCCCTGCACCACTCTCTCAGCCACGCATTCATCTGCCTGATTTTACTATTCTTGCCCTCGCTGGCACGTGGTACAGGTAGCAATCCCGAGTTTACTACCCTGGAGATCCTGCTTCTCAGCTTCCTTCCTAACTCCTGGAAATCTCTCTTCAGGACCTCTTCCCTTTTCCTATTTATGTCATTGGTATCAAGACAGCTGGCTGCTGGCCCTCTCCCTTCGGAATTTTCTGGAAACGATCATGACATCCCGTACCCTGGCACCTAGGAGGAAACACATAATTCCCCGGAGTGTGGTTAGCTGCCACCTTCCCTTTAAGAGTCAGACTGCCAATCATTGCCTGTCCACATTGCGTCATGGAATGCCTGTCCATGAAGGCCTCGTGCCGAGCACTCAGTGCTCAACCGTAGGAGACCCAGTTCGAGTACTACTGTTTGTGATTTTGTCTCTGGATTTCTTCACTGTCCTCTTGTTTATTTCGAGTCTGAGTCGGAGTGTATTCTGGACCTTACTCGGCAATTGCCTTCACTATCATCCATATCTCTCTCGTTACAAAGGGGCTTACAGAGTTAGGAGTGTGAGGAGATGTGGTCTCTCATTGAAGACTCGCATCTTTCTCGGGATGTACGGTGGGTGTCGATCATTCTGGCTTGTCGCATGGCCGCCTGGTGTGGAGGCTGCAACGCAGAGGGTCGCCACGGACCATAGAAGGTTCTAGACTCAGCCGGCACCATCACGGGCACAACCCTCCTGTCCATCGAGGACATGTTCAGGAGGAATGACTCGGGAAGACCGCATCCATCAGCGAGGGCCGTCTCCCGCTGGGAAATGCCCTGTGCTCATCGGTACCATCGGGGAAGGGTACAGGAGCCGGAAAACTCAACAATTTTACAAGCAGTTGCTTCCCCTCCGACATCAGATTGCGAACGCTCCCTGAACACACCAACACTCCCTCGGTATTCACCTTTTTGCAGTATTTATTAAATTCCCCAATTTACGTTAATTTTACATCTTTGCACCGTACTGAAGCCACGTTGCAGTTGTACAAAAGGTCGGTGAGGCCGCGCTGGGAGTTTGGTGTTCAGTTCTAGTCGCGCTGCTGTAGGAAAGATGCCACTGAGCTGGAAAGAGTGCAGAGGGAGATTTACGAGGATGTTGCCAAGACTCGAGGGTCTGAGTTAAGGAGAGAAGGCAAGAAGGATCGGACTTTGTTCCTTGGAGCGTAGGTATGAAGCCAGGAGAGGTACAGATAGGGTGAAGGTGCACAGTCTTTTTCCCCCGGGTTAGTGAACTGAGGGCCAGCGTGCACGGAATTGAGGCGAGAGTGGGTGGAGGGAACCGACAGAAGAGAGGGAGACAAGCCGAATGAGTTGGGGATAAGAGGGACAGAGAGAGAAGAGGGGTGGAAAGGGGGAATAATGTGGGGAGCGGAGCCCGGGGGGGACAAGAGTGGTCCAGATGGGGAGAGGGGGAGTAGTGTGGGGAGAATGGGGATGCGAGCAGAGGAGGAGATTGGGGTAGCTGTTAGGGCAGAGAGGGTGGGAGGGATGAAACGGATGGGGGAGTGAGAGTGGGGTAAATTGAATGGGGAGAAGTGGGATATAGTCATTTAGATTAAATCCGGCCCCACGGGTGTTGACAAAGACCTTGGATCACCTCAGGAATATCCGGGTATAAATATGCAGACTTCTCGCAGATGAATCCGTATTTACTTTCGCAATTGTAGCTCTTTGAATTCCGAATAACCACTTACTGCAGATGGGCGGTCTATAGAGCATCTTCCACAGAAGATTAGAGGCCACCATTCCTATCAAAGAGGGTCAGACATTTCAACAGAGACAAAACAGATCCAGCGACAACCGGAGACCAAACTAATCTCACTAATCTGCATTCTCTCCACAGCCCCTTGTCAGCTTCTAAACTAATCCCATGACACCACGCTCTCTCCACAGCCCCCCGGTTTTTGGCCGTACGAATCCCACTACAGCGCTCTCCCCTGCAATCCCAAGTCAGTTCACACACTGCACCACCCTCTCCCGAGAACCCTGCGTTAGTCAACAGAATAATTCCACTGACCTAATCTCCACACACCCCTGTGTCAGTCTCCAAATTTATCCCACTGACCCATTCTCTCCCCACAGATCTGTGTCAGTTTCCAAACTAATCCCACTGCCCGACTCCCTCCTCACGGCCCTGTGTCAGTCTCCAAACTTAACCCACTGACCACACTCTCCCCACGGCCTCGTGTCTGACTGAAAACTAATCGCACTGTCCGACTCTCTCCCCACACCCTCGTGTCACTCCCACACCACCGACCTGTAATAGTCCAATCCTCACCCGTCTCTGCATTTTCCAATCCAGAAAGTTCTGTATTTATAGACGACAGAGCTGGAAACAAAATCCTGTGAAATGAAATCCCTTCGATTAATGGTGCATGTTACTCCCTGGGAAAAGTTTCACAGCTGATGTAATCGTTTCTCTGCAGCAGCAGTGTGTTTGGGTTATGTCTGGAGATAACGGGGCCTTGTGAATGTGTGGCGTCCCATAATGGGAGGGGTGTTCTTTCTAGTGCGTCCGAGAGCGTGGGATTCGCGGGCTTTTGTTAGAGAAAAGATGCAAAGACAAGATGCCAGAACGGGGAACTCGTAGACTGCAGGTCTGAGCGGACTTGGAATGGGGTCGGAGTCAACGACGCCCCGGGGGAAATCGATAGAGAACGAACGGACGGAAAACAATGAACGACAAAGAGCAAATTAGACTTTTTCGTTAAAATGGGCCCTTTTTCTCTTTGTTTTCGATACTAACCATACAGTCAAGTTAAGAATAATAAAGCTCAGTCGTTTAATTGCATATGGTGCACTGTTTGTTCTTTCGTGGGATTAATTTATAACCGGGCAACACATCACGCAGCATGCACAAAAACGAGATTTCTCAGTTCGGCCAGGCCGGAGGCAGTGTTGCCCCCCCGACCCCCAGAAAAAAGTCGAACCTGAGAGTTACATTAATCCTCTCTCCATGCCTGACCACGGGGAGAAGTGAAGAGAAGCACAGAGATGGAATCACTCAGTGTCTGATCCCAGGGATGTGCAATGGGACTGTGTGGAGGGAGATTCACTCTGTGTCTGACCACGGGAGTGTGTGATGGGACGGTGTGGAGGGAGATTCACTCTGTGTCTGACCCCAGGGATGTGCAATGGGACGGTGTGGAGGGAGATTCACTCTGTGTCTGACACCGGGAGTGAGTGATGGGACGGCGCGGAGGGAGATTCACTCTGTGTCTGACCCCGGGAGTGTATGATGGGACGGTGTGGAGGGAGATTCACTCTGTGTCTGATCCCAGGGATGTGCAATGGGACGGTGTGGAGGGAGATTCACTCTGCGTCTGACCCCGGGAGTGTGCAATGTGCCGTTGTGGAGGGAGATTCACTCTGTGTCTGACCCCAGGGATGTGCAATGGGACGGTGTGGCGGGAGATTCACGCTGTGTCTCATCCCAGGGATGTGCAATGGGACGCTGTGGAGGGAGATTCACTCTGTGTCTGACCCCGGGAGTGTGCAGTGGGACGTTGTGGAGGGATATTCACTCTGTTTCTGAACCCGGGAGTGTGTGACCGGGACAGTGTGGAGGGAGATTCACTCTGTGTCTGACCCCGGGAGTGTGTGATGGGACGGTGTGGAGGGAGATTCACTCTGTGTCTGATCCCAGGGATGTGCAATGGGACGGTGTGGAGGGAGATTCACTCTGTGTCTGACCCCGGGAGTGTGCAATGGGACGCTGTGGAGGGAGATTCACTCTGTGTCTGACCCCGGCAGTGTGTGATGGGACGGTGTGGAGGGAGATTCACTCTGTGTCTGATCCCAGGGATGTGCAATGGGACGGTGTGGAGGGAGATTCACTCTGTGTCTGACCCCGGGAGTGTGTGATGGGACGGTGCGGAGGGAGATTCACTCTGTGTCTGACCCCGGGAGTGTGTGATGGGACGGTGTTCAGGGAGATTCACTCTGTGTGTCTGACCCCGGGAGTGTGTGATGCGACGGTGTGGAGGGAGATTCACTCTATGTCTGATCCCAGGGATGTGCAATGGGACGGTGTGGAGGGAGATTCGCTCTGTGTCTTACCCCGGGAGTGTGTGATGGGACGGTGTGGAGGGAGATTCACTCTGTGTCTGACCCCGGGAGTGTGCGATGGGACGGTGTGGAGGGAGATTCACTCTGTGTCTGATCCCAGGGATGTGCAATGGGACAGTGTGGAGGGAGATTCACTCTGTGTCTGATCCCAGGGATGTGCAATGGGACGGTGTGGAGGGAGATTCACTCTGTGTCTGACCCCGGGAGTGTGTGATGGGACGGTGTGGAGGGAGATTCACTCTGTGTCTGACCCGGGCAGTATGCGATGGGACGGTGGGGAGGGAGATTCACTCTGTGTCTGATCCCAGGGATGTGCAATGGGACGGTGTGGAGGGAGATTCACTCTGTGTCTGACCCCGGTTAGTGTGCAATGGGACGTTGTGGAGGGAGATTCACTCTGTGTCTGACCCCAGGGATGTGCAATGGGACGGTGTGGAGGGAGATTCACTCTGTGTCTGACCCCGGGAGTGTGCAATGGGACGTTCTGGAGGGAGATTCACTCTGTGTCTGACCCCGGGAGTGTGTGATGGGACGGTGTGGAGGGAGATTCACTCTGTGTCTGACCCCGGGAGTGTGTGATGGGACGGTGTGGAGGGAGCTTCAGTCTGTGTTTGACCCCGGGAGTGTGTGATGGGGCGGTGTTCAGGGAGATTCACTCTGTGTGTCTGACCTCGGGAGTGTGTGATGGGACGGTATGGAGCGAGCTTCACTCCGTGTATGACCCCAGGAGTGTGTGATGGGACGGTATGGAGGGAGCTTCACTCCGTGTATGACCCCGGGAGTGTGTGATGGGACGGTGTGGAGGGAGATTCACTCTGCGTCTGACCCCGGGAGTGTGTGATGGGACGGTGTGGAGGGAGCTTCACTCCGTGTCTGACCCCGGGAATGTGTTGTAGGACGGTGTGGAGGGAGATTCACTCTGTCAGACTCAAAAACCTCTGTGGTTGCACCGTGGAGAGCATTCTGACAGGCTGCATCACTGCCTGGTACGGAGGGGCTACCGCACAGGACCGGAAGAAGCTGCAGAGGGTTCCAAATCTATTCGGTTCCATCTTGAGTACTAGCCTACAAAGTACCCAGGACATCTTCAGGGAGCGGTGTCTCAGAAAGGCAGCGTCCGTTATTAAGGACTTCCAGCACCCAGGGCTTGTCCCTTTTCTCACTGTTATCATCAGGTAGGAGGTACAGAAGCCTGAAGGCACACACTCAGCGATTCAGGAACAGCTTCTTCCCCTCTGCTATCCGATTCCTGAAAGGACATTGAAGTGTTGGACACTACCTGACTTTTTTAAACAAATATACAGTATTTCTGTTTTACACTTTTAAAATGATCTATGCAATTGATTTGCTTGTTTATTTATTGTTCTCTCTCTCTCTCTCTCTCTCACTCTTTCTCTATCTATCCCTCTCTCTCTCTCTCTCTCTCTCACTCTTTCTCTATCTATCCCTCTCTCTCTCTCTCTCTCTCTCACTCTTTCTCTATCTATCCCTCTCTCTCTCTCTCTCTCTCTCTCTCTCTCTCACTCTTTCTCTATCTATCCCTCTGTCTCTCTCCCGGCTTGATTATGTATCGCATTGAACTGCTGTTGCTAAGTTAAAGCTGTCCCGTCACATGCCGGTGATAATAAACCCGATCCTGATTCTGGTTCTGGAGGGAGTTCCTCTCTGTGTCTGTCCCCGGGAGTGTGTGATGGGCGGTATGGAATGATTGAATCTATGTTAGACCCCGGGAGAGTGAGATTGTTGTTCATATCTAGTCTCACGGGGTGGCACTTACCATTTCCCTGTCTGAATTTATTTCGAGGAGCCTTGCATCAAATTTTGAACAATGTTCCAACGCTCCATCATAAGTATTCCACATAAGGGATCTGAAATAACACCGATCTTCATTGTCGATCCAGCCCTGAGGACACGATTTCTCTGTAAATCAGGAACAAAAAACACCGAATCTCCCTCCATACGTCCAACTGCACCGGTTGCGATCTGAAGAAAGTCAACGTCCCATCCCAGATTCAGACAGCAGGTGTCGCTGCTTTCCACACCGTCCCGTCACACACTCCCGGTGTCAGACACAGAGTGAATCTCCCTCCACACCGTCCCGTCACACACTCCCGGTGTCAGACACAGAGTGAATCTCCCTCCACACCGTCCCGTCACACACTCCCGGTGTCAGACACAGAGTGAATCTCCCTCCACACCGTCCCATCACACACTCCCGGGGTCAGACACAGAGTGAATATCCCTCCACACCGTCCCGTCACACACTCCCTGTGCCAGACACAAAGTGAATCTCCCTCCGCACCGTCCCATCACACACTCCCGGGATCAGACACAGAGTGAATCTCCCTCCACACCGTCCCATCACGCACTCCCGGGGTCAGACACAGAGTGAATCTCCCTCCACACCGTCCTTCACATACTCATGGGGTCAGACAGAAAGTCAATCTCCCTCCACACCGTCCCATCACACACTCCCGGGGTCGGACACAGAGTGAATCTCCCTCCACACCGTCCCATCACACACTCCCGGGGTCAGACACACAGAGTGAATTCCCTCCACACCGTCCCGTCACACACTCCCGGTGTCAGACACAGAGTGAATCTCCCTCCACACCGTCCCATCACGCACTACCGGGGTCAGACACAGAGTGAATCTCCCTCCACACCGTCCTTCACATACTCATGGGGTCAGACAGAAAGTCAATCTCCCTCCACACCGTCCCATCACACACTCCCGGGGTCGGACACAGAGTGAATCTCCCTCCACACCGTCCCATCACACACTCCCGGGGTCAGACACACAGAGTGAATTCCCTCCACACCGTCCCATCACACACTCCCGGGGTCAGACACAGAGTGAATCTCCCTCCACACAGTCCCATCACACTCTCCCGGGGCCAGGCACAGAGTGAAGCTCCCTCCACAACGTCCCATCACGCACTCCCGGGGTCAGACACTGAGTGAAGCTCCCTCCACACCGTCCCATCACACACTCCCGGGGTCAGACACACTGAGTGAATCTCCCTCCACACCGTCCCATCACACACTCCCGGGTTCAGACACAGAGTGAATCTCCCTCCAAACCGTCCCATCACACACTCCCGGGGTCAGACACTGAGTGAAACTGCCTCCACACCGTCCCTTCACGTACTCATGTGGTCAGACACAGAGTGAATCTCCCTCTACACCGTCCAATCACACACTCCCGGCGTCATACACAGAGTGAATCTCCCTCCACACGGTCCCATCACACACTCCCGGGTTGAGACAGGGAGTAAAACTCCCTCCACACCGCCCCATCACACACTCCCGGGGTCAGACACAGAGTGAATCTCCCTCCACTCCCTCCCATCACACACTCCCGGGGTCAGACACAGTGAATCTCCCTCCACACCGTCCCGTCACACACTCCCGGGGTCAGACACAGAGTGAATCTCACTGCACACCGTCCCATCACACACTCCCGGGGTCAGACACAGAGTGAAACTCCCTCCACTCCGTCCCATCACACACTCCCGGGGTCAGACACAGAGTGAATCTCACTCCGCACCGCCCCATCACACAGTGCCGGGGTGGGAAACAGAGTGAACCTCCCTCCAGCTTATCCCATCACACACTCCCGGTGTAAGGGACGGAGGGATGCTTTGCACCTCCTCCCTCCCCCTCTCTCACCCCCACCCCCACCCTCCTGTGATGAGGAGCAGGATTACGGGGGGATGTCGTCCCACCTGTTCTGCTGGTGAGGTACTGGCAAATCTGAACTTTGTTTTCGGAGATGGTTCTGTACTTCGTTTCGAGCTGATGGAATTGACGATGGAGATCGGTGTGTGTTTGATTCAGCTCTGAGAGATCGGAGTTGAGGACGGTAATGTTGTTTTCGAGATTGGAGAGGTTGTTGTTGAGGGCGGAAAGATTCTTCAGACTGTTTCTCTGGGAGAGATCCAGGCGAGAATTCTCAGATGTCCTGGATTTAAGGGTTGAGTTCAACTCACGGACTTGCTGTTGACATTGGTGCTGGGCCCTGTTCATCTCGTGATGTTGATCCCAAAGTCTCCGGTAGTTTCGGTCGGAGGTGATCAGAGACTGACGCGTCCGTGATACTGAGGGTGATAGCAAGGGGTGTGTCAGTAACACGGTGTGAGGAGTGTCGGTGTCACAGTGAGGGGTGTGTCGGTCACAGTGTATCAGTGTGACGGAGAGGGTTGTGTCGGTGTCACAGTGAGTGAAGTGTCAGTGTCACGGTAAACGGAGTGTCAGTGTTTCTGTGATGGGTGTGTAAGTGTCACGGTGAAGAGAGCGGCGGTGTCACTGTGAGGTGGAGTGTACATGACACAGTGAGGGGCGTGACGATGTCATAGTGTGGAGCCTGTCGGTGTCACGGTAAAGGGCGTGACTGTGCCCCTGTGAGGGGAGAGTCTGTCTTATGTGGGGTGTGTCGGTGTCACGGTGAGGTTATGCGCTGACATTTCATCCCACTCTGTTCGTTTACGGTCTGAGTGCACCCGGACCCCGTTCGACTCACCATGGATCGAGAGCCCGGCCACTGTCGCGGCGAGGATGGATGTAACGAGGCAGAGTAGGTAAATCTTACGGTACGGTCTATTTCCGATGTTCTCTTTCGGCTCCTGTTTATGCGGACCTGTGGAGAGACCATTCAGTGTGCGTGAATTCAGCCGAGACTCCCACTGGCACTCCCTTCCACCCACAAGACGCGCTCTCTCCTTCCACCACAATCAACTCCCCCTCTCTCAATCTCATCTACTTTCAGCCGTTGTCGCTGAGAGTCCAAATTCCTTCACTTGGCAGAGGCTGACAGGTGTCTGACGGATTTCAGAGATCAGTCAGATCTCCCCTGAGTCTCCTCCGCTCCAGAGGAAGCACCCGGGTGACCGACCTCTCGCTGTAACTCATGCCATGGAAACCAGGCAGCATTCTGTTAAACCCTTCGGGGGCTACCCAACACCTTGATATCCTTCCGAAGATGTGGTGACCAGAACAGTATACGGAACGCCTGATTCACACTGACTGGTGATTTTGTTCATAAAGTTGCAACATAAATCCTTGACATTTGTATTAAATGCCCCGACTAATAAAGAGAAGAATGCCTTAGGCCTTGTTGAAGGGCAGATCGTATCTAACAAGCCTGATAGAGTTCTTTGAGAAGGTGGCCGGTCATATAGATGAGGGTATCGATGTGGAGGTGATCTACATGGATTTTAGTGAGACATTTGACAAGGTTCCACACGGCAGGCTTATTGAAAAAGTCAGAAGGCATGGAATCTAGGGAGGTTTGGCCAGTTGGATTCAGAATTGGCTTGCCTACAGAAGGCAGAGGGTCGTAGTGGAGGGAGTACATTCGGATTGGAGGATTGTGACTCGTGGTGTCGCACAAGGATCTGTTCTGGGACCTCTACTTTTCGTGATTTTTATTAACGACCTAGATGTGGGTGTAGAAGGGTGGGCTGGCAAGTTTGCAGACGACACAAAGGTTGGTGGTGTTATGGATAGTGTAGAGGATTGTCGAAGATTGTAGAGGGACATTGATAGGATGCAGGAGTAGGCTGAGAAGTGGCAGATGGAGTTCAACCCGGAGAAGTGTGAGGTGGTACACTTTGGAAGGACAAACTCGAAGGCAGAGTACAAAGTAAATGGCAGGATACTTGGTAATGTGGAGGAGCAGAGGGATCAGGGGGTACATGTCCACAGATCCCTGAAAGTTGCCTCACAGGTGGATAGGGTAGTTAAGAAAGCTTATGGGGTGTTAGCTTTCATAAGTCGAGGGATAGAGTTTAAGAGGCGCGAGGTAATGTTGCAGCTCTGTAAAACTCTGGTTAGGCCACACTTGGAGAACTGTGCCCAGTTCTGGTTGCCTCACAATAGGAAGGATGTGGAAGCATTGGAAAAGGTACAGAGGAGATTTACCAGGATGCTACCTGGTTTAGAGAGTATGCATTATGATCAGAGATTAAGGGAGCTGGGGCTTTACTCTTTGGAGAGAAGGAGGATGAGAGAGGAGACATGATAGAGGTGTACAGGATAATAAGAGGAATAGATAGAGTGGATAGCCAGAGCCTCTTCCCCAGGGCACCACTGCTCAATACAAGAGGACGTGGCTTTAAGGTAAGGGGTGGGAAGTTCAAGGGGGATATTAGAGGAAGGATTTTTACTCAGAGAGTGGTTGGTGCGTGGAATGCACTGCCTGAGTCAGTGGTGGAGGCAGATGCACTAGTGAAATTTAAGACTCTACTGGACAAGGTATATGGAGGAATTTAAGGTGGAGGTTTATAAGGAAGACAGGGTTTAAGAGTCGGCAGAAAATTGTGGGCCGAAGGGCCTGTAGTGTGCTGTGTTCTATGTTCTATGTTCTATCACCATCTCGTCAAACTGTGCAGCCGCGATCAGGGAGCTATGAACATGAACCTCAAGTCCCGATGCCCATCTGGAGTAAGGCACAGCATTGTGGGCCAAAGGGTCTGTATTGTGCTGAGGTTTTAGCAAGGAAGAGTGAAGAGTTCCTGGAGAGTGAGTATAGAGAGCTTGGTAGGAAGTTGAAAAGCAGGACCTCAAGGGTGGTAATCTCAGGATTGCTACCTGTGCTAGGTGCCAGTGAGGGTAGGAATAGGATGCTCTGGAGGAGGAACAAGTGGCTGAGGAACTGGTGTAGGGGGCAGGGTTTCAGATTTCAGGATCATTGGGACCTCTTCCGGAGCAGGTGGGACCTGTAAAAGAGAGAAGGATTACACTTGATCTACAGGGGGACCAATATCCTTTCAGGGAGGTTTGTTAGTGCTATTGGGGAGGCTTTAAACTAGATTTGCAGGGGGATGGGAACCAAAGTGCCAGAGCTGACGGTGTGGCTGGGGTGAAAATAAATGATGTTAAAAGTTCAAGCAAATAGAAAAGGTGTGAGTGGAGGTAAAAATCTTCTGAGGTGTATATATTTCAATGCTATGAGTATTGCGGGGAAGGCGGATGAGTTGAGGGCGTGGATTGACACGTGGAATTATGACGTTGTAGCAATTAGTGAAACTTGGCTACAGGAGGCGCAGGACTGGCAGCTTAATATTCCAGGGTTCCGATGTTTTAGATGTGATCGAGGCAGAGGAATGAAAGGTGGGGGAGTAGCATTGCTTGCTAGGGAAAATATTACAGCAGTGCTCAGGCACGACAGATTAGAGGGCTTGTCTACTGAGTCCTTATGGGTGGAGCTGAGAAACAGGAAAGGTATGGCCACATTAGTGGGATTGTATTAGAGACCACCCAATAGTCAACGAGACTTGGAAGAGCAAATCTGCAGAGAGATAGCAGGCAACTGCCGGAAATATAAAGTTGTGGTGGTAGGGGATTTCAATTTTCCATATATTGATTGGGATACCCATACTGTTAGGGGTCTAGATGGTTTAGAGTTTGTAAAATGTGTTCAGGAAAGTTTTCTAAATCAATATATAGAGGGACCAACTAGAGGGGATGCAATATTGGATCTCCTGTTAGGAAACGAGTTAGGACAAGTGACGGAATTCTGTGTAGGGGAGCACTTTGGTTCCAGTGATCATTACACCATTAGTTTCAACTTGATCATGGACAAGGATAGATCTGGTCCTAGGGCTGAGGTTCTGAACTGGAAGAAGGCCAAATTTGAAGAAATGAGAAAGGATCTAAAAAGCGTGGATTGGGACAGGTTGTTCTCTGGCAAAGATGTGATCGGTAGGTGGGAAGCCTTCAAAGGAGAAATTTGGAGTGCAGAGCTTGTATGTTCCTGTCAGGATTAAAGGCAAAGTGAATAGGAATAAGGAACCTTGGTTCTCAAGGGATATTGCAACTCTGATAAAGAAGAAGAGGGAGTTGTATGACATGTATAGGAAACAGGGAGTAAAAAAGGTGCTTGAGGAGTATAAGATGTGCAAGAAAATACTTAAGAAAGAAATCAGGAGGGCTAAAAGAAGACATGAGGTTGCCTTGGCAGTCAAAGTGAAGGATAATCCAAAGAGCTTTTACAGGTATATTAAGAGCAAAAGGACTGTAAGGGATAAAATTGGTCCTCTTGAAGATCAGAGTGGTCGGCTGTGTGCGGAACCAAAGGAAATGGGGGAGATCTGAAATAGTTTTTTTTGCGTCAGTGTTTACTAAGGAAACTGTCATGAAGTCTATGGAATTAAATGAAACAAGTAGTGAGACCATGGAAACTGTACAGATTGAAAAGGAGGAGGTCCTTGCTGTCTTGAGGAATATTAAAGTGGATAAATCCCCGGTATCTGACAGGGAGTTCCCTCGGACCTTGAAGGAGACTAGTGTTGAAATTGCAGGGGCCCTGGCAGAAATATTTAAAATGTCGCTGTCTACAGTTGAGGTGCCGGAGGATTGGAGAGTGGCTCATGTTGTTCCACTGTTTAAAAAAGGATCGAAAAGTAATCCGGGAAATTATAGGTCAGTAAGTTTAACGTCGGTAGTAGGTAAGTTATTGGAGGGAGTACTAAGAGACAGAATCTACAAGCATTTGGATAGACAGTGACTTATTAGCGAGAGCCAACATGGCTTTGTGCGTGGTAGGTCATGTTTGACCAATCTATTGGAGTTTTTCGAAGAGGTTATCAGGAAAGTGGATGAAGGGAAGGCAGTGGATATTGTCTACATAGACTTCAGTAAGGCCTTTGACAAGGTCCCGCATGGGAGGTTAGTTAGGAAAATTCAGTCGCTATGTATACATGGAGAGGTGGTAAATTGGATTAGACATTGGCTCAATGGAAGAAGCCAAAGAGTAGTAGTAGAGAATTGCTTCTCAGAGTGGAGGCCTGTGACTAGTGGTGTGCCACAGGGATCAGTGCTGGGTCCATTGTTATTTGTCATCTATATCAATGATCTGGATGATAATGTGGTAAATTGGAGCAGCAAATTTGCTGATGATACAAAGATTGGAGGTGTAGCAGACAGTGAGGAAGGTTTTCAGAGCCTGCAGAGGGACTTGGACCAGCTGGAAAAATGGGCTGAAAAATGGCAGACGGAGTTTAATACAGACAAGTGTCAGTTATTGCACGTTGGAAGGACAGACCAAGGTAGAACATACAGGGTTAATGGTAAGGCACTGAGGAGTGCAGTAGAACAGAGGGATCTGGGAATACAGATACAAAATTCCCTAAAAGTGGCGTCACAGGTAGATAGGGTCGTAAAGAGAGCTTTTGTTACATTGGCCTTTATTAATCAAAGTATTGAGTATAAGAGCTGGAATGTTGTGATGAGGTTGTATAAGGCATTGGTGAGGCCGAATCTGGAGTATTGTGTTCAGTTTTGGTCACTAAATTACAGGAAGGATATAAATAAGGTTGAAAGAGTGCAGAGAAGGTTTACAAGGATGTTGCCGGGACTTGAGAAACTCAGTTACAGAGAAAGGTTGAATAGGTTAGGACATTATTCCCTGGCGCGTAGATGTGAGGGGAGATTTGATGGAGGTATGTAAAATTATGATGGGTATGGATAGAGTGAATGCAAGCAGGCTTTTTCCACTGAGGCAAGGGGAGAAAAAATACAGAGGACGTGGGTTAATGGTCAGGGGGAAAAGTTTAAAGGGAATATTAAGGGGGTTCTTTAACAGATTTGACATTGTGTCCCCTGCCCATCCCCAACATGAGTCATCTATTGTCGGCCCCCAACCAATACAGATTCCACTGCCTCTCATACCCCTCCTCACAGTCCACCACCCTGCTCTCATGATTATACCCCTTCCCACACGAAACCACCACGGTGGGCTTCACGGCTGAACAGTTGAGAAGACAGCTGAAATGTCTCAACCCAAGCAAGGCTGCAGGACCAGATGGTGTCAGTACCAGGGTGCTCAAAGCCTGTGCCCCTCAGCTATGTGGAGTACTTCGTCATGTATTCAACCTGAGCCTGAGGCTCCGGAGGGTTCCTGTACTGTGGAAGACATCCTGCCTCGTCCCTGTGCCGAAGACGCTGCGCCCCAGCGGCTTCAATGACTACAGACCGGTGGCATTGACCTCCCACATCATGAAGACCCTGGAGAGACTTGTTCTGGAGCTGCTCTGGCCTATGGTCAGGCCACACTTAGATCCCTCCAGTTCGCCTACCAGCCCCGACTAGGAGTTGAGGATGCCATCGTCTACCTGCTGAACCGTATCTACGCCCACCTGGACAAGCCAGCGAGCACTGTGAGGGTCATGTTTTTTGACTTCTCCAGTGCGTTCAACACCATCCACCCTGCTCTGCTGGGGGAGAAGCTGACAGCGATGCAGGTGGATGTTTCCCTGGTATCATGGATTCTTGATTACCTGACTGGCAGACCACAGTACGTGTGCTTGCAACACTGTGTGTCCGACAGAGTGATCAGCAGCACTGGGGCTCCGCAGGGGACTGTCTTGTCCCCCTTTCTCTTCACCATTTACACCTCGGACTTCAACTACTGCACAGAATTATGTCATCTTCAGAAGTTTTCTGATGACTCTGCCATAGTTGGATGCATCAGCAAGGGAGACGAGGCTGAGCACAGGGCTACAGTAGGAAACTTTGTCACATGGTGTGAGCAGAATTATCTGCAGCTTAATGTGAAAAAGACTAAGGAGCTGGTGGTGGAGCTGAGGAGGGCTAAGGTACCGGTGACCCCTGTTTCCATCCAGGGGGTCAGTGTGGACATGGTGGAGGAATACAAATACCTGGGGATACGAACTGACAATAAACTGGACTGGTCAAAGGACACTGAGGCTGTCTACAAGAAAGGTCAGAGCCGTCTCTATCTCCTGAGGAGACTGAGGTCCTTTAACATCTGCCGGACGATGCTGAGGATGTTCTACGAGTCTGTGGTGGCCAGTGCGGTCATGTTTGCTGTTGTGTGCTGGGGCAGCAGGCTGAGGGTAGCGGACACCAACAGAATCAACAAACTATTTCGTAAGGCCAGTGATGTTGTGGGGATGGAACTGGACTCTCTCACGGTGGTGTCTGAAAAGAGGATGCTGTCCAAGTTGCATGCCATCTTGGACAATGTCTCCCATCCACTACATAATATACTGGGTGGGCACAGGAGTACATTCAGCCAGAGACTCATTCCACCGAGATGCAGCACAGAGCGTCATAGGAAGTCATTCCTGCCTGTGGCCATCAAACTTTACAACTCCTCCCTTGGAGGGTCAGACACCCTGAGCCATTAGGCTGGTCCTAGACTTATTTCCTGGCATAATTTACATATTACTATTTAACTATTTATGGTTTCATTACTATTTATTATTTATGGTGCAACTGTAACGAAAATCAATTTCCCCCGGGATCAAGAGAGTATGACTATGACTATAACTATGACTATTTAAGAGCCGCGATGTAGTGTTACAGCTCTATAGGACCCTGGTCAGACCCCACTTGATACCCAATTCTGGTCGCCTCACTATAGGAAGGACGTAGAAACCACAGAAAGGGTGCAGCGGAACTTTACAAGGATGTTGCCTGGATTGGGGAGCATGACTTATCAGAATCAACTTTTTCTCCTTGGAGCGACGGAGGATGAGAGGTGACTTGACAGAGGTGTACAAGTTAATGAGAGGCAATGATCGTGTGGATAGTCAGAGGCTTTTCCCCAGGGCTGTAATGGCTAACACGAGAGGGCATAGATTTAAAGTGCTTGGAAGTAAGTACAGAGGAGATGTCGGGGTACATTTTTTACACAGAGAGTGGTGAGTGCGTGGTGCCGGCGGCGGTGGTGGAGGCGGAATCTATAGGGCCTTTTAAGAGACTCGTGGATGGCGACACGGAGCTTAGAAAAATAGTGGGCTATGGGTAAACCAGGTAGTTCTAAGGTAAGGACATGTTCGGCGCAGCTTTCTTGGCCGATGACCTGTATTATGATGTATGCCTTCTATGTTTCTATGTTTCTAACCCACCCATTTACAATTTCGTCCAGATCATTGATGCACATTACAGACAGGGATTTAATTGGGGAGCCGAGTAATAAACTTTTATTAACCAGATGGTGGTCAGTCTGTGGAAACGAGCTGACAGAGGAAACAGATGCATCAGAAACTTGGTCACGTGGGAGTATGACACGTGACCACTCCAAAATGACGTCATTTCTGCGAACTCTGACCTGTTTGTGCAGTGGTTGGCAACCCGCCCTGTCCCGAGGCAATGGGAGGATCCTCGTCCTCATCGATGCGGGGTTCCTCTTGCCGAAAGTTCAGCTCTGAGTAGGTGCAGTTCAGACCGTCTGGGAGAGAGAGTCGGACAGGCAGATGAGGGAGAGAGTGAGGGCGGTAGAGAATGGGGGCGGGTGTCGGAGGGAGAGAGAAGAGAGGGGGAGAAAAAAGAGGAAGAGGTGCCAGTGGGGGGAGAGAGGTGGTTAGGCAGGAAGAGAGAGATGGGAGACAGAGGAGAGACACAGGCAGGCAGAGGAGGAGAGCGATGGACGGTATGGGGGAGACAGCGATGGGGGCGATGGGCAGGAAGATGCGAGAGAAAGAATGGGGAGGGAGAACGTGGAGAGAAAGGCGGAGACAGAGGAGGAGAGAGGGGGTGCGAGTCGGGAACAGTGAGATGACAAAGAGAGGTGTGAGAGAGCGCGAAAGAAAGGGGGATTGAGAAGGGTGAGTGAGAGGGAGAGGAAAATGGGAGAGGGTTGAGGAAGAGATTTTGAGAGAGAGAGGAAAGAACGATGGGGGAGAGCGTCGGGGAAAGAAATGGAGGCTTGGATAGAGAGGAAGTGAAGGCGCAAGGGGAGATGACCGGCAAATTTAGGGACAGAGAGAGGTGGGAAGGCCAGGAGGGGTGGACGGGGGGAGAGAGTGAGCAGAGAGAGACGGGAAGATCGCGAGGGGGAGACCGAGAGTGCAAAAGACGGTGCCTTTGATAGAGGAGAGACGGGAGGGAGAGGGGGCAATGAGAGAGGGTGAAGAGAATGGGTCAGTGGGAGACAGCAGGTAAAACAGGGAGAGAGGAGGGGAGAAAGGGAAAGAGCGGGGGAGAGGAGAGGGTGGGAGGAGGTGAGGGAAGGGAGAGAAGGGGAAAGAGGGAAAAGAGAGTGGGTTAAGAAAAGGGAGAAAGTGGTTAAGGCTTTAGACCGCTCTCCCCCCTCACCGTCTCTCCCACTGTGTTCCTCCTCACATACACGGCGTGCACTCATCTCCACTTCCTCACCACCACCCCTCCGCCCCCCCACCTCCCGCCAAGAGAGCTTGCTCTTCATTGCCCCTTTCTCCACACGGCACATCCAATGCTATCTCTCCTCACCGACCCTCCCACAGCACTCTCGACTCAAACTAACCAATGGCGCTCCCTCAGTTCCGCCCCTCCTTCAAACATCCCCACCCCACCCCACCCCATCCTCTCTCCCACGCGTTCCCTCCGTCTGATGCTCAAACAGGGAATCATAAGGGTCAACTGTGCGTTTGCCCTGAGAACTCCCGACAGGATCGGACACATCAGCTGAACACGGTCAAACCAGCAAAGATGAAACTGACCTCCATCTGTCCGGATCCGAGGCGCTGAGAGGGCCTTGACATTCAGTTCCGCGTACGATACATCAGGTTCCGCTGGGGACGGAACAGAGAAAATCTGAAACATGCTGAGGCTCCCTCCACACCGTCCCATCACACACTGCCGGGGTCAGACACAGAGTGAATCTCCCTCCACACCGTCCCATCATACACTCGCGGGGTCAGACACAGAGTGAATCTCCCTCCACACTGTCCCATCACACACTCCCAGGGTCAGACACAGAGTGAATCTCCCTCCACACTGTCCCATCACACACTCCCGGGGTCAGACACAGAGTGAATCTCCCTCCACACTGTCGTCATCACACACTCCCGGGGTCGGACAGTAGATGTCGCTGTTTCCACACCGTCCCATCACACCCTCCCGGGGTCAGACACACAGAGTGAATCTCCCTCCACACCGTCCCATCACACCCTCCCGGGGTCAGACACAGAGTGAATCACCTTCCACACCGTCCCATCACACACTCCCGGGGTCAGACACAGAGTGAATCACCTTCCACACCGTCCCATCACACACTCCCGGGGTCAGACACAGAGTGAATCTCGCTCCGCACCGTCCCATCACACACTCCCGTGGTCAGACACAGTGAAACTCCCTCCACACCGTCCCATCACACCACTCCCGTGCTCAGACACAGACAAGCTCCCTCCGCACCGTCCCATCACACAGTCACAGGGTCAGACGCAGAGTGAATCTCCCTCCACACCGTCCCATCACACACTCCCGGGGTCAGACATAGAGTGAAACTCGCTCCCTCTGTCCTATGCCGTACTCCCATGGTCAGACACAGAGCGAAGCTCCCTCCCTCCGTCTCTCTGCCCCCCTCACCTGGGGAAAGAGACCGTGCGTCCGTCTTTGTGAACTTCACATTCATGTAAGTCTCGCTGCCGTCCATCTTGTCGAGGGTTCTCTGCGTCTCTGAGCTCAGAAAGGGGAAGCAACCGTTGAGAGAGGAAGCCCGTGTTGAGAAGCGTGTGCGACCGAACAGCAACAAAAAACAGATGAGCAGCTGATAGAGAGAGGAACCGAGAACAGGCGGAGGAAGTGCGGGGAGGAGAGAGGGTGAGGGCTTTGGAGAATGTGTTTAGAGCGGCGGGGAGGAGTAGTGAGAGCAGGGAGAAAGAGGGGGAAGGGAGAGAGAGAGAGGGGAAGATTGGTGTTTAGCGGAGAGAGTGAAGCGGGTGACAGGGAGTGTTGGGAGAGAGCGAACTGTGAGCGATAGAGACGGTGAAAGGAGGGAGGGAGAAATAGAGAGGGGGAGATTCGGAGAGAGATTGGGAGGGAGAAGGAAAAAAGGGAGAGCGAACGGGGTGAAGAGAGGGAGACATGAATGAGAGGGAGCGGAGAGGAGGATAGGGAGGAGAGAGCGATATACAAAGGAAAGGAGTGCAGGAAGAGGAGAGATGAAGGATAAGGAATGTTAACTATGGAGGGAGAGAGGAATCGGAGGGGCAGAGAGTGGAAAGGAAAGGAAGGAGGGAAAGAGAGGAAGTGGGCGAGAGATGGCAAGGAGGGAATGTCGGATGGATTTGTGTCACTCGTACCGAGTTTTTCTTGTCCGGGAGATTTGCACCCCGTGGTTGGTTCCTGATTTACGTGTTGGACGCTCCCACAGCTCCTTACCATCGCCGGGGCTTCAGACGCACTGTCTGGGAGAAACCACGGCCCCGGGACAAAGCCCCAGCATCCACCGAGGGAAATGAGCCCCCTCCCTCGGAGTGAGGTGAACAGCTCCCCTCGAAACCCGTTCCTCGACTTCCTCGTTCAGTGGGCGCTCTCTCTCTTTCCTTCCTTATTCCGTGGCATGCTCTCTCTCTCTCTCTCTCTCTCTCTCTCTCTCACACACACACACACACACTTTCTCTCTCAGCTCTTCCTCTCTCTCCATCTCCCCATGTCTCTCTCCCACCGTCCTCCCTTCCGCTCCGCCTCATCCCGTCTCTCCCTTCCCTCCACTCCATTTGCTCCCACCTCCCCCATTACCTGACCCTACTCTCCCACCCACCTGCCCCGCACCGATTCCCCTCTCTAACACCCCACTCCCATCCCACCCGTCGCAGTGACCCAGAGATATCCGGGCCCGCCCACCTATTCCACCCCGACCAGGAAGCTCCCCGCTTTTTCGGTCCCGTCCCTTCCGCCTTTCCGGCGATGGGGGGGCGGGGAGAGATTAGACACCATTTGGCCCGGGACAGCCCGCCATCTCTCCACTGCTCCCTCTTGTCTCCAAATCTGCCAATAACCGCCATCCCCGCCTCCTCAGTCGTGTCTTCTCTCCACCCCCAACCCAAACCCTCCACACCAGCGGAACACACGCTCCCGGGGTCAGACACAGAGTGAATCTCCCTCCACACGGTCCCATCAGATACTCCAGGGGTCAGACACAGAGTGAATCTCCCTCCACACCGTCCCATCACACACTCCTGGTGTCAGACGCAGAGTGAATCTCCCTCCACACTGTCCCATCACACAGTCCCGGGGTCAGACACAGAGTCAATCTCCCTCCATACCGTCGTATCACACACTGCCGGGGTCAGACACAGAGTGAAGCTCCCTCCAAGCTGTCCCATCACAAACTCCCGTGGTCACACACAGAGTGAATTTCCCTCCACACCGTCCCATCACTCACTCCGCGGTCGGACACAGAGTGAATCTCCCTGTCCACTGTCCCATCACACACTCCCGGGGTCAGACATAGAGTGAGTCTCCCTCCACACCGTCCCATCACACACTACCGGGGTCAGACACAGAGTGAATCTCCCTCCACACCGTCCCATCAGACACTCCGGGGTCAGACACAGAGTGAATCTCCCTCCATACCGTCCCATCACACACTCCCGGGGTCAGACACAGAGTGAATCTCCTCCACACCGTCCCATCACACACTCCGGGGGTCAGACACAAAGTGAATCTCCCTCCACACCGTCCCATCACACACTCCGGGATTCAGACACATAGTGAATCTCCCTCCACACCGTCCCATCACACACTCCCGGGAGTTAGACACAGAGTGAAGCTGCTCCACACGTCCCATCACACACTCCCGAGGTCAGACACAGAGTGAAGTCCCTCCACACGTCCCGTTGTTTCATAGTTCTTTGTCAATGAAAAGTATTATTTTCTCGGGGTGTAGGGTCATAGTTTTAAGGTGCTTGGAAGATGGTACAAGGGGTCTATCGGAGGTATGTTTTTCACATAGAGTGTGGTGGGTTGCCACAGAGCGAGAATACACTTCCATCGATGGTTGGCGATGCGGAATCAATGGGGTCTTTTAAGACACTCTTAGATGGGAACTTTTTTCTATGGTTTTGTTAATGGACTTGACCCCGACTCCTACTTTCCACACAGCATCTGTACCACAAAATCATTGACAAGCAATGTGATAAGTTGCAGTCCCAATACTGACTCCGTGACGAACACCACTAGTCACTGGCAGTCAACTAGAGAACGCCCCTTACATTCCCATTGGCTGCCTCCTGCCTGCCAGTCATTCCTTTAGACATGCCGGTGTCATTCCTGTAACGCCATCGGGTTTTAGCTTGTTAAGCAGCCTCAGGCATGGCGCTTTATCAAATGCCTTCTGGATTGCCAGTCAATGATATCAGCTGCCTGTGCTTTGTCCAATCTGCTGGTTACTTCCTCAAATAACTCTAACAGATGTGTCAGGCAAGATTTCCCTTGACAGGAACCAAGCTGACTTATTCCGTCTGGGTAGCCTCCAACCTGATGGCATGAACATCGACTTCTCTAACTTCCGCTAAGGCCCCACCTCCCCCTCGTACCCCATCTGTTACTTATTTTTATACACACATTCTTTCTCTCACTTTCCTTTTTCTCCCTGTGTCCCTCTGAATATACCCCTTGCCCATCGTCTGGGTCCCCCCCTCCTTGTCTTTCTTCCCGGACCTCCTGTCCCATGATCCTCTCGTATCCCTTTTGCCAATCACCTGTCCAGCTCTTGGCTCCATCCCTCCTCCTCCTGTCTTCTCCTATCATTTTGGATCTCCCCCTCCCCCTCCAACTTTCAAATCCCTTACTCACTCTTCCTTCAGTTAGTCCTGACGGAGGGTCTCGGCCTGAAATGTCGACTGTACCTCTTCCTAGAGATGCTGCCTGGCCTGCTGCGTTCACCAGCAACTTTGATGTGTGTTGCTTGAATTTCCAGCATCTGCAGAATTCCTGCTGTTTGACTTTGACTTATTTTGTCATTAGTCACCAAGTGCCTGACAACCTCAAATTTATTAATGGACTCCAGCACTTCCCCAAACACTGACTTTAGGCTAACTGGCTAATAATTTCCTTTCTTTGGCCTTCCTCATTTCTTAAAGTGTGCAGTGAAAATTTGCAATCTTCCGGCCCTGCGGGACCATGCCAGAATCAGGTGATTTTTGAAAGATCATCACCAATGAATCCGTTATCTCTTCAGCAACCTCTCTCAGGACTCTGGGATGCAGTCCATCTGGCCCAGGTGACTTATCCACCTGAAGACCTTGGAGTTTGCCTGGCACTTTTTACTTTGTAGTCGCAGCGGCACTCACACCCGCTCCCTGAAACTCACGGGCCACTGACACACTGCTAGTGTCTTCCACAGTGAAGACTGATGGAAAGTACCCATTAAGTTCATCTGCCATTTCCTTGTCCCCCGTTACTACCTCACCACTCTCCAAGGCAGAGTACAAAGTAAATGGCAGGGTAGTGTGGAGGAGTAGAGGAATCTGGGGGTACATGTCCACAGATCCCTGAAAGTTGCCTCACAGGTGGATAGGGTCGTTAAGAAAGCTTATGGGGTGTTAGCTTTCATAAGTCGAGGGATAGAGTTTAAGAGTCGCGGTGTAATGATGCAGCTCTATAAAACTCTGGTTAGGCCACACTTGGAGTACTGTGTCCAGTTCTGGTCACCTCACTATAGGAAGGATGTGGAAGCATTGGAAAGGGTACAGAGGAGATTTACCAGGATGCTGCCTGGTTTAGAGAGTATGCATTATGATCAGAGATTAAGGGAGCTAGGGCTTTACTCTTTGGAGAGAAGGAGGATGAGAGGAGACATGATAGAGGTGTACAAGATAATAAGGGGAATAGATAGAGTGGCTAGCCAGCGCCTCTTCCCCAGGGCACCACTGCTCAATACAAGAGGACATGGCTTTAAGGTGAGGGGTGGGAAGTTCGAGGGGGATATTAGAGGAAGGTTTTCTACTCAGAGATTGGTTGGTGCGTGGAATGCACTGCTTGAGTCAGTGGTGGAGGCAGATACACTCGTGAAATTTAAGAGACTACTAGACAGGTATATGGAGGAATTTAAGGTGGGGGCTTATATGGGAGGCAGGGTTTGAGGGTCGGCACAACATAGTAAGTGAAGGGACTCTCTTCTGATTGGCTGCTGATGACTGCTGGTGTACCACAAGGTTCAGTGATGGGACCAATGCTTTTTACGTTGCAAGTCAATGAATTGGATGACAGGATTGACAGCTTTGTTGCAAAGTTTGCGGACAATACAAAGATAGGTGGAACACAGGTAGCGTTGAGGAAGCAGGGAGTCTGCAGAAGGGCTTCAGCTGATTGGGTGTCAGGGCAAAGAAGTGGCAAATGGAATACAGTGTCAGGAAGTGTATGGTCATACACCTTGGGGAATAAAAGTGTAGACTATTTTCAAAATGGAGAGAAACTTCAAAAATTTGAGGTGAAATGAGACTTGGGTTTCCTTGTGTAGGATTCCCTAAAGGTTAATTTGCAGGTTGAGTCAGTGATGAGGAAGGCAAATACAATGTCAGCATTCATTTCAAGAGGGCGCAGTGCTAAGATTTTACAAGGCACTAATGAAAACTTACTTGGAGTATTGTGAGCAGTTTTGGGCCCTTTATTTATATTTAAGAAAGGATGTGCTGACATTGGAAAGGGTTTAGAGGAGGTTCCCAAGATGTCAGGATGCTGGAGCAGGGATCCAGTCACAGACCCAGTACTGTGCACACGGTGATATTAATTGAGTAACAAATCCCAAGGTACAAACAAAGTCAGCATCAAAGTTCAGGCAGAGATCAAAACATCCAGAGAAATCCAAAAAATCAGAATCAGGCAGAGTTGATATTCAGACAGGTAGAGTATAGATATAAATGCTGGAAAGACTCGGAAAAATTCACTGGTACATTCTGGTGAAAACACAGGGCTGAAATACACTGAGCAATAAATAGAGAGGCAGATGATAGGTGGAGCACAATGAGACAGAAGTGGCAGCAAAACAGGTAATCATGAGAAATAGGTGAGAGGCAGGGTACTCAGTAATACAGGGACCGGAGTAGAGAAGGAGCGGGACAAGAGCACATGGAGCATGGAAACAAACGAGTACATGGCAATACAAAACCACAGACCCTCAAACCCTGTCTCCCATATAACCCCCCACCTTAAATTCCTCCTTATACCTGTCTTAAATTTCACTAGTGTATCTGCCTCCACCACTGACTCAGGCAGTGCATTCCACGCACCAACCACTCTCTAAGTAAAAAACCTTCCTCTAATATCCCCCTTGAACGCCCCACCCTTACCATAAATCGATGTCCCCCGAAGGAGTCGATCAGGATTTGAGACTTTTTTTTACCGTGCCCATGGTCTGTTCTTTATCAAATTGTGGTATTGTTTTGCACTGCTGTAACTATATGTTATAATGATGTGGTTCTGTCAGTGTTAGTCTTTGGTTTGTCCTGTTTTTGTGCGATATCACTCTGGAGGAACATTGTATCTTTTCTTAATGCATGCATGCATTTCTAAGTGACAATCAACGAGGGCTGAGTGTCCTCATAATCTAATCTAATCTAATCTAATCTACATTCCCTTTTCAGCTCCCTTTGCAGTCTCAACCCCAAATCTTGGCTACAATTTGGAAGCCTGTATGTGATTCCCATCATGTTTCTTTTAAACCCTTGCAGTTTCTTAACTCCATCCGCAGAGGTTCAACGTTCTCTGACCCTATGTCACCCTTTTCTCAAAATGATTCTGGGACGATTCCGGAAGACGGGAAAATTGCAAATGTCACCCTACTCTGCAAGAAGGGGGAGTAAGGCAGAAGAAAGGAAATGATAGGCCAGTTGGCCTGGACTCAGTGGTTGGGAAGATGTTGGCATCAATTGTTATCGGTGAGGTTTCGGGTGACTTTGAGGCGCATAATAGCATGACAGTAGTCAGCGTGGTTCCTCATAGGAAAATCTTGCCTGACAAATCTGTTGGAGTTATTTGAGGAGATAATGTCATATTTTGATGTGTCCTACCAAAGTGTGAGGTGCTACATTTTGGTAGGATTAATCAAAACAGGACACACATGGTAAATGATAGGGCATTGAGGAATGCAGTAGAACAGAGGGATCTAGGAATAATGATGCATAGTTCCCTGAAGGTGGAATCTCATGTGGATAGGGCGGTGAAGAAAGCTTTTGGTTTGCTGGCCTTTATTAATCAGAGCATTGAGTATAGGAGCTGGGATGTAATGTTGAAATTGTACAAGGCATTGGTAAGGCCAAATTTGGAGTATTGTGTATAGTTCTGGTCACCGAATTATAGAAAAGATGTCAACAAAATTGAGAGAGTACAGAGGAGGTTTACTAAAATGTTGCCTGGGTTTCATCTCCTAAGTTATAGGGAAAGGTTGAACAAGTTAGGTTTATTCTTTGGAGCGTAGAAAGTTGAAGGGGGGACTTGATAGAGGTATTTAAAATTATAAGGGGATAGAGAGAGTTGACGTGGATAGGTCTTTTACACTGAGAGTGAGGGAGATTCAAACAAGAGGACATGAGTTGAGAGTTAAGGGGCAAAAATTTAGGGGTAACACGAGGGGGGACTTCAGCGTCTGACGCCGGGAGTGTGTCACCTCCACCCCACTCCCTCCCCCTCTCTCCCTCCACTCTCTACCCCTCCTCCTTCCCCAATCCCCCTCTCTGCCTCTCTTCCCCTTCCTCTCCCCCTCCCTCTCCTCTTTCCCATCTCCTCTCTCTCTCTCTCTCTCTCTGTCTGTCCCCCTCTCCCTGCCTCTCGTCCACTTTCTTGCCTCTCACTCCCTCTCTAATCCCTCTCTCCAGCGCCTCTCACCCCCTATGGGCGTGAATCTACCGATCCCTCTGTTCCCCCTCACTGCCAAGAACCCTGCCCTTAACCCTGAACTCTGCCCTCAAGTTCGACCTCCCAAGGTGAAACCCCCTCACCCTTTACTTGAACGCCATCTGCCTCTTCCCTGCCCAGCTCTGTAACCCGTCAATGTCCCAGGACAACCCAACATACTTTGCCCAACACCAGCAGTTTTTGATGTCATCTGCAAACTCACTACCCGACCTTTCCAGTCTTCTTACAGGTCAATTAAATAAAAAGGTGGGGGAGGGCGGCAATGTGGCGTCGTGGTTAGCATGACGCTTTACAGTTCTGGTGACCCGGGTTCAATTCCGGCCACTGCCGGTAAGGAGGTCTCCCCGCGACCGCGTGGGTTTCCTCCGGCTGACCCGGTTCCCTCCCACATTCCAAAGACGTGCCCGGTGGTCAGTTAGTAGGTCATTGTAAACCGTCCCGCGATCAGACCAGGGTTGATTTGGGGAACTTCAGATAGATTCTTACAAATCGGCGTTGAGTTCAGGGAAGGACGCAAAGGGGCGGAAGGCGCTGGCGTGGAGGGTCATGAACGACATGAAGGAAATCTGGAAGCCGAACCTGCCCAGAGTGCTTAAAAAGAGGACCTTCATAGCAGTCATGGAGTCCGTTCTCACGTACGGATGCGAGACGTGGACACCTCACCAAGACGATGCGTAAGTCTCTAGATGGTTCCTATATACGAACGCTCCGGATGGCTCTTAACGTGAGTTGGCAACAGTACATGACGAACATCGAGCTCTATGACAGCCTACCGATGCTCTCCACTAAAATCCAGTCGAGAAAACTGCAACTAGCGGGGCCCTGTCTAAGCCACCCCGAGCTACCTGCCAGCCTAGTCATTATATGGGATCCCAAGCATGGAGGAAGAACGCTGGGCGCCCTCCCAAGACTATGGTCAACACGCTCCGAGAAGACAGCGGCGCAGCTAATGTAGATGAACTGAACATGCCGATGAGGGTTCGGGCCGAGACCTTTCGTCAGGACTAACGGAAGGAAGAGCTAGTAAGAGATTTGAAAGTGGGAGGGGGAGGGGGAGATCCAAAATGATAGGAGAAGACAGGAGGGGCAGAAAGCAGGATCTCCCAGTGGCCATCCATTTTAATTCCACGTCCCATTCCCATTATGACATGTCTATCTACGGCCTCCTCTACTGTAAAGATGAAGCCACACTCAGGTTGGAGGAACAACACCTTACATTCCGTCTGGGTAGCCTCCAACCTGATGGCATGAACATCGACTTCTCAAACTTCCACTAATGCCCCATCTCCCCCTCGTACCCCATCCGTTATTTATTTATATACACACATTCTTTCTCTCTTTCTCCTTTTTCTCCCTCTGTCCCTCTGACTGTATCCCTTGCCCATCCTCTGGGATTTTTCCCCCACTCCCCCTTTTCCTTCTCCCCTGGGCCTCCAGTCCCATGATCCTCTCATATCCCCTTTGCCAATCACCTGTCCAGCCCTTGGCTCCATCCCTCCCCCTCCTGTCTTCTCCTATCATTTTGGATCTCCCCCTCCCCCTCCCACTTTCAAATCTCTTACTAGGTCTTCCTTCAGTTAGTCCTGACGAAGGGTCTCGGCCCGAAACGTCAACTGTACCTCTTCCTAGAGATGCTGCCTGGCCTGCTGCGTTCACCAGCAACTTTGATGTGTGCTGCTTGAATATCCAGCAGAATTCCTCGTGTTTGCACTGATGAGGGAGAGGGAGAAGTGGAGAGCCCGTCATCCCGCCCGACGCCGGCCCTCTAGGCCTGAGTCGACGTCGTAGTAGTGGTGTTGAGGGTAATCGAAGCGATGATACTGATTCGGATCTGATGGTCAGGGGGGCACGGGTTGAGAAAGTTAGAGCTTAATCCGGATAAACACAATTCACACAGCGAAACCACGGCCGTGCTTTCGCAGTGAACGGCCCTGAGGTCGGAGGGACTCAGGGGAACAGGTACATGGTTCCCTGAAATGGCGGCGAAGAGCGCCCTTGGCAGGCTGGCGGTCGTCGGTCAGAGCACCGAGTACGGGATATCGGGAAATCACCTCGCAGTCGTGGGGGGAGGGCCGCACTACGTTCGTCTCTGGTCTCCCCCTTCTCTTCTCGGACCCCTGTCTCGCAGGCTGATGTCAGGACATGTCTCAGGGGCGTCGGATCCCGGTGGTGTGCCTGGCAGGGGGCTGAAACGCCGAGCCGCAGTCTGGGGGGTGGGGGGGGGGGCACATCGTCAATCTCTCTCACTGCCACAGTCAGAGGTTCGCGTCCGCTTGGAGAGGGCGTCGGTCCGGAGCGGATCAGAGCGGGCGGCCTCGGCGCCTCCCGTCCGCTAGCGCTCGCAGCTACAGCGATGAGGTGCGTCGAGGGGTTGGTCACGGCCGGAATCAACCCGTGCCTCAGACAGGAGCCGGACGCGCTGCGGTCTCTCTGTGCGCACGGTCGGTCTCCAGCGGGTGCGATTTTACTTGCTCCCCCACTGGGCCTTGGACCAGCTGGGTCAACAGCAGTACCTACGTCAGGCTGCGGGTGACCGGCTCGGAGCTCGGCGCCCTTTCATGCACTCAGTTCTGGCCCACAGGCGCCAAACCCTGGGCCTATGTACCTCCCTGCGCAGTTGGACCCATCACCTCCTCGCCGGGAGACCGCAATCCGAAACAGCATCTCTCCCTCGACGGCAGTCAACACTGGCGCGCCTGAAGGATGTCTGCTTAGCCGGCTGCCCTGCTCTCTCTATCTCTCCCCCTACACTCATGCCTGTGTGGCTGAGACGCCGCCTGTCAGTTCACCGCCTACGCGGCTGACGTCGGCAGAGCGTCAGACGGCGACGGGGAGATGCACGCGAGCGAGACAGATCTCCCAAGTTGGCCAGATTCTCTCTTTCGGGCGCCCTAATAGTTTCCCCTGCTTGTGTCGGTGGTGCCGACGTGCGTCTCATCGAAACCTTTCGTATGTTGAAAGGCCTGGACAGAGTGGATGTGGAAAGGATATTTCCCAAGGTGGGGGAGTCTAGGACATGATGGCACAGCCTCGGGATAGAGGGCGCCCTTTGAAAACACGGAGGCGGAGAAATTTCTTCAGGCAGGGGGTCGGGAATTAGTGGAATTCGTCGCCACACGTAGCTCGGCGTATTTTAGACAGAGATCGACAGATTCTTGATTGGACACGGCATCGGGGGGTTACGGGGAGAAGGAGGAGGGGAAAAAAAGGATCAGCAATGATTGAATGGCGGAGCAGACTCGATGGGCCGAGACGGCCTAATTCTGCTCCTGTGTCCTAGGTCTTTATGGTCTTACCATTCCAGCACCGGTGAGGTCGTTCCCCTGCTCCACCCAACAAGATCCAAAGGGGTATTCTGGTTATTGGTGTTGGCGCGTGGCCAAGTGGTTAAGGCGTCGGTCTAGTGATCTGAAGGTCGCCGGGCCGAGGCGGCGTGTTGTGTCCTTGAGCGAGGCACTTAACCACACACACACGCACTGCTCTGTGACGACACCGTATGGGTCCTAGTGCCCTTCCCTTGGACAACATCGGTGGCGTGAGAGAGGGGAGACTTGCAGCAATGGGCAACTGCTGGTCCTTCATACAACGTTGCCCAGGCCCTGCGTCCTGGAAACCTTCCAAGGCACAAATCCATGGTCTCATGAGACTAATGGATAATTAATAATAATAATAATAATAATAATAATAATAATATTCTCCTTTCTGAGCGGAAAGCCTGCAGGTGTATTCTCCACTGGCTGTGTATTGCCTTTTCCGCTCCTGACAGTCGGCCAGACGCCTGCCTCAACTCAGGGGGTGACTACCTCCCTGGATTGAGGAGCGTGCCTTATGAGAATAGGTTGAGTGAACTCGAGCTTTTCTCCTCGGAGCGACGGAGGATGAGAGGTGACCTGACAGGGGTGTATAAGATGATGGGGGTCGTGTGGCTAGTCAGAGGCTTATTCCCGGGGCTGTGATGAGCGGGCACAGTTTTAAGGTAACACACATCAAAGTTGCTGGTGGACGCAGCAGGCCGGGCAGCATCTCTAGGAAGAGGTACGGTCGACGTTTCGGGCCGAGACCCTTCGTCAGGACTGACGGAAGGAAGAGCTAGTAAGAGATTGAAAGTGGGAGGGGGAGGAGCAGATCCGAAATGATAGAAGACAAGAGGGGAAGAGATGGAGCCAAGAGCTGGACAGGTGATTGGCAAAGGGAATATGAGAGGCTCATGGGACAGGAAGCCCTGGGAGAAGCAAAAGGGGGGAGGGTGAAAACCCAGAAGATGGGCAAGGGGTATAGTCAGAGGGATACAGGGAGAAAAAGGAGAGAGAGAGAAAGAATGTGTGTATATAAATAAATAACGGATGGAGTACGGGGCGAGGTGGGGCATTAGCGGAAGTTAGAGAAGTCAATGCTCATACCATCAGGTTGGAGGTGCTTCGAAGTTGGTACAGAGGAGATGCCAGGGGTAATTTTTTCACGCGGAGAGTGGTGAGAGCGTGGAATGGGCTGCCGGGGGCCGTGGTGGAGGAGGGTACGATAGGGTCTTTTAAGAGACTCCTGGGTAGGTACATAGAGCTCAGAAAAATCGAGGGCTATGGGTAACCCTAGGTAATTTCGAAGGTAAATACATGTCGACACAGGCCTGTATTGTGTCGTAGGTTTTCTTTGTTTCTATCCCATCTATCACCTACTCGCGTTTTTTTTCCCCGGAATATCGGGTATACGTTCGTAAATGCGCTTTCAACTTTAAACTTGAAATTGCTTCGCCCCCCTGTAAAGGGATCTAGAATGCCTCCCATACAGATTGTGTCAGCGAGTGGCTAAACTGCACGCGGTAATTTGCAAAGGTCTCGGCCGCGTACAGTTCATATCGGGTTCAGACTTTCGCGCCGGAGTGTATTTGCCAGCGCGGAGCGGAGAGAGTAGCTTTGTCGATCTGGCGGGAGCAAATGACGCTGGAAACGGCGAGGGTGGAGCGCCGCGGGTGGGGCGTGAGACGAGGGGGCGGGGGACGGACACAGCCAGCCCTGAGACACCAGGGCAAGGTCATTTGATCCCGAGCAATTGGTTTATTGATCACGACTGAATCGCGGCCCGTGCATCGGTTCTTCGGCCCACTCGTCCAGTTCTGCCCCTTGCCGCCACGGGGCACAGGCAGCAATCCGGAGATTGCCACACGGAGCAAAAGAGGGGTGGGGAGGGGAGGCGGGAGATTGGATTCGGTCATCAGGACGATCAGTCCTCGTTTATTGTCATTTAGAAACGCATGCGTTAAAAAAAAATGATACAATGTTCCTCCAGAAAGAGGGGAGAGGGGAGATAAAGAGGGGGAGAAGGGGAGCAGCAGAAGGGAGAGAGGGAGATAGAGGAGAGGAGAGAGCGGGGAAAGAGGGAGGGGAGGGAGTAGGAGAGACGAGGAGAGGGGGAAGAGAGGGGCAGAGAGAGAGGGAGTGGAGGGAGAGGGTGAGGGAGTAGAGGGAGAGGGGTGGAGAGGGGGGAGGATAGAGGGAAGGAGAGAGTAAGTGAGAGAGGAGGTAGGGGTGGAAAGAGGGGAAAGAAAGGGGTGAGGCAGGGAGGGGTGGGAGACGTTGGAGAGGGAGAGAGGCAAGAGGAAGGGTGGAGAGGCGGGGAGAGGGGATGAGGAGGGTAGAGGGGGAAGAGGGAGGAGAATGAGAGAGAGGAGAGAGAGAAGGGACAGAGTGGGAAAGAGAGAGTGGCAGAGACAGGGAGAGAGAGAGGGAGGGGTGGAGAGGGGAAGATAGAGGGAAGAGGAGAGTAAATGAGGGAGGGGGTAGAGGTGGAGGGGAGAAAGAAAGGCGTGAGGCAAGGAGGAGTGGGAGACTTTGGAAAGACGGTCAAGAGAGGGAGTGAGAGGGAGACAGAGGGGAGAGAGGCAGGGAGAGGGTATGAGAGAGAGAGGAGATGGGGAGAGGGGAGAGGGAGGGGGAGAGGAGGTGGAGAGGTAGGGGCAAGAGAGGCGGAGAGGGAGGAGGGGAGAGAGAGAGAGGGGAGGGGGAGAGAGGTGGAGAGGGAAAGACCGGGAGAGGGAGGGGAAAAGGGAGAGTGTGGGGGAGGGACGGGGAAGGGGGAAAGAGAGGAGAGATGGGGTGAGAGGGGAGCAGAATCTAATTCGGGCCTGACGAATTTTGACAGAGTCCCCAGGTCTCACTTGGAATCGCAGGCTTCTTGCAGATGAAATAATTCTCCCCAAAGCAACCCGCAGGAGCAGGGTCGGATGCACAACTCTCGTAGACTGGTTCGAGCGTTTTGTGCAGCAAATTGCATTCTGCTGTCCCACTGTAAAATGGAACAGGAAAGGTAACAGGGGTTGCATTTGCCCGCAGTCAATCACTAATAGGCGAGATTCACGTTCGAGGCTGTCAACAGTCCTAATCCGGGTACCCCATTTTCTCCTCACCGCCCCACGCCAGTTCCCTTCAGCCCTGCATCAGTCCCCACCCGATCCCACACACCCCCTCTCTCCCCCACAGCCACGTCTCGTCTCCAGACTCATCCCACTGCCCCGCTTTCAACCCACCGAGCCGCTTCTCTGTCCCAAGAATAATCCCACTGTCCCAAGCCCGCTGTCAGTCCCCAAACTGATCCCACTGCCCCACCCGCTCACCAGAGCCCCGTGTCTGTTCCCAAACTAATCCCACCGCCCGCAAGCTCGCTACAGCTCCGTGTCGGGCACCACACTAAGCGCACTGGCCCGTTCTTCCTCCGGAGCGTAGTGTCAGTCGCCAAACTAGTCCCACTCTCCACCTTCCATCCTGTATTAGCCATAAGACTAATACCACTGCCCTACTATCTCCCCGCAGCCCCATGTCAGTTCCCAAATGAATCGCACTGCCACACGCCCTCACCACAGCACCCTGTAGGTCTTCAAACTAAACACACTGCCACGCTCTCGCCACAGCCACCAGTCATTCCAAACCTCACCTGTCGAGGCATTTTCCAATCCAGTAATGGCTGCTTCCATTTACAGTGTTGAAAACAAATTTCTGTTAAATAAAATTTCTTTCGTAAGTTCTCTGCATGGAACATTGCTTTTGGCTCCTGGAGTGTACAATGCGTTGGAGCAGAGGGAACTTCACACTCTTTCTGACCCCGGGGAGAGTGTGATGGGACGCTGTGGAGGGTGCTTCATTCGGTGTCTGACCCTGGGAGTGTGTGATGGGACGGTGTGCAGGGAGACTCCCTCTGTGTCTGACCCCGGGAGTGTGTCATGGAACAGTGTGGAGGGAGATTCACTCTGTGTCTGACCAAGGGAGTGTGTGATGGGACGGTGCAGGGGGAGCTTCGCCCGGTATCTAACCCTGGGAGTGTGTGATAGGAAAGTGTGTGGGGAGATAGCTTGACGCCCGTAAGTGTGTTAAGGGACGGTGTGGAGGAAGATTCACTCTGTGTCTGGCCCTGGGAGTGTGTGATGGGACGGTGTGGAGGGAGATTCACTCTGTGTCTGACCCCGGGAGTGTGTGATGGGACGGTGTGGAGGGAGCTTCACTCTGTATCTGACCCTGGGAGTGTGTGATGGGACGGTGTGGAGGGAGAGTCACTCTGTATCTGACCCTAGGAGTGTGTAAATGTACGGCGTGGAGGGAGCTTTGCTCACTGTCTGACTACGGGAGTGTGTGATGGGACGGAGTGGAGGGATTCTCACCTTGTGCCTGATCCCGGAAGAGTATCGCTGGATGGTGTGGAGGGAGATTCACCCTGTGACTGACCCCGGGAGTGTGTGATGGGACGGGGTGGAGGGAGATTCACTCTGTGTCTGACCCCGGGAGTGTGTGTTGGGACGGTGTGGAGGGATTCTCACCATGCGTCTGATCCCGGAAGAGTATCACTGGATGGTGTGGAGGGAGATTCACTCTGCGTGTGACCCAGGGAGAGTACGATGGGACGGTGTGGAGGGAGATTCACTCTTTGTCTCACCTCCGGAGTGTGTGATGGGACGGTGTGGAGGGAGATTCACTCTGTGCCTGACAATGGCAGTGTGTGATGGGATGGTGTTGAGGGAGATTCACTCTGTGTCTGACCCCGGGAGTGTGTGATGGGACGGTGTGGAGGGTGTGATGGGACGGTGTGGAGGGTGTGATGGGACGGTGTGGAGGGACTTCCACTCTGTGTCCGACCCGAGGAGTGTGTGATGGGACGGTGTGGAGGGAGATTCACTCTGTGCCTGATCCTGTGAATGTGTGATGGGATAGTGTGGAGGGAGATTCACTCTGTGTCTGACCCCGGGAGTGTGTGATGGGACGGTGTGGAGGGAGATTCACTCTGTGTCTGATCCGGGATTGTGTGATGGGACGGTATGGAGGGAGATTCACTCTGTGTCTGACCCCGGGAGTGTGTGATGGGTCGGTGTGGAGGGAGATTCACTCTGTGTCTGACCCCGGGAGTGTGTGATGGGACGGTGCGGAGGGAGATTCACCTGTTCATCCATTGAGCTAATTTCCAGCAGCGTTGAACCATTGTTTGAACATTCTTGCTTCGCCTCAGCGTGAGATTTTGCCACCGTTGATATGAAATAAAAAGCGCCTCTCCTGTTGACCCAACCCTGGCAACACGTCTCTTCTGCAAATGGGGAACAGAGAACAGTGAGTGACGATATTGAGTTTTGCTGACCGAGAACCTCTGAACCCACAGGGAGACTTCTTGTCGTTTCTGACATAAATAGTCATGAGTACACTCACTGAAGGGAGACTACCCTGCAACCATCCATTCTTTGCAGATTCGCTCACTGTCGATAACTCGCCTCAAGACTCACTCCCAATGTTCAGCAACAGTTATTACCCCTCAACCATCAGGAAGGAGGTACAGGAGCCTCAGGACCCACACCACCAGGTTCAGAGACAGTTATCACCCCTCAACCATCAGGAAGGAGGTACAGGAGCCTCAGGACCCACACCACCAGGTTCAGAGACAGTTATCACCCCTCAACCATCAGGAAGGAGGTACAGGAGCCTCAGGACCCACACCACCAGGTTCAGAGACAGTTATCACCCCTCAACCATCAGGAAGGAGGTACAGGAGCCTCAGGACCCACACCACCAGGTTCAGAGACAGTTATCACCCCTCAACCATCAGGAAGGAGGTACAGGAGCCTCAGGACCCACACCACCAGGTTCAGGAACAGCTATTATCCCTCAACCATCAGGAAACATAGAAAATAGGTGCAGGAGTAGGCCATTCGGCCCTTCGAGCCCAATGTTCAGCAACAGTTATTACCCCTCAACCATCAGGAAGGAGGTACAGGAGCCTCAGGACCCACACCACCAGGTACAGGAACAGTTATTACCCCCTCAACCGTCAGGAAGGTGGTACAGGAGCCTCAGGACCCACACCACCGGGTTCAGGGACAGTTATCACCCCTCAACCATCAGGAAGGAGGTACAGGAGCCTCAGGACCCACACCACCAGGTTCAGGGACAGTTATCACCCCTCAACCATCAGGAAGGAGGTACAGGAGCCTCAGCACCCACACCACCAGGTTCAGGGACAGTTATCACCCCTCAACCGACAGGAAGGAGGTACAGGAGCCTCAGCACCCACACCACCAGTTTCAAGGATAGTTGTTACCCCTCAGCCATCAGGAAGGAGGTACAGGAGCCTCAGGACCCACACCACCAGGTACAGGAACAGTTATTACCCCCTCAACCGTCAGGAAGGTGGTACAGGAGCCTCAGGACCCACACCACCGGGTTCAGGGACAGTTATCACCCCTCAACCATCAGGAAGGAGGTACAGGAGCCTCAGGACCCACACCACCAGGTTCAGGGACAGTTATCACCCCTCAACCATCAGGAAGGAGGTACAGGAGCCTCAGCACCCACACCACCAGGTTCAGGGACAGTTATCACCCCTCAACCGACAGGAAGGAGGTACAGGAGCCTCAGGACTCTCACCACCAGTTTCAAGGATAGTTGTTACCCCTCAGCCATCAGGAAGGAGGTACAGGAGCCTGAGGACTCGCACCAGCAGGTTCAGGAACAGTTATTACCCCTCAACCATCAGGAAGGACGTACAGGAGCCTCAGGACCCACGCCACCAGGTTCAGGAACAGTTATTATCCCCTCAACCATCAGGAAGGAGGTACAGGAGCCTCAGGAATCACACCACCAGGTTTAGGGATCGTTGTTACCCCTCAGCCATCAGGAAGGAGGTACAGGAGCCTGAGGACTCGCACCAGCGGGTTCAGGAACAGTTATTACCCCTCAACCATCAGGAAGAAGGTACAGGAGCCTCAGGACCCACACCACCAGGTTCAGGAACAGTTATTACCCCTCAACCATCAGGAAGAAGGTACAGGAGCCTCAGGCCTCGCACCACGTGGTTCGGAAAGAGTTACTACCCCTCAACAAGGCCTTACTGAGACCACAACAGGAGTATTGTGTGCAGTTTTCGTCCCCTAATCTGAGGAAAGACATTCTTGCCATAGAGGGAGTACAAATAAGGTTCACCAAATTGATTCCTGGGATGGCAGGACTTTCATATGATGGAAGACTGGATCGACTAGGCTTATACTCTCTGGAATTTAGAAGATTGAGGGGGGGTCTTATTGAAACGTATAAAATCCTAAAGGGATTGGACAGGCGAGATGCAGGAAGATTGTTCCCGATGTTGGGGAAGTCCAGAACGAAGGGTCACAGTTTGAGGATAAAGGGGAAGCCTTTCAGGACAGAATTGAGGAAAAACTTCTTCACAGAGAGTGGTGAATCTGTAAAATTCTCTACCACAGGAAATACTTGAGGCCAGTTCATTGGCTATATTTAAGAGGGAGTTAGATATGGCCCTTGTGGCTAAAAGGATCGGGTGTACGGAGAGAAGGCAGGTACAGGGTTGTCAGTTGGATGATCAGCCTTGATCATACTGAATGGCGGTGCAGGCTCGAAGGGCCGAATGGCCTACTCCTGCACCTATTTTCTATTTTTCTATGTTTCAACCATCAGGAAGGAGCTACAGGAGCCTCAGGACTCACCACCAGGTTCAGGGACAGTTATCACCCCTCAACTATCAGGAAGGAGGTACAGGAGCCTCAGGACCCACACGACCAGGTTCAGGAGCAGTTATCACCCCTCAACCGTCAGGAAGGAGGTACAGGAGCCTCAGGACTCACACGACCAGGTTCAGGAACAGTTATCACCCCTCAACCATCAGGCTTTTGAACCAGAGGGGTAAATTCACTCTGCTTCATTTACCCCAGCACTGAACTGTTCCCACAACCTATGGACTCACTTTGGAAGGACAAACTCCAAGGCAGAGTACAAAGTAAATGGCAGGATACTTGGTAGTGTGGAGGAGCAGAGGGATCTGGGGGTACATGTCCACAGATCCCTGAAAGTTGCCTCACAGGTGGATAGAGTAGTTAAGAAAGCTTATGGGGTGTTAGCTTTCATAAGTCAAGGGATAGAGTTTAAGAGTCGCGAGGTAATGATGCAGCTCTATAAAACTCTGGTTAGGCCACACTTGGAGTACTGTGTCCAGTTCTGGTCGCCTCACTATAGGAAGGATGTGGAAGCATTGGAAAGGGTACAGAGGAGATTTACCAGGATGCTGCCTGGTTTAGAGAGTATGCATTATGATCAGAGATTAAGGGAACTAGGGCTTTACTCTTTGGAGAGTAGGAGGATGAGAGGAGACATGATAGAGGCGTATAAGATATTAAGAGGAAAAGATAGAGTGGACAGCCAGCGTTTCTTCCCCAGGGCACCACTGCTCAGTACAAGAGAACTTGGCTTTAAGGTAAGGGGGATATTAGAGGAAGGTTTTTGACTCAGAGAGTGGTTGGTGCGTGGAATGCACTGCCTGAGTCAGTGGTGGAGGCAGATACACTAGTGACGTTTAAGAGACTACTAGACAGGTACATGGAGGAATTTAAGGTGGGGGTTATATGGGAGGTGGGGTTTAAGGGTCGGCACAACATTCTGGGCCGAAGGGTCTGTACAGTGCTGTACTATTTTATGTTCTATGTTCTATGTTCATCTCACGTTCTCGATATTTATTGCTTATTTGTTTATTTATTTGCCCTCTGCTTTCTGGTTGAACGCCTTATTTTTCATTGAACCAGTTGTAGTTACTGATCTATAGACTTGCTGAGAATGCCCGCAAGAAAATGGATCTCAGGGTTGTATTCACTCCCTGTACTTTAGTTTTGAACTTTGAACTTCACTCTTCATAAGACTATAAGATATAGCAACAGAAGGAGGCCATTCGGCCCGTCGAGCCTGCTCCACCATTCAATCGCTGGCTGGTCCAATTCGTCCAGTCATTCCCCACTCCCAAGCCTCCTCCCCATACCCTCTCATTCCCTGGCTAATCAAGAACCGGTTTATTCACCAAGACCGAGTTGAGCTGCTGGTGCCTATGATTCGAGTGGCGGGTCCCGGCAGCAGATACTCCCGGCTCATGAAATAGCTTAAACACGGTTCATTTATTTTGAGTGATAATCCTTTAAATGGACACAACCTCCGTAAACCGCATTTACATCTCACCGAGAACATCTATATTCAACACTTCCAAATTAGGAAACATGCAGAAATTTCAGACAGAGTAATGGATTCTAGGACACACCGTGTTTCTACCATTATTCTTGCTGTTCCTCGAACCATTCCTCGTAAGTCGACACAGCTGTCTACTTTCATACTCTTTCTCTACCACTTGGGTGACTTCACATTTCTATGAAATTTCCTCAGATACCTTTTTCACATAAATTGTCTCACTGCTTTTCAGACACACGTACACAAGCGACCCACCATTAACGCTGACAAGTTAACTTCCTGGAGTACATAAAACTCCCAACATTAATTGATCAATTATTTAATATGTTCGGTGTTTGTATGCGTCTGGTCTGCAACTTAGTTTTGAAACAAATGTCAAATTTCACAGTGCGAAGTAGGATTTATTACCAGAGTACTGATATGTCACGACATACAACATGGAGATTTTTTTGTCGGGGGCATGCAAGACAAATTTTAAAAGCCCAATGACTTATACAGCAACTCTTCAGCAGCAGAAAGTCAGGTGACGTGAGCTGTATCTTAACTTGAACCTGATTCCGTTTTAAGAACTGAAGACCGGCTCCCGTTTACGACCAACAGCTGAACAAATGTAGTTGGAAATTTAATCCGAATAGTTTAAAGATTTATAGATGGCAGCTACAGAGTTTAGGGAGACGATCTTGGAAAATTACACGAGGCAAACAGGCCCGGGAAGCGGTAACCCAGACACAGAGTGAAGCTCCCTCCGCACCGTCCCATCATACACTCCCGAGGTCAGACACAGAGTGAAACTCCCTCCACACCGTCCCTTCGCACGCTTCCGGGGTCAGACACAGAGTGAAACTCCCTCTACACCGTCCCATCACACACTCCCGAGGTCAGACACAGAGTGAAACTCCCTCCACACCGTCCCTTCGCACGCTTCCGGGGTCAGACACAGAGTGAAGCTCCCTCCGCACCGTCCCATCACACGCTCCCGGGGTCAGACACAGAGTGAAGCTCCCTCCACACCGTCCTTCGCACGGTTCCGGGGTCAGACACAGAGTGAATCTCCCTCCACACCGTCCCATGGCACACTCAAGAGGTCAGATATAGAGTGAAGCTCCCTCCACACCGTCCCATCACACAGTCCTGGGGTCAGACACAGAGTGAAGCTCCCTCCACACTGTACCATCACACACTTCCGGGGTCAGACACAGAGTGAAACTCCCTCCACACCGTCCCGTCACACACTCCCGAGGTCAGACACAGAGTGAAATTCGCTCCACACCGTCCCTTCGCACGCTTCCGGGGTCAGACATAGAGTGAAGCTCCCTCCGCACCGTCCCATCACACACTCCCGAGGTCAGACACAGAGTGAAACTCCCTCCACACCGTCCCTTCGCACGCTTCTGGGGTCAGACACAGAGTGAAGCTCCCTCCGCACCGTCCCATCACACACTCCCGGGGTCAGACACAGAGTGAAGCTCCCTCCATACCGTTCCATCACACACTCCCGCGGTCAGACACAGAGTGAATCTCCCTCCACACCGTCCCATCACACAGTCCTGGGGTCAGACACACAGAGTGAATCTCCCTCCACACCGTCCCATCACACACTCCCGGGGTCAGACACAGAGTGAAGCTCCCTCCACACCGTCCCATCACACGCTCCCGGGGTCAGACACAGAGTGAATCTCCCTCCACACCATCCCATGGCACACTCAAGAGGTCAGATATAGAGTGAAGCTCCCTCCACACCGTCCCATCACACAGTCCTGGGGTCAGACACAGAGTGAAGCTCCCTCCACACTGTACCATCACACATTTCCGGGGTCAGACACAGAATGAAACTCCCTCCACACCGTCCCTTCGCACGCTTCCGGGGTCAGACACAGAGTGAAACTCCCTCCACACCGTCCCTTCGCACGCTTCCGGGGTCAGACACAGAGTGAAGCTCCCTCCGCACTGTCCCATCACACAGTCCTGGGGTCAGACACAGAGTGAAGCTCCCTCCACACTGTTCCATCACACGCTCCTGGGGTCAGACACAGAGTGACTCTCCCTCCACACCGTCCCATGGCACACACAAGAGGTCAGATATAGAGTGAAGCTCCCTCCACACCGTCCCATCACACAGTCCTGGGGTCAGACACAGAGTGAAGTTCCCTCCACACTGTACCATCACACATTTCCGGGGTCAGACACAGAGTGAAACTCCCTCCACACCGTCCCTTCGCACGCTTCCGGGGTCAGACACAGAGTGAAGCTCCCTCCGCACTGTCCCATCACACAGTCCTGGGGTCAGACACAGAGTGAAGCTCCCTCCACACCGTTCCATCACACGCTCCTGGGGTCAGACACAGAGTGAAGCTCCCTCCACACCGGTCCTTCGCACGGTTCCGGGGTCAGACACAGAGTGATTATCCCTCCACACCGTCCCATCACACACTCCCGATGTCAAGCTCAGAGTGACGCTTTCTCTCTCTATACCGCCCCGTCATGAGGAGCGGGTTAAAGAGGGGGATGATGCCTCACCTCTGCTGCTGGTCAACAATTCACAGATTCGAACCTTGGTTTCGTTGACAGTTTTGAACTTCGTTTGCATCACGTTGAACTGCTGTAGGAGATCTTCGTTCCTTCGTTTAAGAACGGACAGTTGAGAGTTGAGCGCAGAAAGATTCTTGCGACTCAGCTGGATATAGTCGGATGTCCCAGATTCAAATGTCGAGTTCAACTCGTGGACCTGTTGACGATATTGGCGCTGGGTCTTGTTCACCTCCTGACATTGATCCCAAAGTCTCCAGTAGTTTCGTTCACAGATGATCAGAGACTGAGGAGTCTGAAACACTGAGAGTTACAATGAGGGAGTGTGTCAGTGACACGGTGTTGTGGGAGTGGGGGTGAGGTTGGTGTGCGTTTCACGTCGCGGGGCATCTTGGTGTCGCGTTGAGGGTTGCGTCGGAGTCGCGTGGAGGGGCGCGTCGGCGTTACCGCGGGGTTTTTTTTTTGCGCCAAACTCCACCCCGCTCTGTTGGTTTCCGGTCTGACTCCGTCCGGACCCCGTTCAACTCACCATAGACCGAGAGCCCGACGACTGTCGCAATGAGGGCGAGTGTAACCAGGCCGAGCAGCCAGATCGTCCAGCTCGATCCACTTCCGACCTTCTCTTTCGGTTCCTGCGTCTGCGGTTCTGTGGAGAGCCCGTTCAGCGTGCGTGTGCGTGTGTGTGTGAATTCAGCCGTGTCCCCACCCCCCGGGACTCCCTTCCACCCACCATCCGCGCTCGCTCCTTTCCGCCACGATCTCCCCCCACCCCCACCCCTCCCGTCTCCCAGCCACGTCCCCACTTCTCGCCCTCAGCGCTGAGAGTCCAGGTGGCGAGAGCGGGGGTCGGCGCCCCGCTGGCTGGAGAGGGTTCGTCGAGTCGGCGACCCATGAACGCAGTGACGAGGACGTCAGGCCGCCCGGTCTGCGGCACATGCGCGTTGGCCGTCCGGATTCGGAGCTGGCCCCGCCCACAGAGGACAGGGGGCGGTGGGTGATGGGAATGTTCTGACTGGGGGGGCGGGGGTTCGGGGTCTGTGATGATTGGCGTTCCATCGTGGTCCGGACTGGGACCGCCGGTGTCTGTGACGTGTATAGGTGATAATGTAGAGGGCGGGTTCGGAGGACTGGTCAGTCCGCATCTGGAGGACTGAATTCGGTTCCGGTCGCCCCGTTACTCTGGGGAGGGAAGGGGGAGGGAAGGGGGAGGGCAGACCCGACGGAGGTTTATAAGAGTCGGCAGCCGGGATGGTATTTGGAAAGCGTCGAAGTGGCTGATACCAGCGGGCATGTGTTGAAAGGTGAGACGGGGTAAGGACGCAGGGCATGTGCAAGGTGAAGTGAGTGGGGAGTTCGTGGCATGCGCTGCCGGGGGGCGGTGGCGGCGGCAGAGACGATAGAGGCGTTAAAGAGATGTGCGTTGCACTTTGGAAGGACAAACCAAAGTAGAACATCCAAGGAAAATGGTAGGGAACTGAGGAGTGCAGTACAACAGAGGGATCTGGGAATACAGAATCAAAATTCCCTAAAAATGGCGTCACAGGTAGATAGGGTCGTAAAGAGAGCTTTTGGTACATTGGCATTTATTAATCAAAGTATTGAGTATAAGAGCTGGAATGTTATGATGAGGTTGTATAAGGCATTGGTGAGGCCGAATCTGGAGTATTGGGTTCAGTTTTGGTCACTAAATTACAGGAAGGATATAAATAAGGTTGAAAGAGTGCAGAGAAGGTTTACAAGGATGTTGCCGGGACTTGAGAAACTCAGTTACAGAGAAAGGTTGAATAGGTTAGGACTTTATTCCCTGGAGCGTAGAAGAATGAGGGGAGATCTCATAGAGGTATATAAAATTATGATGGGTATAGATAGAGTGAATGCAAGCAGGCTTTTTCCACTGAGGCTAAGGGAGAAAAAACAAAACAGAGGACATGGGTTAAGGGTGAGGGGGGGAGTTTAAAGGGAATATTGGGGGGGGGGGGCTTCTTCACACAGAGAGTGGTGGGAGTATGGAATGAGCTGCCAGACGACGTGGTAAATGCGGGTTGCTTTTTAACATTTAAGAATAAATTGGAAAGATACATGGATGGGAGGTGCATGGAGGCATATGGTCCGGGTGCAAGTCAGTGGGACTAGGCAGAAAAATGGTTCGGCACAGCCAAGAAGGGCCAAAAGGCCTGTTTCTGTGCTGCAATGTTCTCTGGTTCTGTGGGAGTGCAGGGAATGGAGGTGGATGGGCAGTGTGCGTGCAAGCAAAGGGCTTGATAGTATCATGAGTGGGGAGCTCAAAGCAGATTTTTTTTAAATAAATTACAAGAAGATCAGAGAGACTGGACACTCTGGTGAAAGTGGAGTTACAGAGACCCCGGGGAGTGTTGTAGAACAGAGTGACCCAGGGGTACAGGGACACGGTTCCTTGAAAGTGGAGTCACGGGTAGACAGGGACCCTGGGGAGTGTTGTAGAACGGAGAGACCCAGGGGTACAGGGACACGGTTCCCTGAAAGTAGAGTAACAGGTAGACAAGGACCCTGGGGAGTGTTGTAGAACAGAGTGACCCAGGGATACAGGGAGACGGTTCCCTGGAAGTGGAGTCACGGGTAGGCGATTACCACGGGGGGTGTTGTAGATCATAGGGACCCAGGGGTACGGGTACACGGTTCCCTGAAAGTGGAGTCACAGGTAGACAAGGACCCTGGGGAGTGTTGTAAAACAGAAGGACCCAGGGGTACAGGGAGACGGTTCCCTGAAAGTGGAGTCACGGGTCGACAGGGACCCTGGGGAGTGTTGTAGAACGGAGAGACCCAGGGGTACAGGGATAGGGTTCCCTGAAAGTAGAGTAACAGGTAGACAGGGACCCTGGGGAGTGTTGTAGAACAGAGTGACCCAGGGGTACCGGGACACGGTTCCCTGAAAGTGGAGTCACAGTTAAACAGGGACCCTGGGGAGTGTTGTAGAACAGAGGGACCCAGGGATACAGGGAGACGGTTCCCTGGAAGTGGAGTCACGGGTAGACGATTACCACGGGGGGTGTTGTAGATCATAGGGACCCAGGGGGACAGGGACACGGTTCCCTGAAAGTGGAGTTACAGGTAGACGGGACGGTGAAAAAGACGTTTGGCACGCTGGCCGTCATCAGTCAGGACACTGAGTACGGGAGTCGGGAGGTCACGACCCAGTTGTACGCGACGTCGGTGAGGCCGGGCTGGGAGCACGGCGCTCGGTTTCGGTCGCCTCGCTGTAGGGAAAGATGCCGCTGAGCTGGAGAGAGTGCGGAGGGAGATTTGCCAGGATGTCGCCGGGACCCCGAGGGACTGAGTTTTGGAGACCGGTCGGGCAGGTGATGCACGGTACCGTGGGACACAGATTAAGTAAATGCGCCCAGATCCCTCCCCCCTCACCCAACCACCCCCTCCCCCCCAGGGCTGGGGAAGCAAGATGGGACAGGTTTGCGTTGAAAAGGCAAAGAGATTTAATAGATCCCCCAGAGGCAGCCCTTTCGTCCAGAGGGTGATCCGGGGATGAAGCGAACTGCCTGGGGAAGGGTACAGCCGGGGACGCGAACACACTTGGGGAGGTGACGCGTCCACCCTTCCCCAGTGACGTTGCGACGGTGAACTCTGACCTGTCGGGCAAGGGGCTGGCCGGTCCCCGCCTCCCGAGGAAGTGGGGGAACTCTCGGCCACGGAGGGGTCCGGATTCCTGAATTTCAGCTCCGAGTAGGTAGTTGCCAGGTTGCCTGGTAAAGGTAGATGGGAGGGGAAAGGAGAGGGGCGTGAGTTGGGGAGAGAGGGGGGGAGAGAGAGGGGCGAGAGCGGGACAGAGGAGGTGAGAGAGAGGGCGGAGTGGGAGGGGAGGGTGGGAAAAGCGAGAAGCGGGAGGGACGGGGAGAGGGGCGAAGGGGAGGCAGGTTGAAGGGAGAAGGTGGGAGAGAGCGCGGGGAGAGGGGAGAGGGAGGGGAGGAGGGAGAGGCCGGGGAAGGGAAGATGGAGAAGGGGAGTTGGCGGGCAGTGGAGGAGAGGAGTGAGAGGGAGGGAGAGACGAGGGGGAAAGGTGGGAGGGGGGGGCGAGAAGCAAGAGGAGGGAGGGGAGAGAGAGAGAGGAGAGGGTGAGGAGAGAGAAGGGGAGGTATATGGGCGAGACGGAGGGGGAGGAAGAGGGCAGACATGGAGGGTGAGAGAGATTGCGGGAAGAAAGGGAGTTTGAGAGGAGAGGAGAGAGATCGGGGGAGGGAGAGAATTCATCATATTGAACACTGAGGATCACAGAACACATGATATAAAATAGCATTGTACAGGCCATTCGGCCCACAATGTTGTGCCGACTCTTAAACCTACTCTAATACCAATCTAAGACTTCCTCCTACATAACCATGTTTGTATCGCCCAGGGGTCTCTGAAGTGTCCCTGATGTATCCGCCACCCCTGACAGCGCGTTCCACACACCCGCCCCTCTCTGTGTTAAACAAAAAACACGTCTGACATCCCCCCTATGCTTTCCTCCAATCACCGATAAATTGCGTCCCCTGCTATTAGCCATTTCCACCCTCCCTCGGGGAAAAGTCTCTGGCCGTCCACTCGATCTACTCCTCTACTCATTTTCTACGCCTCTATCGCGTCAACCCTCAGCCTCCTTCACCCCAAAGAGAAAAGCCCGAGGACGCTCAGCCGCTCCTCATTAAACATGCCCTCTAATGCAGGCAACATCATGGTCAATCTCCTCTGCACCCTCTCTCACTCAGACAGCACCCTGGTGAATCTCCTCTGCACCCTCTCTAACCCAGGCAACATCCTGGTGAATCTCCTCTGCACCCTCTCTAATTCACGCAGCATCCAGGTAAATCTACTCTGCACCCTCTCTCATCCAGACAGCGTCCTGATCAATCTCCTCTGCACCCTCTCTCATCCAGACAGCGGCCTGATCAATCTCCTCTGCACCCTCTCTAATCCAGGCAGCATCCTGGTGAATCTCCTCTGCACCCTCTTTAATCCAGGCAGCATCCTGGTGAATCTCCTCTCCACCCTCTCTAAACCAGGCAGCATCCTGATGAATCTACTCTGCACCCTCTCTAATCCAGGCAGCATCTTGGTGAATCTCATCTGCACCCTCTCTAATCCAGGCAGCATCCTGGTGAATCTCCTCTGCACCCTCTCTAATCCAGGCAGCATCCTGGTGAATCTCCTCTGCACCCTCTCTAATCCAGGCAGCATCCTGGTGAATCTCCTCTCCACCCTCTCCAAACCAGGCAGCATCCTGATGAATCTACTCTGCACCCTCTCTAATCCAGGCAGCATCTTGGTGAATCTCATCTGCACCCTCTCTAATCCGGGCAACATTCTGGTAAAGCTCCTCTGCATCCTCTCTTATCCGGACAGCATCCTGATCAATCCCCTCTGCACTCTCTCTAACTCAGACAGCATCCTGGTGAATCTCCTCTGCACCCTCTCGAAACCAGTCAGCCTCTAGTTGAATCTCCTCAGCACCCGATCTAATGCAGGCAGCATCCTGGTGAATCTCCTCGTAACCCTCTCTAATCCAGGCAGCGTCCCGGTGAATCTCCTCTGCACCCTCTCTAATCTTGGCAGAATCCTGGGGAATCTCCTCTGCACCCTCTCTCATCCAGACAGCATCCTGGTGAATCTCCTCTGCACCCTCTCTAATCCAGGCAGCATCCCGGTGAATCTCCGCTGCACCTTCCCTAATCCAGGCTGCATCCTGGTCAATCTCCTCTGCACCCTCTCTAATCCAGTCAGCATCCTGATCAATCTCCTCTGCGCCCTCTCTAATCCAGTCAGCATCCTGATCAATCTCCTCTGCGCCCTCTCTAATCCAGGAAGCTTCCTGGTGAATCTCCTCTACACCCTCTCTAATCTTGGCAGAATCCTGGTGAATCTCCTCTGCACTCTCTCTCATCCAGTCAGCATCCTGATCAATCTCCTCTGCACCCTCTCTAATCCAGGCAGCATCCTGGTGAATCTCCTCTGCACCGTCCCTAAAGCTCCTAATTCCCTCCTATAATGAGGCGGCCAGAACTGAACACAATACCCCAAGTGTGGGTCTGACCAGGGTTTTTTATTGATCTCCGATATTACCTCGCGGCTCTCCAACCAATGAAGTTCAACACACCGTCTGCTGTCTTAACCACCCTGTCAACTTGCTCGGTGGCACTGAGGGATCTGGGGACGTGGACCCCGAGATCTCTCTGTTCCTCCTCAATGCCCTTAACCCTGAACTCTGCCTCAAATCCGACCATCCCAAAGTAGTTTGGAGAGGGAGGGAAGGAGGGAGGGAACGTCGACTCACACCATGAGAGGCCTGCGTCGGGCATTTTCATGCCTTACAAGGCGCATACTGGAAGTCCGTGTGGGGCGCCACTCCTCGCACAGACACGAGACCAATGAGTGCTTAAGTGACACAAACACGCAGCCACAGCTGAGGCTCGGACTAGCGACCTTCAGATCACTAGACGAACGCCTTAACCACTTGGACACGTGCCCAACACGAAGTGGTTTACGTCACACGAATCCGGTCTGAACTCCATCCGCCGCATATCAGCCCATCCCGGCATCAAGCTGCAGCCGACGGCAACCTCTCCACTATCCTCGACACCAGGCCCGGCTCTGCGCCACTTTCAGGGATCTGGAGACGCGGGGACCCCGAGATCCCTGTCGTCCTCCACGCTGCCAGGAGTCCCGTCGAGCCTCCCGAACTTCATCACGTCGCACTCTTGCGATTGAAGTTGACTTTAAGGCTGGCACGGCTCAAATTGTACACAGTACCGCCTCGTCGCGTTCCCCACCGCGGCCATCACAGGTACCGGTCTCCCTGCAGACAGACAGCGCACCCGCCCCTTCCCAACAAGCCTTCACCTCACAGACCGAAATTCAGAGCTCCTTCCCCACCATTCCTGTTACACCACACCATCACGCCCTCAGCAGACTGCCTCTCCCACTGCGTCCGCTCCTCACAGCCGTTCCCTCAGCGCGCCCTGCTAACACAGTGTTCCCTCCTCACCCCCTCCCACAGTGTTCCCTCATGGCCCCTCACACAGTGTTTCCTTATCACACCCCTCCCACACCGTTCCCACCTCCTCCCTCCCACACGGCTGCCTCCTTACCCCCTCCCACAGTGTTCCCTCATGGCCCCTCACACAGCGTTTCCTTATCAAACCACTGCCACACCGTTCCCACCTCCTCCCTCCCACACGGCTGCCTCCTCACCCCCTCCCACAGTGTTCCTTCCTCACCCCCTCCTACAACGTTCCCTCCTCACCCCCTCCCACAGCATTCCCTCCTCACCCCCTCCCACACCGTTCCCTCCTCACCCCCGCCCTCACCGTTCCCTCCTCACCCCCTCCCACAGTCTTCCTTCATGGCCCCTCACACAGCGTTTCCTTATCACACCCCTCCCACACCATTCCCACCTCCTCCCTCCCACACGGCTGCCTCCTCACCCCCTCCCACAGTGTTCCTTCCTCACCCCCTCCTACAGCGTTCCCTCCTCACCCTCTCCCGCAGCATTCCCTCCTCACCCCCTCCCACAGCATTCCCTCCTCACCCCCTCCCACACTGTTCCCTCCTCACCCCCTCCCACAGCGTTCCCTCCTCACCCCCTCCAACAGCATTCCCTCCTCACCCTCTCCCGCAGCATTCCCTCCTCACGCCCTCCCACCGTATTCCCTCCTCACCCTCTCCCGCAGCATTCCCTCCTCACCCCCTCCCACAGCATTCCCTCCTCACCCCCTCCCACACCGTTCCCTCCTCACCCCCCCCACACCGTTCCCTCCTCACCCCCTCCCACAGCGTTCCCTCCTCACCACCTCCCACACCGTTCCCTCCTCACCCCCTCCCACAGCATTCCCTCCTCAACCCCTCCCACAGCATTCCCTCCTCACCCCCTCCCACAGCGTTCCCCCCTCACCCTCTCCCACACCGTTCCCTCCTCACCCCCTCCCACAGCGTTCCCTCCTCACACCCTCCCACAGCGTTCCCTCCTCACCCCCTCCCACAGTGTTCCCTCCTCACACCCTCCCACAGTGCTCCCTCCACCCACTCCCGCAGCGTTCCCTCCTCACCCCCTCCCACAGTGTTCCCTCATGGCGCCTCACACAGCGTTTCCTTATCACACCCCTCCCACATCGTTCCCTCCTCACTCCCTCCCACAGAGTTCCCTCCTCACACCCTCTCACAGAGTTCCCTCCTCACCCCCTCCCACACCGTTCCCTCCTCACCCCCTCCCACAGCGTTCCCTCCTCACACCCTCCCACAGTTCCCTCATCAACCCCTCCCACACTGTTCCCTCCTCAACCACTCCCACAGAGTTCCCTCCTCATCCCCTCCCACACCGTTCCATCCTCACCCTCACCCAGTCCGTTCCTTCCTCACTCCCTCCCACACCATTCCCTCCTCACCCCCTCCCACACCGTTCCCTCCTCACCGCACCCACAGCGTGCCTCCTTGCACCCACCCACACTGTTCCCTCCTCACCCCCTCCCACAGCGTTCCCTCCTCACCCCCTCCCACAGCGTTCCCTCCTCACCCCCTCCCACACCGTTCCCTCCTCATCCCCTCACACACCGTTCCCTCCTCACCCCCTCCCACAGCGTTCCTTCCTCACCTTCTCCCACAGTGTTCCCTCCTCAACCACTCCCACTGCATTCCCTCCTCACCCCCTCCCACAGTCTTCCCACCTCACCCCCTCCCACAGCATTCCCTCCTCACTCCCTCCCACAGCGCTCTCACATCGCTCCCTCCCAAAACGTTCCCTCCTCATCCCCTCCCACACCATTCCCATCTCACCCCCTCCCACAGTGTTCCTTCCTCACCCCCTCCCACAGTGTTCCTTCCTCACCCCCTCCCACAGTGTTCCCTCATCACCCCCTCCCACAGTCTTCCCACCTCACCCCCTCCCACAGCATTCCCTCCTCACTCCCTCCCACAGCGCTCTCACATCGCTCCCTCCCAAAACGTTCCCTCCTCATCCCCTCCAACACCATTCGCTCTTCCCCCCTCCCACAACGTTGCCTCCTCACACCGCCCCACAGTGTTCCCTCTTCACCCTCCCACAGTGTTCCCTCCTCACCGTCCTCTCCCACAGTGTTCCCTCCTCACATCCTCCCACAGCGTTCCCACCTCACACCCTCCCACAGTGTTCCGTCATCACCCCCTCCCACAGCCTTCCCTCCTCACTCCCTCCCACACCGTTCCCACCTCACCCCCTCCCACAGCGTTCCTTCCTCACCCCCTCCCACAGTGTTCCTTCCTCACCCCCTCCCACAGTGTTCCCTCATCACCCCCTCCCACAGTCTTCCCACCTCACCCCCTCCCACAGCATTCCCTCCTCACTCCCTCCCACAGCGCTCTCACATCGCTCCCTCCCAAAACGTTCCCTCCTCATCCCCTCCAACACCATTCGCTCTTCCCCCCTCCCACAACGTTGCCTCCTCACACCGCCCCACAGTGTTCCCTCTTCACCCTCCCACAGTGTTCCCTCCTCACCGTCCTCTCCCACAGTGTTCCCTCCTCACATCCTCCCACAGCGTTCCCTCCTCACACCCTCCCTTAGCGTTCCCTCATCACCCCCTCCCACAGCATTCCCTCCTCACACCTTCCCACAGCGTTCCCTCCTCACCCCCCCACACCGTTCCCACCTCATCCCCTCCCAGTGTTCCTTCCTCACTCCCTCCTACAGTGTTCCCTCATCACCCCCTCCCACAGCCTTCCCTCCTCACTCCCTCCCACAGCGTTCCCACATCACTCCTTCCCAAAACGTTCCCTCCTCATCCCCTCCCACAGCGTTCCCTCCTCACCCCCCCAAACCGTTCGCTACTCCCCCTCTCACAACGTTGCCTCCTCACACCGCCCCACAGTGTTCCCTCCTCACTCCCTCAGACAGTGTTCCCTCCTCACCGTCCCCTCCCACAGTGTTCCCTTCTCACCCCCTCCCACAGTGTTCCCTCCTCATCCCCCTCCCACAGCATTCCCTCCTCACCCCCTCCCACAGTGTTCCCTCCTCAACCCCTCCCGCACCGTTCCCTCCTCGCCTCCTCCCACAGCGATCCCTCCTCACTCCCTCCCACGGCGTTCCCTCCTTACCCCCTCCCACAGTGTTCCCTCCTCATCCCCCTCCCACAGTTTTCCCTCCTCACCCCCTCCCACAGTGTTCCCTCCTCACCCCCTCCGACAGCGTTCCCTCCTCAACCCCTCCCACAGCGATCCCCCCTCACCTTCTCCCACAGCGATCCCTCCTCACCCCCTCCCACAGTGTTCCCTCCTCACCCCTCCCGCACCGTTCCCTCCTCACCCCTCCCACAGCGTTCCCTCCTCACCCCCTCCAACAGCATTCCCTCTTCACCCCCTCCCTCACCGTTCCCACCTCACTCCCTCCCGCAGCATTCCCCCCTCACTATCCACACCGTTCACTACTCACCCACTCCAACAGCGTTCCCTCCTCACCCCCTCCCACAGCGATCCCTCCTCACCCCCTCCGACAGCGTTCCCTCCTCAACCCCTCCCACACCGTTCCCTCCTCACCCCCTCCAACACCGTTTCCTCCTCACCCCCTCCCACAGTTTTCCCTCCTCACCCCCTCCCACAGTGTTCCCTCCTCACACCCTCCCACACCGTTCCCACCTCACCCCCTCCCACAGTGTTCCTCCCTCACCCCCTCCCACACCGTTCCCACCTCACACCCTCCTACAGTGTTCCGTCATCACCCCCTCCCACAGTCTTCCCTCCTCACTCCCTCCCACACCGTTCCCACCTCACCCCCTCCCACAGCGTTCCCTCCTCACCCCCTCCCACAGTGTTCCTTCCTCACCCCCTCCCACACCGTTCCCTTCTCACCCCTTCCCACAGTGTTCCCTCCTCAACCCCTCCCACATTCTTCCCTCCTCACTCGCTCCCAAAGCATTCCCTCTTCACCCCCTCCCACAGTGTTCCCTCCTCACCCCGTCCCACACCATTCCCTCCTCAATCCCTCCCACAGTGTTCCCTCCTCAGCCCTTCCCACAGTGTTCCCTCCTCACCCCCCCCCACAGTGTTCCCTCCTCACCCCGTCCCACACCATTCCCTCCTCAATCCCTCCCACAGCATTCCCTCATCACCCCCTCCCACAGCGTTTCCACTTCAACCCCTCCCACCACGTTCCCACCTCAACCCCTCCCAAAGCGTTCCCGCCTCATCCTCTCCCACACCGTTCCCTCCTCACCCCCTCCCACAGTGTTACTTCCTCACTCCCTCCCAGAGTGTTCCCTCATGACCCCTTCCACCACGTTCCCACTTCACTCCCTCCCACACTGTTCCCTCCTCTTCCTCTCCCACACCGTTCTCCCCCCGACAATGTTCCCTCCTCTACGTCTCCTACACCGTTCCCTCCACACCCCGTCCCACACTGTTCCCTCCTCACCCCCTCCCAGAGCGTTCCCTCATCAACCCCCCCACACCATTCCCTCGTCACCCCCTCCCACAGCCTTCCCTCCTCACTCTCTCCCACACCGTTCCCACCTCACACCCTCCCACAGTGTTCCCTCTTCACACCCTCCCACAGTCTTCCCTCCTCACCCCCTCTCACACCGTTCCCTCCTCACCCCCTCCCACACCGTTCCCTCCTCACCCCCCCCCACACCGTTCCCTCCTCACCCCCCACACCGTTCCCCCCTCACCCCCCACACAGTTTTCCCTCCTCACCCCCTCCCACAGCATTCCCTCCTCACCCCATCCCACAGCGTTCCCTCCTCACTCCCTCCCACAGCATTCCCTCCTCACCCCCTCCCACAGCATTCCCTCCTCACTCCCTCCCACAGGGTTCCCTCCTCACCCCCTCCCACAGCATTCCCTCCTCACCCCCTCCCACAGCGTTCCCTCCTCACCCCCTCCCACAGCATTCTCTCCTCATAACCGCACATAGGACGCAGTCTCGTCACCGCCCCTCCCTTCGGGTCTCCCTGACGCATTCTGAAAGAGGGAATCGGTCGGGTAACGAGCGCCCCTTGCCCTGAGACTCTCTCGGCAGGACCGGACACGTCACCTGAAACACCGTCAAAGCAAAAGAAACAAGACTCAAACTCCACCTGTCAGGATGCGAGGCTCAGGAACCGGCTTGAATTTCAGTTCCAGGTACGTCACGTTCGGTTCAGCTGCGGACAGAACAGTGCGGGTCAGTCAGAGAGTGAATCTCCCTCCACACCGTCCCATCACACACTCCCGGGGTGAGCCAGAGAGTGATTCTCCCTCCACACTGTCCCATCACACACTCCCGGGGTCAGACACAGAGTGAATCTCCCTCCACACCGTCCCAACACACACTCCCGGGGTCGACACAGAGTGAATCTCCCTTCACACCGTCCCATCACACACTCCCGGGGTCAGACACAGAGTGAATATCCCTCCACACCGTCCCATCACACACTCCCGGGGTCAGACACAGAGTGAATCTCCTTCCAAACTGCACCATCACACACTCCCGCGGTCAGACACAGAGTGAATCTCCCTCGGCACAGTCCCATCACACACTCCCAGGGTCAGACACAGAGTGAATCTCCTTCCAAACCGCCCCATCACACACTCCCAGGGTCAGACACAGAGTGAATCTCCCTCCACACTGTCCCATCACACACTCCCGGGGTCAGACACAGAGTGAATCTCCCTCCACACCATCCCATCACACACTCCCGGGGTCAGACACAGAGTGAATCTCCCTCCACACCGTCCCATCACACACTCCCGGGGTCAGACACAGAGTGAATCTCCCTCCACACCATCCCATCACACACTACTGGGATCAGACACAGAGTGAATCTCCCTCTCGACCGTCCCATCACACACTCCCGGGGTCAGACACAGAGTGAATCTCCCTCCACACAGTCCCATCACACACTCCCGGGGTCAAACACAGAGTGAAGCTCCCTCCACACCGTCCCATCACACACCCCCGGGGTCAGACACAGAGTGAATCTCCCTCCACAACGTCCCATCACACACTCCCGGGGTCAGACACACAGAGTGAATCTCCATCCACACCGTCCCATCACACACTCCCGGGGTCAGACACAGAGTGAATCTCCCTCCACACCGCCCCATCATACACTCCCGGGGTCGGACACAGACTGAATCTCCCTCCACACCGTCCCATCACACACTCCCGGAGTCAGACACAGAGAGAATCTCCCTCCACACCGTCCCATCACACACTTCCGGGGTCAGACAAGCTCCCTCCACACCGCCCCATCACACACTCCCGGGGTCAAACACAGAGTGAAGCTCCCTCCACACCGTCCCATCACACACCCCCGGGGTCAGACACAGAGTGAATCTCCCTCCACAACGTCCCATCACACACTCCCGGGGTCAGACACACAGAGTGAATCTCCATCCACACCGTCCCATCACACACTCCGGGGGTCAGACACAGAGTGAAGCTCCCTCCACACCGTCCCATCACACACTCCTGGGGTCAGTCAGAGACAGAAGCTCCCTCCACACCGTCCCATCACACACACCCGGGGTCAGACACAGAGTGAATCTCCCTTCGCACCGAACCATTACACACTCTTGGGGTCAGACACAGAGTGAATCTCCCTCCGCACCGTCCCATCACACACTCCCGGAGTCAGACTCAGAGTGAATCTCCCTCCACGCCGTCCCATCACACATTACCGGGGTGAGACACAGAGTGACTCTCCCTCCCCACCGTCCCATCACACACTCCCAGGGTCAGACACAGAGTGAATCTCCCTCCACACTGTCCCATCACACACTCCCGGGGTCAGACACAGAGTGAAGCTCCCTCCACAACGTCCCATCACACACTCTCGGGGTCAGTCACAGAGTGAATCTCCCTCCACACCGTCTCATCACACGCTCCTGGGATCAGGCACAGATAGAAGCTCTCTCTACACCATCCCATCACACACTCCCGGCGTCAGACACACAGAGTTAAGCTCCTTCCAGACAGTCCCGTCACACACTCCTTGGGTCAGACACACAGAGTGAATCTCCCTCCACACCATCTCATCACATATTCCCGGTGTCAGACACACAGTGAATCTCCCTCCACACCGTCCCATCACATACTCCCGGGGTCAGCCACAGAGTGAATCTCCCTCCACACCGTCCCATCACACACTCCCGGGGTCGGCCACAGAGTGAATCTCCCTCCACACCGTCCCATCACACACTCCCGGGGTCAGTCAGAGACAGAAGCTCCCTCCACACCGTCCCATCACACACTCCCGCGGTCAGACACAGAGTGAATCTTCCTCCACACCGTCCCTTCACACACTCCCCGGGATCAGACACAGAGTGAATCTCCCTCCGCACCGTACCATTACACACTCCCGGGGTCAGACACAGAGTGAATCTCTGTCTGCACCGTCCCATCACACACTCCCGGGTTCAGACACAGAGTGAATCTCCCTCCACACCGTCCCATCACACACTTCCAGGGTCAGACACAGAGTGATTCCCCCTCCGAACCATCCCATCACAGACTCCCGGGGTCAGACACAGAGTGATTCTCCCTCCGCACCATCCCATCACACACTCCAGGGGTCATGCACAGAGTGAATCTTGCTGCACACTGTCCCATCACACACTCCTGGGGACAGACACAGAGTGAATCTCCCTCCACACCGTCCCATCACACACTCCCGGGGTCAGACACAGAGTGAATCTCCCTCCGCACCGTCCCATCACACACTCCCGGGGTCAGACAAGCTCCCTCCATCCTGTCCCATCACACACTCCCGGGGTCAGACACAGAGTGAATCTCCATCCACACCGTCCCATCACACACTCCGGGGGTCAGACACAGAGTGAATCTCCCTCCACACCATCCCTCAGACACCTTCCCCTTGAACTTCCCACCCCTTACCTTAAAGCCATGTCCCCTTGTACTGAGCAGTGGTGCCCTGGGGAAGAGGCGCTGGCTATCCACTCTATCTATTCCTCTCATTACCTTGTACACCTCTATCATGTCTCCTCTCATCCTCCTTCTCTCCAAAGAGTAAAGCCCTAGCTCCCTTAATCTCTGATCAGAATGCATACTCTCTAAACTAGGCAGCATCCTAGTAAATCTCCTTTGTACCCTTTCCAATGCTTCCACATCCTTCCTATAGTGAGGCGACCAGAACTGGACACAGTACTCCAAGTGTGGCCTAACCAGAGTTTTATAGAGCTGCATCATTACCTTGCGACTCTTAAACTCTATGCCTTGACTTATGAAAGCTAACACCCCATAAGCTTTCTTAACTACCCTATCCACCTGTGAGGCAACTTTCAGGGATCTGTGGACGTGTAGCCCGAGATCCCTCTGCTCCTCCACACTACCAAGTATCCTGCCATTTACTTTGTACTCTGCCTTGGAGTTTGTCCTTCCAAAGTGTCCCACCTCACACTTCTCCGGGTTGAACTCCATCTGCCACTTCTCAGCCCACTTCTGCATCCTATCAATGTCTCTCTGCAATCTTTGACAATCCTCTACACTATCTACAACACCACCAACCTTTGTGTCGTCTGCAAACTTGCCAACCCACCCTTCCTGGAATGTTGCGGCCTGGAATCACTCTGGAAAAGTGCGCGGAGGCCATGGAGGAGCTGGTTGGTTGGGGGGGCGGGGGTAGGATGGTATTTTGGCCACGGGAAACAGTTCGGGGAGGCAGAGTTTTATCTGGGGAATGATGGGTTGGTGCATCGTGCTGTCAGTAGGTGGATTCACCGTGGGGAACATCTTTTCACAGATGGGGCTGGTGGCACCTCCCACGCAACGCACAGTCCTCGGTCACGTCAGTCCTTTCGTCCCCAGCGAGGTTCTGCTTCCCCATTTCGCCTCTTGGGACAACATGTAAGGTCGGAGATAACTGCCATCAGACACAGATTTAAGAGGCGCGCCTCCCGTACCGTAATCTCTTTCCGGCGCCAGGTGTTCGTGCAGCTGGCCCGGAGGACGAGGCTGAGGGCCGGTTTACTGTCTGGCACAAGGGGGTAGATCGTAGGCTGCGCTCAGAGCTCCGAGCGCCCACGCTGCCATGCGTGCGGGGAGGTGGGGTGGGGGCACTTTCGGAGGGACCGTCCCAACACGCGGAACCCCAGGGAGTCCGCTTCTGGCACCAAGTGCCCCGGCTGCGGCCTACCCCTGTCGATCTTCACGCGCCTCTATCGGCCCCTGCGGTTCCGGTTGGGAGACCTTGAGGCTACGTGCAGGGGTGGTCCGGCAGGGGACGGTGGGGGGGGGCGCGGGGAAGAGCCTCCGCGAGGCAAGAAAGCGAAGAGGAAACGTAAGACAAAATGAAACCCATAGTATAATACAGGCCACTGGGCCCGCAGAGAAATCCAGACACGCCGAGAAGTCGCCCCCGCCCCCGAGAACGCAGAGTTCGCGCCCGCTCCTGCGTTCTGCGCCCAGTCACCCAGCTGCCCCCCGGAGAGAAAGCGGCGAGAGTCCCGCCGCGCCGGTGACTCCGGCCTGAAAGGGGAGACCTTCCGCCGAGAGGGCAGGGAATGTAGACGCGGGGAGAGTCCCCGGAAGGGGTGGGAACCCGTGGTGGGAAGGGGGGGTCGGTCCTATACCTGAACCCTCAGATGTGGCCTCCACCTAGCCCAGTCCTGTGTTGGGTGGACTGTTTGTGCGGGAAGGTTAGCGGAACTGAGACCGCCCTGAAGCCCTCCGCCCAGGGATTAGTGCCTCCCGGGAAGCAGGCTCCTCAAACAATGCCAGCGGAGCGGAGGCCAGCCTCTCCCACTCCCAGGATCGAGCTCCGGGTGGACGCCTAGGACCGGAGTTGGCCTGGCGCCCGGGGCCGTCTGGGAGGTCCGGCGGCAGCGACGACGACGTGAAGTGACGCGTCTGGTGAGACCGAAGCCGGAAGCGGGGTAGCGCAGATCGGGCACGTTGCGGCCACGGGAGGGTCGGGGTCGTGGTGCAGGAGTAGGCCGTTCGGCCCTTCGAGCCGGCACCGCCATTCACCGTGATCGTGGCTGATCATCCACAAACAGTACTCCGTTCCTGCCCTCTCCCCATATCCTTTGACTCCGCTATCTTTAAAAGCTCTATCTGACTCTTCCTTGAAAGCATCTAGAGAATTGACCTCCTCTGCTTTCAGAGGCAGAGCATTCCACAGATCCACAACTCTCCGGGTGAAAAAGTTTTTCCTCAACTCCGTTCTAAATGGCCTATCCCTTATTCTTAAACTGTGGCCTCTGGTTCTGGACTCACCCATCAGCGGGAACGTGCTTCCTGCCTCCAGCGTGTTCAATCCCTTAATAATCTTATATGTTTCAATAAGATCCCCTCTCAGTCTTCTGAATTCCAGTGTATAGAAGCCCAGTCGCTCCAATCTTTCAACATATGACAGTCCCGCCATGCTGGGAATTAACCCAGTGAACCTACGCTGCACTCCCTCAATAGCAAGAATGTCCTTCCTCAAATTTGGTGACCAAAACTACACACAATGCTCCAGGCGTGGTCTCGCCAGGACCCTGTACAACTGCAGAAGGACCTCTTTGCTCTTCGACTCAATTCCCCTTGTTATGAAGGCCAGCATGCCATTAGCTTTCTTCACTGCCCGCTACAGCAGGCGGTCTCTCCTTGTGCTCCTGGAAATCCTTCCCGCCGCTGCCCTACCAGAGTGCCTTTGTCGACTCCCGGGCGCCAGGTGTGGCGGTCTTTGGCCAACGGCCTCCCGACGAGTCACTGGGATATTGCATATGCCTTCAGGGCCACCTCCACGTAGTCTTTGTCTGGGGCCTCCTTGCTATCCGGCGCCGCGGGACAGCTCGGAAAAACAGCGCCGTTCTTTGGAAGGCGGCAGGCACGCGTCCCGCCCATCACAAGCCGAGATCCTTCGTAATCTCCGTGCCGGAGCTCTCGGCCCCTTCGTGGCACTTCTGTGGTTTTGCCACGCGGTGCCCGTGATCTCGCGAAGGCACGGCAGCAGAGACTGCTCTGTACGACTGCCATCTTAGTTCTTTCCGCACGCGTGCCCATCGCCTGCCAAAGGATGCACCCCAGCTTTCGCAGGTCTGTCTGAGACCCCTCGATCTGGACTGCGGGCGGAAGGGGAGGCAGCCTCCCAGGTCGGTGAAGGCGTCAGCGTGGTTGAGCTGTGCGCCTTCGCTCTCGGTTCCTGGTTCCGCAGGGCCGGTATGCGGTGCGGGCTGAGGCGGCACTTCCGGCTCCTGCAGGCCGCACGGTCCGGCCGAACTCCCGTGCGACCGCCGCGGGCTCCCGCGGGTCCCTTTCGCGGTACGCAGTCCTCCGCAAAGCGGAATTCCCCTGCTACGGCTCCCAGCACTTTGGTCTTGGACTTGAGGCGCCGCATGTCGAAGATGTGTTCTGTCGTGAATTGTTATCCCCGCCATCAGTCTGTGAGAGAGCAGAGAACAGCGGGCTGAACAGAGCAGGCGGGAGGACACAGCCCTGCTGGACACCATTAGTTACTAAGAAGGGGTCAGAGATATAACCATATAACAATTACAGCATGGAAACAGGCCATCTCGGCCCTTCTAGTCCATGCCGAACTCTTACTCTCACCTAGTCCCAGCGACCTGAACTCAGCCCATAACCCTCCATTCCTTTCCTGTCCATATAGCTGTCCAATTTAACTTTAAATGACAACATCGAACCTGCCTCAGCCACTTCTGCTGGAAGCTCGTTCCACACAGCTACCACTCTCTGAGTAAAGAAATTCCCTCTCATGTTACCCCTAAACTTTTGCCCCCTAACTCTCAACTCATGTCCTTTTGTTTGAATCTCCCCCACTCTCAATGGAAAAAGTCTATCCACGTCAACTCTATCAATCCCCCTCATAATTTTAAACACCTCTATCAAGTCCCCCCTCAACCTTCTACGCTCCAAAGAATAAAGACCCAACTTGTTCAACCTTTCTCTGTAACTTCGGAGATGAAACCCAGGTAACATTCTAGTAAACCTCCTCTGTACTCTCTCAATTTTATTGACATCTTTCCCATAATTCGGTGACCAGAACTGTACACAATACTCCAAATTTGGCCTCACCAATGCCTTGTACAATTTCAACACTACATCCCAGCTCCTATACTGAATGCTCTGATTTATAAAGGCCAGCAAACCAAAAGCTTCCTTCACCACCCTATCCACATGAGATTCCACCTTCAGGGAACTATGCATCATTATTCCTAGATCCCTCTGTTCTACTGAATTCTTCAATACCCTACCATTTACCATGTATGTCCTATTTTGATTCGTCCTACCAAAATGCAGCATTGTGGTAAATTGGATCAGCAAATTTTCTGATGATACAAAGACTGGAGGTGTAGTAGACAGTGAGGAAGGTTTTCAGAGCCTGCAGAGGGACTTGGACCAGCTGGAAAAATGGGCTGAAAAATGGCAGATGGAGTTTGATACTGACAATTGTGGGGTATTGCATGTTGGAAGGACAAACCAAGGTAGAACATACAGGGTTAATGGTAAGGCACTGAGGAGTGCAGTAGAACAGAGGGATCTGGAAATACACATACAAAATTCCCCAAAAGTGGCGTCACAGGTAGATAGGGTCGTAAAGAGAGCTTTTGGTACATTGGCCTTTATTAATGAAAGTGTTGAGTATAAGAGCTGGAATGTTATGATGAGGTTGTATAAGGCATTGGTGAGGCCGAATCTGGAGTATTGTGTTCAGTTTTGGTCACCAAATTACAGGAAGGATATAAATAAGGTTGAAAGAGTGCAGAGAAGGTTTACAAGGATGTTGCCAGGACTTGAGAAAATCAGTTACAGAGAAAGGTTGAATAGGTTAGGACTTTATTCCCTGGAGCGTAGAAGAATGAGGGGAGATTTGATAGAGGTATATAAAATTATGAGGGGTATAGATAGAGTGAATGCAAGCAGGATTTTTCCACTAAGGCAAGGGGAGAAAAAAAAACAGAGGACATGGGTTAAGGGTGAGGGGGGAAAAGTTTAAAGGGAACATTAGGGGGGGGCTTCTTCACACAGAGAGTGGTGGGAGTATGGAATGAGCTGCCAGACGAGGTGGTAAATGCGGGTTCCTTTTTAACATTTAAGAATAAATTGGACAGATACATGGATGGGAGGTTTATGGAGGGATATGGTCCGTGTGCATGTCAGTGGGTCTAGGCAGAAAATGGTTCAGCACAGCCAAGAAGGGCCAAAAGGCCTGTTTCTGTGCTGTAGTTTCTATGGTTTCTATGGTTTCTCACTTTTGTCAGCATTAAACTCCATCTGCCATCTTTCAGCCCACTCTTCTAACTGGCCTCAATCTCTCTGCAAGCTTTGGAAAGTCGTTTTCGATGACCCATCATTCCACCGTGAAATGACCTGACGATGCTGACCAACCCGGGGGCAGCCAAAGTTGGCAGGAATCGGCTGGCAGAGGGGAAGAAGCTGTTCCTGAACCGCTGAGTGTGTGTGCCTTCAGGCTTCTGTACCTCCTACCCGATGGTGACAGTGAGAAAAGGGTGCTGGGGGTTCCTTAATAATGGACACTGCCTTTCCGAGACGCCGCTCCCTGAAGATGACCCGGGTACTTTGCAGGCTAGTGCCCAAGATGGAGCTGACTAGATTTACAACCTACTGCTCCTACTTTGATGCAATGTCTTAGTTTGGAGAAAATCAGAAGTCGAACTTCTGATCCTCGATTTGATTTTGAGAAAAGCTGGGGTTCATTTGCCCGCTGCTATCATCTGATTTGAGTTAATTAATATGGTTTCCTCCCGATATTTTTCTTCAAATGGATTTGAGTTGGCGGATTTGATGTTTTTCTTGTATGACATATAGCTCCGGGATTGTGTTCCCAGTTGGGGTTTTTTTTCGGGTTTTTTTTAGTTAGTTGTGTTTTTTCCCCTCTTAGTTAGTAGGGATTCTTTTTTTTTTCTTTTAAAAAAAAATTCTGAACTCTTCATTTTTTTCTTATGATTATTGCTTGGCTCTGTTGGCGTGTGGCCAAGTGGTTAAGGCGTCGGTCTAGTGATCTGAAGATCGCCAGTCCCAGCCTTGGCTGAGGCAGCGTGTTTGTGTCCTTGAGCGAGGCACCTAACCACACATTGCTCTGCGACGACACTGTATGGGTCCTAGTGCCCTTCTCTTGGACAACATCGGTGACGTGGAGAGGGGACAGAGTGCTGGTCTTCCATACAACCTTGCCCAGGCCTGCGCCCTTCAAACCCCCAATGTTCCCTTTAAACTTTCCCCCCTCACCCTTAACCCATGTCCTCTGGTTTTTTTCTCTCCTTGCCTCAGTGGAAAAAGCCTGCTTGCATTCACTCTATCTATACCCATCATAATTTTATATACCTCTATCAAATCTCCCCTCATTCTTCTACACTCCAGGGAATAAAGTCCTAACCTATTCAACCTTTCTCTGTAACTGATTTTCTCAAGTCCTGGCAACATCCTTGTAAACCTTCTCTGCACTCTTTCAACCTTATTAATATCCTTCCTGTAATTTGGTGACCAAAACTGAACACAATACTCCAGATTCGGCCTCACCAATGCCTTATACAACCTCATCATAACATTCCAGCTCTTATACTCAATACTTTCATTAATAAAGGCCAATGTACCAAAAGCTCTCTTTACGACCCTATCTACCTGTGACGCCACTTTTAGGGAATTTTGTATCTGTATTCCCAGATCCCTCTGTTCCACTGCACTCCTCAGTGGCTGACCATTAACCCTGTATGTTCTACCTTGGTTTGTCCTTCCAACGTGCAATACCTCACACTTGTCTGCATTAAGCTCCATCTGCCATTTTTCAGCCCATTTTTCCAGCTGGTCCAAGTCCCTCTGCAGGCTCTGAAAACCTTCCTCACTGTCTACTACACCTCCAATCTTTGATATAATACTCTATGTTAATATAATACTCTATATTAAAAAAAAAGTGAGGTAGTGTCCAAAGATTCGGTATCCATTCAGAAATCGGATGGCAGAGGGGAAAGAAGCTGTTCCTGAATCGCTGAGTGTGTGCCTTCAGGTTTCTGTACCTCCTACCTGGTGTAAACAGTGAGAAAAGGCCATGCCCTGGTTGCTGGAGGGTCCTTAATAATGGACGCAGCCTTTCTGAGACACCGCTCCCTGAAGATGTCCTGGGTACTTTGCAGGCTAGTACCCAAGATGGAGCTGACCAGATTTACAACCTTCTGCAGCTTCTTTCGGTCCTGTGCAGTAGCCCCTCCATACCAGGCAGTGATGCAGCCGGTCAGAATGCCCTCCACGGTACATCTATAGAGGTTTGTGAGTGTATTTGTGGACGTTGCAAATCTCTTTCAAACTCCTAATAAAAGTACAGCCGCTGTCTTGCCTTCTTTATGACTACAGCGATATGTTGGGGCCCGGTTAGATCCTCAGAGAGCTTGACGCCCGGGGACTTGAAGCTGGTCAGTCTCTCCGATTCTGATCCCCCTGTGAGGATTGGTATGTGTTCCTTCGTCTTGCCCTTCCTGAAGTCAGCAACCAGCTCTTTGGTCTGACTGGCGTTGAGCGCCAGGCTGTCGCTGCGGCACCGCTCCACTGGGTGGCACCCCTGGCCCACGTGCGCCCTCGCCGTCACCGCTTCCGTCGTCGGGTCCCCACCAGGAGATTCCCGGTTTTGTTCCGGGCGCTTCTCCCAGACCCTGCCGGAGGGTTCTCGGCCCGAAGCGTCGGCTGTACTCTTCTCCGGCGCTGCTGCCTGGCCCGCTGAGTTCCTTCGGCATTTTTCTGTGCGCGCGTGTGTGTGTATGCGGCTCGGATTTCCAGCGCCTGCAGATCTTCCCTGGATCCGTGTGACCAAAAGAAGAAGAAGAAGAAGATCCGGTCCACTGTCCTCCTGTTGGATCTGAACCCCCGTTGGCCCTCTTTCTCCCTCTGTCAGGTCAGGTCGAGGAGGTCAGAGGTCGCCCTGTCCGGTGTGGTGCGGGCCCGCGGTCTCCCCCGGCGATGCTCGGGAGAGAGATGCCTCCGTGGTTGTCACAGGATGTCCCGTCCCGTCCGGGCGGGTGATGTTTGCACCCCTGGAGGCCTCCGGCGCGCAGGCTTTCTCCCAGAACTCCCGCGTGATCTCTGTCGGCCTCTGCCTCCCTCCCTGGAGGCTGCCCATTCCGGGCCGGGGGCCTTGCCGGGCTGCAAAGGGTCGGCCGCCTTCCTAGCTTCTACCACCGTGGTGAGGGAGGCGGGGAGGGGGGCGGATGTGGTGGATCATCAAGGAGCCTGCAAGTCCAGGCGCTCGGACACGCCTTCGATGGGCCGGTCGCCGATCTGGGATGGCCCGGGTGAAAGCGTGGGGCGCGGCCGCCTTTGTCGGTGTGAGGAGAGCTCCGTCCAGGCAGCGGGCCGGTGCCTTCAGACCATCAAGGTACAAAAGAAAAACTCCTTCGCCCTGTGCTGGTCTTCACTCTGTCCTTGGCCTTCCGCCTTCGGCAGCTCAGCCTGGGCCAGACTGCCGCGGGGAGCTTCGGGCGATCACGTCCGGAGGGTGACGGCTGGTCGCTTGGAGGAGGCTCCCTGCTCCCGCCGGGGAAGAGTGACGTTGCCGCAGTTGCGCTCGGCCAGCCAGATCTGATGCGTCCCCTTTTGGGGCGGGGGGGTGCCCGAGAACGGCTCCTGGCGGCGCCTCCGAGGACAGCCCGGCCCGCTGCTTCCCCGGGCAGTTCCTCCGCTCGTTACCCCCGTCCCAGCTTTGCCGATCGGTTCTTCCGCCTCATGCGGTTGTCAGGGAGCTGTCGAATAAGTTCGGCTTCTGCTGGGGGTCGGCCCCCTGGACGTGATCGGTTCCCGGGGGTGTCGTGGTCACGTGATAGGTCCCCGGGAGGCCCAGCGGCCGCGTGATCGGTCCCGGGAGACACAGCGGTCACGTGATCGTCCCCCCTCCCGGGAGCCCAGCGGTCACATGATCGGCCCCCCCCCCACGGGCGCCGGCGCTCGGGGGCGCGGCCGCAACCGGATCGCCTTGTGCGAGATGCCCCGGAGCGGGGAAAAGGCTCCGGGTGAGGGTCGGCCCGATTCTCTGCGCAGAGGGCGAGCGGGAGCTGCCCGTTTTGAATTCCTGCTCTCCTGTGGACTCCGGCCGGCGCTGCCGATCACTGGCTCCCCACGGCGGGAGAGTCGCCGAGCAGAGGGCTCTCGCCGTCCGTGCGGAGACAGCGTGGCAGCTGGCCGAGTCGATGGTCGGCCGCAACCGGCTGCGCCCCACCACCGTCAGGAACTTCGAGGCCCGCCACAGAGCCGTCAACAACCACCTGGGGGTTATGAGGCTGCCTCGGAAAGCCAAGACTCACATCCTTCTAAACAGATCCTCCGCACGCACCGTGATCCGAGGTCAGTCACAGACCAAACATCGCGCTACAAACATCGCACGCTCCCGGGATCAGACACAGAGTGAAAGTCCCCCCATACCGTCCCATCACACACTCCCGGATCAGACACAGAGTGAATCTCCCTCCATACCGTCCCATCACACCCTCCCAGGGTTAGACACAGAGTGAATGTCCTTCCACACCGTCCCATCACACCCTCCCAGCGTAAGACACAGAGTGAATCTCCCTCCACATCGTCCCATCACAGACTCCCGGGGTCAGACACAGAGTGAATCTCCCTCCACACCGTCCCATCACACACTCCTGGGGTCAGACAGAGAGTGAATCCCTCCACACGGTCCCATCACACACTCCCGGGGTCAGACACACAGAGTCAATCTCCCTCCACACCATCCCATCACACATTCCCGGGGTCAGACACAGAGTGAATCTCCCTCCGCACCGTCCCATCACACACTCCTGGGGTCAGACACAGAGTGAAGCTCCCTCCGCACCGTCCCATCACACACTCCCGGGGTCAGACACAGAGTTAATCTGTCTCCATTTCGTCCCATCACACACTCCCAGGGATAAACAGAAAGTGAAGCTCCCTCCACACCGTCCCATCACACTCTCCCGGGGTCAGACACAGAGTGAATCTCTCTCCACACCGTCCCATCACACACTCCCGGGGTCAGACACACAGAGTGAATCTCCCTCAATACCGTCCCATCACACACTCCCAGGGTCAGACACAGAGTGAATCTCCCTCCACACCGTCCCATCACACACTCCCGGGATTGGACACAGAGTGAAGCTCCCTCTATAGCGTCCCATCACACAACCCCGGGGTCAGACACAGAGTAAAGCTCCCTCCGCACGATCTCATCACACACTCCCAGGGTCAGACAGAGAGTAAATCCCCCTCCACCCTGTCCCATCACACACTCCTGGGGTCAGACGCAGAGTGAATCTCCCTCCACAACATCACATCAAACATTCCTGTTCTCAGACACCGAGTGAATCTCCCTCCACACCATCATATCACACACTCACATGGTCAGGCACAGAGTTAATCTGTCTCCACTTCGTCCCATCACACACTCCCAGGGACAAACAGAAAGTGAGGTTCCCTCCACACTGTCCCATTGAACACTCATGTGGTCAAACACAGAGTGAATCTCCCTCCGCACCGTCACATCACACACGCCCAGGGTCAGACACAGAGTGAATCCCCCTCCACCCCGTCCCATCACACACTCCCGGGGTCAGACACAGAGTGAATCTCCCTCCACTCTGTCCCATCACACACTCCCGGGGTCAGAAACAGAGTGAATCTGCCTGCACGCCGTCACATCACACACTCACGTGGTCAGACCCAGAGTGAAGCTCCCATCCACACCGTCACACTACGCACTCCCGGGGCCAGACACGGACTGAATCTCCCTCCACGCCGTCCCATCACACACTCCCGGGTTTCAGACACAGAGTGAATCTCCCTCCACACCGCCCCATCACACACTCCCGGGGTCAGACACCGAGTGAATCTCCCTCCGCACCATCATATCACACTCATGTGGTCAGACACAGAGTTAATCTGTCTCAACTTCGTCCCATTACACACTCCCAGGGACAAACAGAAAGTGAAGCTCCCTCCACACTGGCCCATCACACACTCCTGGGATTAGATACAGAGTAAAGCTCCCTCCGCACCGTCCCATCACTCACGCCCGGGGTCAGACACAGAGTGAATCTCCCTCCACCCTGTCCCATCACACACTCCTGGGGACAGACACACAGTGAATCTCCTTCCACGCCGTCCCATCACACACTCCCAGGCTTAGACATAGAGCGAATCTGCCTCCACACCATCTCCTCACACACTCCTGGGGTCAGACACAGAGTGAATCTCCCTCCGCACCATCAGATCACACACTCACGTGGTCAGACACAGAGTTAATCTGTCTCCACATCGTCCTATCACACACTCCCAAGGACAGACAGAAAGTGAAGCTCCCTCCACACTGTCCCATCACACACTCATTTGGTCAGAGACAGAGTAAATCTCCTTCCACACCGTCCCATCACACACTCCCGGGATTGGACACAGAGTGAACCTCCCTCTACACCGTCTCATCACACACTCCCGGGGTCAGACACAGAATAAAGCTCCCTCCGCACCGTCGCATCACACACGCCCGGGGTCAGACACAGAGTGGATCCCCCTCCACCCTGTCCCATCACACACTCCTGGAGTCAGACGCAGAGTGAATCTCCTTCCACACAGTCCCATCACACAATCCCAGGCTTAGACATAGAGTGAATCTCCCTCCACACCATCTCCTCACACACTCCTGGGGTCAGACACAGAGTGAATCTCCCTCCGCACCATCAGATCACACACTCACGTGGTCAGACACAGAGTTAATCTGTCTCCACATCGTCCCATCACACACTCCCTAGGACAGACAGAAAGTGAAGCTCCCTCCACACTGTCCCATCACACACTCATTTGGTCAGACACAGAGTGAATCTCCTTCCACACCGTCCCATCACACACTCCCGGGGTCAGACACAGAATGAATCTCCCTCCCCACCGTCCCAACACACACTCCCGGGGTCAGACACAGAGTGAATCTCCCTCCACACCGTCCCATCACACAATCCCAGGCTTAGACATAGAGTGAATCTCCCTCCACACCATCTCCTCACACACTCCTGGGGTCAGACACAGAGTGAATCTCCCTCCGCACCATCAGATCACACACTCACGTGGTCAGACACAGAGTTAATCTGTCTCCACATCGTCCCATCACACACTCCCTAGGACAGACAGAAAGTGAAGCTCCCTCCACACTGTCCCATCACACACTCATTTGGTCAGACACAGAGTGAATCTCCTTCCACACCGTCCCATCACACACTCCCGGGATTGGACACAGAGTGAAGCTCCCTCTACACCATCTTATCACACACTCCCGGGGTCAGACACAGAGAGAAGCTCCCTCCGCACCGTCCCATCACACACTCCCGGGGTCAGACACATAGTGAATCTCCCTCTACACCATCTTATCACACACTCCTGGGGTCAGACACAGAGTGAATCTCCTTCCACATCGTCCCATCACACCCTCCCAGGGTCAGACACACAGAGTGAGTCTCCCTCCAAACCATCCCATCACACACTCCTGGGGTCAGACACAGAGTGAAACTACCTCCACACCGTCACAGTACACACTCCGAGGGTCAAACACAGAGTGAATCTCCTTCCGCACCATCCCATCACACACTCACAGGGTCAAACACAAAGTGAATCTCCCACCACACAGTCCCATCACAGACTCCCTGGGTCAGACACAGAGTGAATCTCCCTCCACACCGTCCCATCACACACTCCCGGGGTCAGACACACAGAGTGAGTCTCCCTCCAAACCATCCCATCACACACTCCTGGGGTCAGACACAGAGTGAAACTACCTCCACACCGTCACAGTACACACTCCGAGGGTCAAACACAGAGTGAATCTCCTTCCGCACCATCCCATCACACACTCACAGGGTCAAACACAAAGTGAATCTCCCTCCACACAGTCCCATCACAGACTCCCTGGGTCAGACACAGAGTGAATCTCCCTCCACACCTTCCCATCACACACTCCCGGGGTCAGACACAGAGTGAATCTCCTTCCGCACCATCCCATCACACACTCACAGGGTCAAACACAAAGTGAATCTCCCTCCACACAGTCCCATCACAGACTCCCTGGGTCAGACACAGAGTGAATTTCCCTCCACACTGTCCCATCACACACTCCCAGGGTCAGACACAGAGTGAATCTCCCTCCACACTGTCACATTACACACTCACATGGTCAGACACAGAGTGAATCTCCCTCCACACCGTCACAGTACACACTCCGAGGGTCAAACACAGAGTGAAGCTCCCTCCACACCGTCCCATCACACACGCCCGTGGTCAAACACAGAATAAATCTCCCTCCACACTGTCCCATCACACACTCACGTGGTCAGACACAGAGTGAAGCTCCCTCCACACCGTCCCATCACAGAGTCTCGGGGTCAGACACAGAGTGAATCTCCCTCCACACCGTCCCATCACACACTCCCGGGGTCAGGCACAGAGAGAATCTCCCTCCACACTGTCCCATCACACACTCCCAGGGTCAGACACAGAGTGAATCTCCCTCCACACCGTCCCATCAAAAACTCCCGTGGTCAGAAGCCGAGTGAAGCTCCTTCCAAACCATCCCATCACACAAACCCGGGGTCAGACACACAGACTGAATCTCCCTCCACACCATCCCATCACACACTCCCGGGGTCAGGCACAGAGTGAAACTACCTCCACGCCGTCCCATCACACACTCCCGGGGTCAGACACCGAGTGAAGCTCCCTCCAACCATCCCTTCACATGACCCCAGGGTCAGACACAGAGTGAATCTCCCTCCAACTGTCCCATCACACTCTCCCGGGGTTCAGACACAGAGCGAAGCTCCCTCCACACCACCCCATCACACACTCACGTGGTCAGACATAGAGTGAATCTCCCTCGACACCGTCCAATCAGATACGCCCGTGGTCAAATACAGAGTAAATCTCCCTCCACACTGTCCCATCACACACGCCCGTGGTCAAACACAGAGTAAATCTCCCTCCACAGTGTCCCATCACACACTCACTTGGTCAGACACAGAGTGAAGCTCCCTTCAAACCGTCCCATCACACACACCCAGGTTCAGATAAAGAGTAGATCTCCCCCCACACTGTCCCATCACACACTCACGTGGTCAGACACAGAGTGAAGCTCCCTCCACACCGTCCCATCATAGAGTCCCGGGGTCAGACACAAAGTGAATCTCCCTCCACACCGTCGCATCACACACTCCCGGGATCAGACACACAGAGTAAATCTCCCTCCACACCGTCCCACCATGCACTGCCGGGGTCAGACACAGAGTGAAGCTCCCTCCACACTGTCCCATCACACACTCCCAGGGTCAGACACAGAGTGAACCTCCCTCCACAGCGTCCCATCACACATTTCCGGGGTCTGACACAGAGTGAATCTCCCTCCACACCGTTCCACTACGCACACCCGGGGCCAGACACAGACTGAATCTCCCTCCACACCGTCCCATCACACACTCCTGGGGTTCAGACACAGAGTGAATCTCCCTCCACACCATCCCAACACACACTCACATGGTCAGACACAGAGTGAATCTCCCTCCACACCGTCCCATCACACAGTCCCGGGGTCAGACACAGAATGAATCTCCCTCCACACCGTCCCATCACACACTCCCGGGGTCAGACACCGAGTGAAGCTCCCTCCAACCGTCCCTTCACACACTCCCGGGGTCAGACACAGAGTGAATCTCCCTCCGCACCGTCCCATCACACACTCCCAGGGTCAGACACAGAGTGCAACTACCTCCACACCGTCCCAGTACACACTCCGGGAGTCAGACACAGAGTGAAGCTCCCTCCACACCGTCCCATCACACACTCCCGGGGTCAGACACAGAGTGAATCTCCTTCCGCACCGTCCCATCACACACTCACAGGGTCAAACACAAAGTGAAGCTCCCTCCACACAGTCCCATCACACACTCCCGGGGTCAGACACAGAGTGAATCTCCTTCCGCACCGTCCCATCACACACTCACAGGGTCAAACACAGAGTGAATCTCCCTCCGCACCGGCCCATCACACACTTCCTTTGACAGACAACAAGTGAATCTCCCTCCGCACTATCACATTACACACTCACGTGGTCAGACGCAGAGTGAATCTCCCTCCACACTGTCCCATCACACACTCCCGGGGTCAGACACAGATTGAATCTGCCTGCACGCCGTCCCATCACACACTCCCGGAGTTTAGACACAGAGTGAAGCTCCCATCCACACCGTCCCATCACACACTCCCGGGGTCAGCGACAGAGTGAATCTCCCTCTACACCGTCCCATCACACACTCCCGGGGTCACACACAGAGTGAAGCTCCCTCCACACCGTCCCAACACACACTCACGTGGTCAGACACAGAGTGCATCTCCCTCCACACCGTCCCATCACACAGTCCCAGGGTCAGACACAGAATGAATCTCCCTCCACACCGTCCCATCAAAAACTCCCGTGGTCAGAAGCCGAGTGAAGCTCCTTCCAAACCGTCCCATCACACAAACCCGGGGTCAGACACACAGACTGAATCTCCCTCCACACCATCCCATCACACACTCCCGGGGTCAGGCACAGAGTGAAACTACCTCCACGCCGTCCCATCACACACTCCCGGGGTCAGACACCGAGTGAAGCTCCCTCCAACCATCCCTTCACATGACCCCAGGGTCAGACACAGAGTGAATCTCCCTCCAACTGTCCCATCACACTCTCCCGGGGTTCAGACACAGAGCGAAGCTCCCTCCACACCACCCCATCACACACTCACGTGGTCAGACATAGAGTGAATCTCCCTCGACACCGTCCAATCAGACACGCCCGTGGTCAAATACAGAGTAAATCTCCCTCCACACTGTCCCATCACACACGCCCGTGGTCAAACACAGAGTAAATCTCCCTCCACAGTGTCCCATCACACACTCACTTGGTCAGACACAGAGTGAAGCTCCCTTCAAACCGTCCCATCACACACACCCAGGTTCAGATAAAGAGTAGATCTCCCCCCACACTGTCCCATCACACACTCACGTGGTCAGACACAGAGTGAAGCTCCCTCCACACCGTCCCATCATAGAGTCCCAGGGGCAGACACAAAGTGAATCTCCCTCCACACCGTCGCATCACACACTCCCGGGATCAGACACACAGAGTAAATCTCCCTCCACACCGTCCCACCACGCACTGCCGGGGTCAGACACAGAGTGAAGCTCCCTCCACACTGTCCCATCACACACTCCCAGGGTCAGACACAGAGTGAACCTCCCTCCACAGCGTCCCATCACACATTCCCGGGGTCTGACACAGAGTGAATCTCCCTCCACACCGTTCCACTACGCACACCCGGGGCCAGACACAGACTGAATCTCCCTCCACACCGTCCCATCACACACTCCTGGGGTTCAGACACAGAGTGAATCTCCCTCCACACCGTCCCAACACACACTCACGTGGTCAGACACAGAGTGAATCTCCCTCCACACCGTCCCATCACACAGTCCCGGGGTCAGACACAGAATGAATCTCCCTCTCGACCGTCCCATCACACACTCCCGGGGTCAGACACCGAGTGAAGCTCCCTCCAACCGTCCCTTCACACACTCCCGGGGTCAGACACAGAGTGAATCTCCCTCCGCACCGTCCCATCACACACTCCCAGGGTCAGACACAGAGTGCAACTACCTCCACACCGTCCCAGTACACACTCCGGGAGTCAGACACAGAGTGAAGCTCCCTCCACACCGTCCCATCACACACTCCCGGGGTCAGACACAGAGTGAATCTCCTTCCGCACCGTCCCATCACACACTCACAGGGTCAAACACAAAGTGAAGCTCCCTCCACACAGTCCCATCACACACTCCCGGGGTCAGACACAGAGTGAATCTCCTTCCGCACCGTCCCATCACACACTCACAGGGTCAAACACAGAGTGAATCTCCCTCCGCACCGGCCCATCACACACTTCCTTTGACAGACAACAAGTGAATCTCCCTCCGCACTATCACATTACACACTCACGTGGTCAGACGCAGAGTGAATCTCCCTCCACACTGTCCCATCACACACTCCCGGGGTCAGACACAGATTGAATCTGCCTGCACGCCGTCCCATCACACACTCCCGGAGTTTAGACACAGAGTGAAGCTCCCATCCACACCGTCCCATCACACACTCCCGGGGTCAGCGACAGAGTGAATCTCCCTCTACACCGTCCCATCACACACTCCCGGGGTCACACACAGAGTGAAGCTCCCTCCACACCGTCCCAACACACACTCACGTGGTCAGACACAGAGTGAATCTCCCTCCACACCGTCCCATCACACAGTCCCAGGGTCAGACACAGAATGAATCTCCCTCCACACCGTCCCATCACACACTCCCGGGGTCAGACACCGAGTGAAGCTCCCTCCAACCATCCCTTCACACACTCCTAGGGTCAGACACAGAGTGAAACTACCTCCACACCGTCCCAGTACACACTCCCAGAGTCAGACACAGAGTGAATCTCCTTCCGCACCGTCCCATCACACACACACAGGGTCAAACACAGAGTGAATCTCCCTCCGCACCGGCCCATCACACACTTCCTTTGACAGACAACAAGTGAACCTCCCTCCGCACTATCACATTACACACTCACGTGGTCAGACACAAAGTGAATCTCCCTCCACATTGTCCCATCACACACTCCCGGGGTCAGACACAGAGTGAATCTGCCTGCACGCCGTCCCATCACACACTCCCGGAGTTTAGACACAGAGTGAAGCTCCCATCCACACCGTCCCACCACGCACTCCCGGGGTCAGACACAGAGTGAATCTCCCTCCACACCGTCCCATCACACACTCCCGGGGTCACACACAGAGTGAAGCTCCCTCCACACTGTCCCATCACACACTCCCAGGGTCACACACAGAGTGAAGCTCCCTCCACACCGTCCCAACACACACTCACGTGGTCAGACACAGAGTGAATCTCCCTCCACACTGTCCCATCACACAGTCCCAGGGTCAGACACAAAATGAATCTCCCTCCACACCGTCCCATCACACACTCCCGGGGTCAGACACCGAGTGAAGCTCCCTCCAACCGTCCCTTCACACACTCCCGGGGTCAGACACAGAGTGAATCTCCCTCCTCACCGTCCCATCACACACTCCCAGGGTCAGACACAGAGTGAAACTACCTCCACACCGTCCCATCACACACTCCCGGGGTCAGACACAGAGTGAATCTGCCTGCACGCCGTCCCATCACACACTCCCGGAGTTTAGACACAGAGTGAAGCTCCCATCCACACCGTCCCACCACGCACTCCCGGGGTCAGACACAGAGTGAATCTCCCTCCACACCATCCCATCACACACTCCCGGGGTCACACACAGAGTGAAGCTCCCTCCACACTGTCCCATCACACACTCCCAGGGTCACACACAGAGTGAAGCTCCCTCCACACCGTCCCAACACACACTCACGTGGTCAGACACAGAGTGAATCTCCCTCCACACTGTCCCATCACACAGTCCCAGGGTCAGACACAAAATGAATCTCCCTCCACACCGTCCCATCACACACTCCCGGGGTCAGACACCGAGTGAAGCTCCCTCCAACCGTCCCTTCACACACTCCCGGGGTCAGACACAGAGTGAATCTCCCTCCTCACCGTCCCATCACACACTCCCAGGGTCAGACACAGAGTGAAACTACCTCCACACCGTCCCATCACACACTCCCAGGGTCAGACACAGAGTGAAACTACCTCCACACCGTCCCATCACACACTCACAGGGTCAAACACAGAGTGAATCTCCCTCCGCACCGGCCCATCACACACTTCCTTTGACAGACAACAAGTGAATCTCCCTCCGCACTATCACATTACACACTCACGTGGTCAGACACAGAGTGAATCTCCCTCCACATTGTCCCATCACACACTCCCGGGGTCAGACACAGAGTGAATCTGCCTGCACGCCGTCCCATCACACACTCCCGGAGTTTAGACACAGAGTGAAGCTCCCATCCACACCGTCCCACCACGCACTCCTGAGGTCAGACACAGAGTGAATCTCCCTCCACACTGTCCCATCACACACTCCCAGGGTCAGACACAGAGTGAATCTCCCTCCACACCGACCCATGACACACTCCCGGGGTCAGACACAGAGTGAATCTCCCTCCACACCGTCCCATCACACGCTCCCGGGGTCAGACACAGAGTGAATCTCCCTCCACACTGTCCCATCACACACTCACGTGGTCAGACACAGAATGAAGCTCCCTGCACACCATCCCACCACGCACTCCCAGGGTCAGACACAGAGAGAATCTCCCTCCACACCGTCACATCACACACTCCTGGGGTCAGACACAGAGTGAATCTGCCTCCGCACCGTCCCATCACACACTCCCGGGGTCAGACACAGAGTGATGCTCCCATCCACACCATCCCACTACGCACTCCCGGGGCCAGACACAGACTGAATCTCCCTCCACGCCGTCCCATCACACACTCCCAGGGTTCAGACACAGTGTGAATCTCTCTCCGCACCGTCCCATCACACACTCCCGGGGTCAGACACAGAGTGAAGCTCCCTCCACACCACCCCATCACACACTCCCGGGGTCAGACACAGAGTGAATCTCCCTCCACACTGTCCCATCACACACTCACGTGGTCAGACACAGAGTGAAGCTCCCATCCACACCGTCCCACTACGCACTCCCGGGGCCAGACACAGACTGAATCTCCCTCCACGCCGTCCCATCACACACTCCCAGGGTTCAGACACAGTGTGAATCTCTCTCCGCACCGTCCCATCACACACTCCCGGGGTCAGACACAGAGTGAAGCTCCCTCCACACCACCCCATCACACACTCCCGGGGTCAGACACAGAGTGAATCTCCCTCCACACTGTCCCATCACACACTCACGTGGTCAGACACAGAGTGAAGCTCCCATCCACACCGTCCCACTACGCACTCCCGGGGCCAGACACAGACTGAATCTCCCTCCACGCCGTCCCATCACACACTCCCGGGGTTCAGACACAGTGTGAATCTCTCTCCGCACCGTCCCATCACACACTCCCGGGGTCAGACACAGAGTGAAGCTCCCTCCACACCACCCCATCACACACTCCCGGGGTCAGACATAGAGTGAATCTCCCTCCACACAGTCCCATCACACACTCCCGGGGTCAGACACAGAGTGAATCTCCCTCCACACTCTCCCATCACACACTCACGTGGTCAGACACAGAGTGAAGCTCCCATCCACACCGTCCCACTACGCACTCCCGGGGCCAGACACAGACTGAATCTCCCTCCACGCCGTCCCATCACACACTCCCGGGGTCAGACACAGAGTGAAGCTCCCTCCACACCACCCCATCACACACTCCCGGGGTCAGACACAGAGTGAATCTCCCTCCACACAGTCCCATCACACACTCCCGGGGTTCAGACACAGAATGAATCTCCCTCCACACCGCCCCATCACACACTCCCAGGGTCGGGCACAGAGTGAAGCTCCCTCCCGCCCACCCTGTCTCTGACCCACTCACTCACCCCTGGACGGCATCTGGGTGCCCCTCGCTGCAAATTTCAGGTTGGCGTAGGTCTTTTTGTCTGCCATGGTGCCTGCAAGTCGCAGGGGCCTCTGATCTCAGTCTGCGGCAGCCCAGGCAGAGGAAACCACTGCCAGTTAGGGAGGCTGATTGACACCAACAAACACCAGGTGTCTAACTGACTGAGAGGGGAACCGAGACCAGGGGCAGGAAGTGCGGAGGGAGGGGCAGGAAGGGTGACGGTGGGGGCTGGGACGTGAGGGGGAGGAAGGGTAGGGAGGGGCGGAGGGAGGCTGAACAGCAATGTTGTAGAGTGTGAGAGAGGGGGGAGGGAAAGGTGGGAGAGAGAGGGGCTGTGTGGTCGGGGAGAGAGGTGGTGCAGGCGGGCAGAGAGCTGCAGAGAGAGGGGGGAAAGAGGGTTGTGTCTGAGGGGGAGACAGAGAGAGGAGCGAGCGAGGGCGGGGGAGAGGGGGGAGAGGGGTGACAGGGAGTGGGTAACGACGGGACAGGGAGAGAGACGGGCAGAGGACGGGGGAGGGAGTGGGGAGAGATAGGGGAGTGAGCAGGTGAGACAGAGAGGTAGAGTGGTGGGGGAGAGAGGGATGACAGTGAGAGGGCGGGCTGGGGGAACGAGGGTGTTGAGAGAATGTGCCTGACCCCGGGACTGTGTGATGGGACGGTGTGGAGGGAGATTCACTCTGTGTCTGACGCCGGAGGGTGTGATGGGACGGTGTGGAGGGAGATTCACTCTGTGTCTGACCCCGGGAGTATGTGATGGGATGGTGTGGAGGGAGATTCACTCTGTGTCTGACCCTGGGAGTGTGTGATGGGATGGTGTGGAGGGAGATTCACTCTGTATCTGACCCCGGGAGTATGTGATGGGACGGTGTGGAGGGAGATTCACTCTGTGTCTGACCCTGGGAGTGTGTGATGGGATGGTGTGGAGGGAGATTCACTCTGTATCTGACCCCGGGAGTGTGTGGTGGGACATTGTGGAGGGAGATTCACACTGTGTCTGACCCCGGGAGTGTGTAATGGGACGGTGTGGAGGGAGATTCACTCTGTGTCTGACCCCGTGAGTGTGTGATGGGACGGTGTGGAGGGAGCTTCACTCTGTGTCTGACCCCGGGAGTGTGTGATGGGACGTTGTGGAGGGAGATTCACTCTGTGTCTGACCCTGGGCGTGTATGATGGGACAGTGTGGAGTGAGATTCACTCTGTGTCTGACCCCGGGAGTGTGTGATGGGATGGTGTGGAGGGAGCTTCACTCTGTGCCTGACCCCGAGAGTGTGTGATGGGACATTGTGGAGGGAGATTCACTCTGTGTGTTTGACCTCGGGAGTGTGTGTTGAGACGGTGTGGAGGGAGCTTGACTCTGTGTCTGACCCCGGGAGTGTGTGATGGGACATTATGGAGGGAGATTCACTCTCTGTCTGACCCTGGGAGTGTATGATGGGATGGTGTGCAGTGAGATTCACTCTGTGTCTGACCCCTGGGAGTGTGTGATGGGACGGAGGGAGATTCACTCTGTGTCTGACCCCAGGAGTGTATGATGGGATGGTGTGGAGTGAGATTCACTCTGTGTCTGACCCTGGGAGTGTGTGATTGGACGGTGTGGAGGGAGATTCACTCTGTGTCTGATCTCGAGAGTGTGTGATGGGACGTTGAGGAGGGAGATTCCCTCTGAGTGTGACCCCTGGAGTGTGTGATGGGACGTTGTGGAGAGTGCTTCACTCTGTGTGTCTGACCCCGGGAGTGTGTGATGGGACGTTGAGGAGGGAGCTTCACTCTGTGTCTGACCCCGGGAGTGTGTGATGGGACGGTGTGGAGGGAGATTCACTCTGTGTTTGATCCCAGAACTGCTCATTCGCATCCCCCTCTGGGGATTGTACTCCGGAACGCTGTAACCTGTAATTGCGGCGCGCTGTCACTCCGCTCCCGCGGCGCCCGAGAGTTTTAATTTCAATTTTAGAGCAGCTTAATTTTTATTTTGATATGTTTTATCTATTTTTTGATATTTATTGCGCTTGGTTTATCACAATGACATTTGTAACTTTTTCAAATTCTCTAGTTTCCATTGTATTTAATTGACAGTTACCACCGGTGTCTGTACAAGGCTTTGGACGTCCCGCTGGAATGCTGGGATATTCCTCCTCCATAACTGCACTGAATTTAGGGTGCTTTTACGGAATGGGCAGATTATGTCCGCACTTGCGCTGCGGCCCCCACCCCTGCAACCCTCCCCCAGGTTCATTCCTCCCCGTCTCCTTAACCCCCGCCCTCTCCTACACCCCCCCCAGTCTCCGTCATACCCTCCCTCCCCATCTCCCTCATCCCCTCCCTCTCCTAAACCCCTCCCCGTCTCCCTCACCCCCTCCCTCTCCTACATCCCTCCCCGTCTCTGTCATACTCTCCCTCCCCTACACCCTTCCCTGTCTCCGTCACTCCCTCCGTTCCCTACACCCCTCCCCGTCTCCGTCACCCCTTCCCTCCCCTACACCCCTCCCCGTCTCCGTCACCCCCTCCCTCCCCTACACCCCTCCCCGTCTCCGTCACCACCTCCCTCCCCTACAATCCTCCCCGTCTCCCTCACTACCTCCCTCCCCTACACCCCTCCCCGTCTCCGTCACCGCCTCCATTCCCTACACCCCTCCCCGTCTCCGTCACCCCCTCCGTTCCCTACACCCCTCCCCGTCTCCGTCACACCCTCCCTCCCCTACACCGCTCCCCGTCTCCGTCACCCTCTCCCTCCCCTACACCCCTCCCCTTCTCTGTTGTCCCCCTCCGTTCCCTACACCCCTCCCCGTCTCCGTCACCCACTCCCTCCTCTACACCTTTCCCCGTCTCCGTCACCCCCTCCCTCCCCTACACCCCTCACCGTCTCCACCACGCCCTCCCTCCCCTACACCCCTCCCCGTCTCCGTCACCCCCTCCCTCCCCTACACCCCTCCCCGTCTCCGTCACCCCCTCCATTCCCTACACCCCTCCCCGTCTCCGTCACCCCCTCCGTTCCCTACACCCCTCCCCGTCTCCGTCACACCCTCCCTCCCCTACACCGCTCCCCGTCTCCGTCACCCTCTCCCTCCCCTACACCCCTCCCCTTCTCTGTTGTCCCCCTCCGTTCCCTACACCCCTCCCCGTCTCCGTCACCCACTCCCTCTTCTACACCTTTCCCCGTCTCCATCACCCCCTCCCTCCCCTACACCCCTCCGCATCTCCGTCACCCCTTCCCTCCCATACACCCCTCCGCGTCTCCGTCACCCCGTCCCTCCCCTACGCCCTTCCCCGTCTCCGTCACCCCCTCCCTCCCCTACACCCCTCCCCGTCTCCGTTACACCCTCCCTCCCCTACACCCCTCACCGTCTCCACCACGCCCTCCCTCCCTTACACCCCTCCCCGTCTCCGTCACCCCCTCCCTCCCCTACACTCCTCCCCGTCTCCGTCACCCCCTCCGTTCCCTACACCCCTCACCGTCTCTTTCACCCCCTCCGTTCCCTATGCCCCTCACTGTCTCTGTCACCCCCTCCCTCCCCGTCTCTGTCACCCCCTCCCTCCCCTACACCCCTCCCCGTCTCCGTCACACCCTCCCTTCTTTACAACCCTCCCCGTCTCCCTCACCCCTCCCTCCCCTACGCCCCTCACCGCCTCCGTCACCCCCTCCCTCCCCTACACCGTTTCCATCACCACCTCCCTCCCCTACGCCCCTCACCGTCTCCGTCACACCCTCCCTCCACGTCTCCCTCACCTCCTCCCTCCCCTACATCCTTCTCGTCTTCATGATCCCCTCCCTCCGCTGTACCCATTCCCATCCGCAACCCCTTTCCCTCCCCGTCCCCCTCCCCTACCCATCGCCATCTCCATCACCATCCTTTCCTCCTCCCCTCCCCCGCACTCATCTCCTCCTTCCTCGTCTCCTTCTCCCCTCCCCTTCCCCGCAAACCCTTTCCCTCCCATCCCCTCCCCAACTCTCCTCCATATCCCCTCCACCTCCCTCTCCCCCTCCCTACCCATCACTATCCTTTCCTCCAACCATCCCCCGCGCCCCAGCCCGCCCCCCTCCTCCCGCCAATCCTTCCTCCACCCCGGCTTTCCCCAGCGCCGTAATTCCCCACCACTCCCAACCCTCCCGTCGGCCAGCGTGACTCCGTGTCCACACTACGTTAAATATTTGTTTGATATTTATTGAGCTTTACATTATTCCGGTAGAAATGTGAAACATTCATTGCGTCTAAACATTTGCACAGTTAATTGTTGAGATGGTCCGCTGGTGTAGGTAGAGGGCTTTCTGCCTTGCCTCTGGAATGCTGGGATATCCGTCCTCCATCATTCTTGCAGGTTAAGCCTCTCTCACCATCTCTGACCTCCTTCCTGTCCTGCGTCTCTCCACGTCTCCGTCGCCTCCTTCCTCCCCCACATGCCTCCCCGTCTCCGTCACCCACTCACTCCCCAACACCACTCCTGGCTCCGTCAACCCACTCCCTCCCCTACACCCCTCCCCGTCTCCGTCACCCCCTCCCTCCCCTACACCCCTCCCCGTGTCCGTCACCCCTCCCTCCCCTACACACCTCCCCATCCCCGTCACCCACTCCCTTCCCAACACCCCTCCCGTCTCCGTCAACCCGCTCCCCTACACCCCTCCTCGCTTTCGTCACCCCCTCCCTCCCCCACACTCCTCCTGCGCCACGCCCCTCCCCGTTCCTGTAACACCACCTCCCCCTGCGCCAGTTCTTCCGCCCGCTCTATTTTTAGCAGGCAAATTTCCGTTTTAAGTGTCTGGTCGATGCTGGTGGAGCTTTTGGGTTGCTCCAGTAAGTTGTAAGAACATTCATAACGTTTAAATATTTGCATAGTTTATAGTTGAGATATCTGTACTGGGGTATATATTGATATATGGGAGGTGGGGCGGGGGGGCTTTCTGTCCCCAATGGAATGATGGGATATCCGGCTGCCATCATCCCTCTTCTGCCCACATGTTTTGTGGTCCGGGGAGTACTATACCTCACAGATACAGGCCTTTCGGCCATCGTAGTCCCCGCGGGACCAGTTTTCTGCCTATTTACGTCCACCTGTGCCGGGCTCGAACCATCCCATCCAAAACTTCCCTTCAGTGTTGAAATCGGACGGGTGTCCGCCACACCCGCTGGGGCGGAGGAGCTCCCCGGAAGTATTGACCCCCAAACCCACGCTGTTGAGGTCGAATCTCACACACCCCCTCAGTGGGGAAACAACGTTTATTATTCATCCTTTCTGTGCTCCTCGCCGTTTTTTTTTTCTAATACAGATCTCCCCTCATTGTCTTGCGCTGCAGTCAATAAGGGTCCTGCCCTGTAACTCAGACTGTCGGAGCCCGGCAGCTTCCGTGCGAATCCGCCCCCACACACACACACACACACCACCCCGCATCGCGGTTAGCGCTCAAGCAGCGGGAAGGGCCGAGCGGCCTCAAGTTCCCGGGCGTCGGCGTCTCCGGGGATCCAGCTCCGGGCCCAAACACGCTGACGCCGAGGAGCGGGTCACCCCAGACGCCACAGCAAGTCTCTGCCAACGTATTGTGATCGCGTCCTGACTGGTTGGATCGCCGCCCGGCACGGGGCCCCCACTGTTGTACAGGGCCGCAAGGGACTTGCCGCCTCGAAGGGGCCTCATCGTCCAGAGTCGGGGCCTCAAGAAAGCGGCCTCCGTCATTGAGGACCCTCGTTGAGGACCGCCGGGGAGCCTAAGGACCGGCTCTACCCCCACAGAACAACGCAATTAACCGCCTAAGCCGCCGGAACCCCAACTCTCCGTGATTTTTATAAATGATCTGAATGAGGAAGTGGAGGGATGGGTTAGTAAGTTTGCTGATGACAGAAAGGTTTGGGGGTGCTGTGGATAGTCTGGAGGGCTGTCAGAGGTTACAGCGGGACATTGATAGGATGCAAAACGGGGCTGAGAAGTGGCAGATGGAGTTCAACCCAGAGAAGTGTGAGGTGGTTCACTTTTGGTAGGTCAAATATGATGGCAGAATATAGCATTAATGGTAAGACACTTGGCAGTCTGGAGGATCAGAGGGATCTTGGGGTCCATGCCCATAGGACACTCAAAGCTGCTGTGCAGGTTGACTATGTGGTTAAGAAGGCATACAGTGCATTGGCCTTCATCAACCGTGGGATTGAGTTTAGGAGCCGAGAGGTAATACTGCAGCTATATAGGACCCTGGTCAGACCCCACTTGGAGTACTGTGCTCAGTTCTGGTCACCTCACTGCAGGAAGGATTTAGAAACCATAGAAAGGGCGCAGAGGAGATTTACAAGGATGTTGCCTGGATTGGGGAGCATGCCTTATGAGAACAGGTTGAGTGAACTTGGCCTTTTCTCCCTGGAGAGACGGAGGACGAGAGGTGACCTGATAGAGGTGTATAAGATGATGAGAGGCATTGATCGTGTAGATAGTCAGAGGCTTTTTTTCCCCAGGGCTGAAATGGCTGCCGCAACAGGACACAGTTTTAAGGTGCTTGGAAGTAGGTACAGAGGAGATGTCAGGGGTAAGTTTTTTTTTTCACAGAGAGTGGTGAGTGCGTGGAATCGGCTGAGGGCAACGGTGGTGGAGGCGGATACGATAGGGTCTTTTAAGAGACTTTTCGGTACGTGAAGCGTAGAAAATAGAGGGCTATGCGCTCGGGGAAATATAGTCAGTCTCTAGATTGGGTTGCATGGTCAGCACAACATTGTGAGCCGAAGGGCCTGTACAGTGCGGTGGATTTCTATGTTCTAACCCACAAACACTAACGTTATGTTACACTCTTTTAACATTATTTTTATGTATGATATATATATATATGCTATTTCTCCCTGTAACTTATAGTATCCTTATGTATTGCACTCTATCGAAAAACAATAAACATTCTGTTTCCCACTCCACCCCCCGTAGTTTTTTTCCGAGCCCACCACCTCCCCCCAACCCCAGCCACCGCTCCCCTCCCGCCGGCTCCCGTGACGCGCCAACCGCACTCTGTGCGCGTCGTTACAAGCGGGGTGGGGGGTCGGGGCAGTGAATCGCACCCCGCACCCCGTCCCTGCACCCCACCCCACCCTTTCCCGAGGCAGCTATATGGGGTAGTCAGCAGTCACTGCCCCTTTCCCACAGTTACCCCGGATACGATAAAGCACCTACACCACCCCACCCCCCCCCCCCCCCGCTTCAGCACTCTCGCCCTCTCCCGTCCCGAGCGGCGCCAGGAGGTGCACCCTCCTACCGTTCCACCCTCCCCTCCCGTCCCACGTCACCCCGTCGCCCTCACCCCTCTCTATCCCAACCTTTCTCCCCCTACTCTATCCCCAATCTCTCTTCCCCTGCCCGTTCTCTCTCCCTTCCACCCCTCTCTCGCCGCCACCTCCCTCTCATCTCCCAGCCCCCTCTCGCTCACCCCTCTCTCAACCTCCTCACCTCTCCCCCTCGCCCTCAACCCCCCCCCCTCCATTCCCACTCTCTCCCCCCCACTCTCCATCTCCCTCCCCTGTTGCGCACTCTCTCAACCCCCTTTCCCTTCCCCCCTCCCTCTCCCCTCCCACTCTTTCTCCCCACCTTTCCCCCCTCTCTCTCCCCCTTCTTTCTCCGTCTCCCTCCTCCCCTTTCTTGTGCCCCTCTCCCTTCCCCTTTTCTGAACCCCCCTCTCCTCCCACTCCTTCCCATTCTCACTCCTCCCTCCTCTCTTTTCGTCTCCTTAACCTCCCCCTCCTCTTCCCCCCCACCCCGCTTCCCACTCCCACCTCGCCTCACTGCCCCCAAGCCCTTCCCCCTCCCCCACGTCCGTTCCCCGTTCCCAGTCTTCCCCCTTCCCACTCCGCCGCTCTCCCCCGGCCCCGCTCCCTCAGCCTCCCAATCATCGGAACAACTCCTCCGTCCTCCGTTCCCCCTCGCAGTGCGCCCCGTCCTCGCCTTTCGCCCCCACCCCCCGTCTCCCGCAGGACCCGTGCAGAAAGAGCGAGTGAGGCACAGAGGGGCGGTGGGGAGGGAGGGGGTGGAGACAGAGGGAGAGGGACGGGGTAAGGGGGGGAGGAGCGGAGAAGGAAAGGATTTGGGAGGGAAGGACGCGGGGGAAGGGGGCGAGTGGGGGTAAGGAGAGGGGGTGCGGGAGGGGGAGAGGGGAGACGGGGATCGGGTGGAAGAGAAGGGAGAAAAGAGGCGGGTGGGAGGAGAGAAGGACGGGGCAGGGGGAAGAGAGGGAGGGGCCGGGAGAAGAGTGGGACTAGGGAAAGTCGGGACAGAATTCACAGAACACATTCTACTCCTCCCGTCCCCCTTTTTCCAACCCCGACTTCATCCGTCCCGTCTGCCCCTCCCTGAACCCCGAGATACCCACTTTCATTCCCCACCATCTCACTCTCCCGCCCCCCAACACACACACACAGCCCACCTCACCATCTCACCGACCCCACCTCCCTCCCCACGAACCCCGCAACAGAGCGGCTGGTGTGGTGGGGGGGAGGGAGGGGGTGGTATCTCCAAGGGGCAGATGTCTCCCCTCCGCTCCGATCTCCGACGCCCCTCCGCAGCTGAACCGTGGCCTCCAGGACCTCCGCCGCTACCCCTCCCCTCTCCTCAGTGCTTGCGGAGGGGGTGAGATTCCGCTGTTGGCGGGGCACGGTGACCCCCCACCCCACCCCCTCCCCGTCGCTGCCCCCATCCCGAGCTCAGAGCCGGAAGAAGCGGGAGCAGGCGTTCCAGATTAGGGGCTTTCCTGTGGAGTAGAAACAGAGATTCAGTCCGCCAACCCTAATCCTAACCCCGCCGTGCCCTCCGGAATTAACCCATCTCCCTCACTCTCCCTGATAGACTAGTTCCCCCAACCGCAAAGATGTGGGGGTTAACCCCGTCTTTTATCCCCTCTCTCCCTATGGAATTAACCCCTTCCTCACCTGGTAATAACCCCTTCCCCAATTCCTCTGACAGATCCTTACCCGGCCTGGGAAGGGTGGCGGGCGGCGGCTGGGGTGGGGGGTTATTATTTCTCCGTCACCCGAGATTAACCCCTTCGGACCACCTCCGAAGGTGAGGTGACCACCCCTCCGCCCCCCCGCACCCACCCACCCTCGGCCGGGAAGACGGTATTTACCTTCTCTCCCCTCGGGGAATTAACCCCTTCCGACAGACATTTCCAGCGGTCGGCAGCGGTGGTGGAGAAGGGGGAGGTGAGGGAGGGGATTAACTTCCTCTCCCTCGTATTAACCCCCTCTCCATCTCGCATTAACCCCTCCCTCACCCGAGATTAACCCAATCCCAGCACCCCCTGACCCGGCTCTAAGGGGTATTAACCCCCTGTCTGCCCGCGGACAAAAAAAACGCTCCCGTAATTAACAGCACCCCCCCCAATTAACCCCACCACCACCACCACCTAGCAATTAACCCCTTCTCTCCCATCATTAACTCTCTCTCTCCTGTAAGTAAACCATTCCCGTCCATCAGTAACCCATTGTCTCCCGTACTGAAGTGGGCCTCTTCCTTAATAAACCCTCTCTCTTGCAATTAATCCGTCCCGGGGATTAACTCTGTAGTTGCCGCGACTACTTATTAAATTTCCACAGCTGAACCCCCTCTCCCATAATTAATTCTCTCTCTCTCTCTCTCTCTCTCTCTCCTCGTTTAAATAAATTCGCTCTATAGTTAACCCTCTCCCCACCGCCCCCACCCAAAAAGCCGGTGGCAGGATTAACCCCTTCCCCGCCCGGACGCCCGATTCACCCAGCAACACCGGCAGTGTCTCTCACCTGACGGTAACCGTGCCCTGGTGCAGACGGACTGGCTGACCCCGCGGGCGTAGCGGGTCCTGAGGCAGACATGCTGCCGGCTGCCCCTCTTCAGGTGTCGGAAGGTGACGCGGTGAATGCGGGGCGGCAGCCACACCTCCGTCCACTGGCCCGAGCCCTGCAGGGACTGCCTCAGCAGGTAGCCCTCGACCCGGCCGTGGCCTCGCGACGGGTTCCACGACGCCACCATGGAGGTGGGCGCCAGCTGGGTCAACCGCAGCCCAGAGGGGCGGGGCGGCGCCGTGCGCAGGGAGGCCGTGCCGGTCGGAGGGGAGGGAGCGAGGGAAGGCGAGGGTGGAAGGGCGGTAGCGCGTTTTGCCTGCCACCCGAGAGGCCCTCTGGTCGGAGTGACCGTCCCGGTGCGCCCGACGTCTGGATCGCTCCCCGGCTGGGTCCCGGCGGCTCCCAGACCTGGATCGTCCGGTGGCGGGGCGAGTGGGTCTTTCGTTGTTTGGACAGGGGCGGGCCCGGGCTCACTCCGCGTATGGGTGGCCCCAGCGTCTGGATAGATCTCAGTCCCCCCGGCTGCCCGCTGCTCCGCCGATCGAGTCTCGGCATCCGGCTGCCCCGGCAGTGGGGCTTCGCTGGGCCGAGTATATGGATTGCCCGCAGGTTGACTGGAGCTGGCCACCGGATCAGTGGGCCTGACTTCTGGATCTTTCGATGGCTGGGAGACTCCCACATCTGGATCTTCGGCCGGCCGGGATACAACACCCGGAGACCCCCTGCGCTGGGTGGGCCCTCCGTCCGAGCCTTGCCTTCTCCGGATGGACCTAGCATCCGGGCTCTCCGTTGGCTCCATCCCCGCGCGCCGGACCTCCGCGCTGGGGAGTTCCGTGGACCGTCGGTCTGCGGGCTCCGGTGTCCCGGCTCCGAGTTGCACGTCGCAGGGGAAGCCGGTCGGGGTCGGCCCTCCCGCATCCGCAGAGGCCACTGTTTGGGTCTCCCGGGACCGGGCTCCTGGACGCACTTCCGTGGAGCCGAGACATGGAGTGGTGGCTTGTCCGGGCCCATCTCTTGGCAACGGCTGGGCCTCTGCGGGCCCGGAGGTTTGGGCTGCCCCCGACCCATGATCTGGCTTCGTCACTGACTGGCCCGGCGTTGACGCGTCTTTGGGCAGTGGTGGACTTTCGGTAGGTTTGAGACTGGGGGGCGCTCTAGGCCCGTCACCTTGACTATTCGCCCTTGGCGTTGCTGTGGGACCAACTCCTGTGGACCCATTATGTAGTTGGTCAGCTTCCGTAGACCGAATATCTGGACGTTCTCCTGGCTGGGTATAAACATCTGGATGTTCTACTGGTTGAGTTTCAGTTGATCCAACATATGGGCGTTCTACACCTTGGCTATCTGTAGGCCCGGGTGGTGGGGTTTTTGTAGACCCGAAATTCGGACGTCCCACCGGTCGCGTAGGGTCGACGTGCGACGCCGTCGCCGGCTGGGTCTCCGCAGCCGCAACATCTGGATGTTCTACCCGTCGCACAGGATCGACGTCTGCGTGCGTCGCTGGTCGGACTACTACCGGCGCCGCGACGGTCACTCGCAGTTTCCGGGCCTCTCCAGTCCCAGCCTCTGCCAGCGCCGCCTCGGTCGGCCCAGCGGCTGGCTGGGGCTCCGGAGTGGCCACGGCGGGGCGGCCAGCCGGTTGGGTCGGACCAACAGTTGGAGACGTCACCAGGAAGGTTACCGCAGACCCGAAACCTTGGACTTCTATAGACGCGCCTGTTGGGACGGGTCGGCCTTCCCCAGTTGGCTGGCTCGCCGTGGACCTCACATTTGGATTTTCTGAATCTTGTGCCTCCGTGGGACGGATATCCGCATGTCCCGAACTTTGGGCTTCGGTGGACTTCCCATCCGAACTTCCCGATCCGTAGATTCCGGTAGACGGAGCACCTCTGGGCCCAGCTTGGGTTATTCCAACATCGGGGTGCCCGGTCGGTTGGACAGGAACATCTGGGCGGGTTTCTGTAGAGCCGGCACCAGAGTGAGTTGCCGCAGGGTGAACATCTGGACGTCCGGACGGCTGGGTGGGAACATCTGGACGCAGCGCGGGCTGGGTTGCTGAGGGTGCAACATCTGGCCGGGTGCCTGTTGAGCCGACGCCTGGACGTTCAATGGGCCGGGTAGGAAGCACGTCTGGATCTCCCGCTGGTCGGCTAGCTCCGGCCCCTGGCGGCCCCGCCAGCTGGGATTCTGTGGATCCGACAGCCGGGCTCCCCAATCCGTGGTGATCCGTCGGACCCGCGTCTGTTGGCCCGGCTGGCTGAGTCGGTGAATCATCCGAACGGTCCTCTGGAGAGACGGCACCTGGTTGCCCGGCTGGTTGGGTGGCCGCCTCTGGAAGTTCTGCTGGTTGGCCTTCTGTACGTCCGGCATCTGACCGACTCTCTGTAGACCCGGCCTCTGCAATTCCCAATGTTTTGGTTTCTTGTGTCGCCCCAACATCTGGATGGCTTCCCGTGGACCCGACATCTGCAATTCCCAATGTTTTGGTTTCCTGGGTCGCACCAACATCTGGCTGGGTTCCCGTGAACATGACATCTGGAATTCCCAACGTTTTGGTTTCTGGGGTCGCCACAACATCTGTTTGTGTTCCCGTGGACCCGACATCTGGAATTCCCAATGTTTTGGCTTCTTGCGTCGCCCCAGCATCTACTCGTGTTCCTGTGGACCCGACATCTGGAATTCCCAATGTTCTGGTTTCCTGGGTCGCGCCAACATCTGAATGGATTCCTGTGGACCCGACATCTGGAATTCCCAATGTTTCGGTTTCTGGGGTCGCTCCAACATCTGCTTGTGTTCCCATGGACCCGACATCTGGAATTCCCAACGTTTTCGATTCAGGGGTAGCTCCAACATCTGCTTGTGTTCCCGTGGACCCAACATCTGGAATTCCCAACGTTTTCGATTCAGGGGTAGCTCCAACATCTGCTTGATATCTCGTGGAACCGACATCTGGAATTCCCGATGTTTTGGTTTCCTGGGTCGTCCTAACATCTGGTTGGGTTCCCGTGGACCCGATATCTGGAATTCCCAACGTTTTGGTTTCTGGGGTCGCCACAACATCTGTTTGTGTTCCCGTGGACCCGACATCTGGAATTCCCAATGTTTTGGCTTCTTGCGTCGCCCCAGCATCTACTTGTGTTCCTGTGGACCCGACATCTGGAATTCCCAATGTTTTGGTTTCTGGGGTTGCCACAACATCTGCTTGTGCTCCCGTGGACCCGACATCTGGAATTCCCAACGTTTTCGATTCAGGGGTAGCTCCAACATCTGCTTGTGTTCCCGTGGACCCGACATCTGGAATTCCCAATGTTTCGTTTTCTGGGGTCGCCCCAACATCTGCTTGTGTTCCCGTGGACCCAACATCTGGAATTCCCGATGTTTTGGTTTCCTGGGTCGTCCTAACATCTGGTTGGGTTCCCGTGGACCCGACATCTAGAATTCCCAATGTTCTGGTTTCCTGGGTCGCGCCAACATCTGGATGGATTCCCGTGGACCCGACATCTGGAATTCCCAACGTTTTGGTTTCTGGGGTCGCCACAACATCTGTTTGTGTTCCCGTGGACCCGACATCTGGAATTCCCAATGTTTTGGTTTCTGGGGTTACCCTGACATCTAGTTGGGTTACCGTGGACATGACATCTGGAATTCCAAACGTTTTGGTTTCTGGGGTCGCCACAACATCTGTTTGTGTTCCCGTGGACCCGACATCTGGAATTCCCAATGTTTTGGCTCCTTGCGTCGCCCCAGCATCTACTTGTGTTCCTGGGGACCAGACATCTGGAATTCCCAATGTTCTGGTTTCCTGGGTCGCACCAACATCTGGATGGATTCCCGTGGACCCGACATCTGGAATTCCCAATGTTTTGGTTTCTGGGGTAGCCCCAACATCTGTTTGTGTTGCCGTGGACCCGACATCTGGAAATCCCAATGTTTTGGTTTCCTGGGTCGCACCAACATCTGGATGGATTCCCGTGGATCCGACATCTGGAATTCCCGATGTTTTGGTTTCCTGGGTCGCCCTAACATCTGGATGGATTCCCGTGGACCCAATATCTGGAATTCCCAATGTTTTTGTTTCCTGGGTCGCCCCAACATCTGAGTGGATTCCCGTGGACGCGACATCTGGCATTCCCAATGTTTTGGTGTCTGGGGTTGCTCTGACATCTAGTTGGGTTCCCGTGGACACGACACCTGGAATTCCCGATGTTTTGGTTTCTGGGATTGCCCTAACATCTGGATGGATTCCCGTGGACCCAACATCTGGCACTCCCAATGTTTTGGTTTCTGGGGTTCCCCCAAAATCTGGATGGATTCCCGTGGACACGACATCTGGAATTCCCGATGTTTTGGTTTCTGGGTTTGCCCTAACATCTGGTTTGGTTCCCGTGGACACGACATCTGGAATTCCCGATGTTTTGGTTTCTGGGGTCGCACCAACATCTGGATGGGTTCCCGTGGACCCGACATCTGGAATTGCCAACGTTTTGGTTTCTGGAGTCGCCCCAACATCTGGGTGCGCAACCAGCCGGGTTGGAACATCTGTCTGCGCCCCTGGATGATCGACGGGGCGGGTAGGTCCAGCAATCCCCGGTAGCTGGGTGGCCGGGCGTCCAGCCTGGCGGGCGTCTTCAGAAGCAACGCCTGCGGGCTCCGGCCGGGGCGCCGCGCTCCCCGCGTCTGGCGGCCCTCCCGTCCTGGCCGCGGGCCCCACGGCAGCGGGTGTCAGGCCGGCAGGGGCCGGCGGGGACGAGGATGGAGTGACGGCACGGGGCTCGGAACCCCCCGTGCCGGGCCGAGGCGGGGTCCGGGAGAGGTCAGCGGTCCACCCGGGGGTGGTGGCATAGAAAGATCCCGCATCCCAAGGCAGCTGGAATCCGGTGGTATTCGGTCCATCTGCAGGGGGTCGTGAAGAGGGAAGATTAGTTGGCCTCTGTGGCTACCTCCATCCCTACTCGTCCCTCCCATCTCCGTCAGACCCTCCCTCCAGCCCCGTCCTCCCCGTCTCCCCCCCACCGCCCCGCACAAGTGCCCGTCTCCATCACGCCCTCCCTCCCATCTCCGTAATCCGCTCACTCCATCCCCGTCATCCACCCTCCTCACTCCACTACCCGACGTCCCTCGTTACCTGGGAGGGTTTGCCCCCGCAAGGCGAAGGTCCGCTTCTGCCCCGAGGCGTACGAGGCGGAGAGGGTGACGAGGTACTCGGTCTGCGGTCTCAGCCCCTCGAGCAGCACCCCCTTCTGGGTCCGGTCGAGCCGGAGAGTGTGCACCTCGCCCCGCCCCTCCAGCGGCCCGTAGATGACCCCGTAGCCGGTGACGCCGTCCGGGTTGGAGGTCCAGTCGAGTCCCAGGCTGTGGGGGGAGAGGGGGAAAAGAGAGAGCTCGATAGGGCCGTTCTCCTCTGGGGCGGGTAAGTAGGGGGGGGAGGAGAGAGAGAGGGGGGCGGGGGAAGAGGCGGTAGATGTTAGGAAGCCATTGTTGTTCCTCTCTCCCACTCCACCACCTCCTCTCCCTCTGTCCCCTCTCTCCAACAATTTCTCTGGCCTTATCTCACTCTCTCTTCTCCCTCGCTGTCTCCCCCACCTCCCTCTCTCTCCTAAGTGAGGTGGTACACTTTGGAAGAACAAACTCCAAGGCAGAGTACAAAGTAAATGGCAGGATACTTGGTAGTGTGGAGGAGCAGAGGGATCTGGGGGTACATGTCCACAGATCCCTGAAAGCTGCCTCACAGGTGGATAGGGTATTTAAGAAAGCTTATGGGGTGTTAGCTTTCATAAGTCGAGGGATAGAGTTTAAGAGTTGCGATGTAATGATGCAGCTCTACAAAACTCTGGTTAAGCCACACTTGGAGCACTGTGTCCAGTTCTGGTCGCCTCACTATAGGAAGGATGTGGAAGCTTTGGAAAGGGTACAGAGGAGATTTACCAGGATGCTGCCTGGTTTAGAGAGTATGCATTATGATCAGAGATTAAGGGAGCTAGGGCTTTACTCTTTGGAGAGAAGGAGGATGAGAGGAGACATGATAGAGGTGTACAAGATATTAAATAGTCATAGTCATACTTTATTGATCCCGGGGGAAATTGGTTTTCGTTACAGTTGCACCATAAATAATAAATAGTAATAGATCCATAAATAGTTAAAAAGTAACATGTAAATTATGCCAGTAAATTATGAAATAAGTCCAGGACCAGCCTATTGGCTCAGGTTGTCTGACCCTCCAAGGGAGGAGTTGTAAAGTTGATGGCCACAGGCAGGAATGACTTCCTATGACGCTCTGTGTTGCATCTCGGTGCAATGTGTCTCTGGCTGAATTGATAGAGGAATAGATAGAGTGGATAGCCAGCGCCTCTTCCCCAGGGCACCACTGCTCAATACGAGAGGACATGGCTTTAAGGTAAGGGGTGGGAAGTTCAAGGGGAAGTTTTTTTACTCAGAGAGTGGTTGGTGCGTGGAATGCACTGCCTGAGTCAGTGGTGGAGGCAGATACACTAGTGAAGTTTAAGAGACTACTAGACAGGTATATGGAGGAATTTAAGGTGGGGATTTATATGGGAGGCAGGGCTTGAGGGTCGGCACAACATTGTGGGCCGAAGGGCCTGTACTGTTTTATGTTCTATGTCCCCATCCCCCGTTGCTACCTCTTTCTCTCCACCGCTCCACCCACCCCCCCCCAGTTTATCCGCACCACCCTACCCCCATCCTCACCGCAGCTTCCCCAGTACCTTTGGGGGTTCTCCCCTCGGCTTCCAGCTGCCCCCAGCCCCGTCCACGGACACTGAGCCGGAACCGGTAGAGGGTGTCGGGCTGCAGTCCCCTGACGGTGACGGAGCGGGCATCCCAGGAAAGAACGCGGATCTGCCGGGGGTAGCTCTCTCCCGGCGACCCCCCCTCGGGGGCGAACTCCAGCAGGTAGGCGTCCTCCTGCGAGACGGCGAGCTTCGGCCAGGTCAGCGCCGCGGCACGGGGGCCGACCGGGACGAACTCCAGCCGGCCCGGGCCCAGTAACCCTGCGGGGCGGGGTGGGGGGGGCGGGGAGGGAAGGGATTGAGAGGAAGAGGGCGATGAGCGGGGAAAAGGTGAGGGAGGAGAAAGGGGGACGGGTGGACAGTGGGGAGGGAAAGGGGGAGGGGGCTTGAGGGTGGCGATGGGTGAGGAGGAGGGGCGGGGAGGTGGATGGGCTGAGAGGCGGGGGAAGGGGATCGGCGGGGAGCATCTGGAGGTGGGCCGACGGGGAGGGAGGAGGTGAAGGAAGACAGGGGCGGGGAAGCACCTGTAGGGCAGCGAGGGGAGCGGAAGGACGTGGAGGGTGTGTAGGGGAGGGGAGAGATGTGGAGGGAGTGAAGGGGAGGGATGTGGAGGGAGTGTAGGGGAGGGAAGGGATGTGGAGGGTGTGTAAGGGAGGAGAGGGACGTGGAGGGAGTGTAGGGGAGAGGAGGGACGTGGAGGGTGTGAAGGGGAGGGGAGGGATGTGGAGAGTGTGAAGAGGAGGGACGTGGAGGGAGTGTAGCGGGCGGGTGTGGTTGCGTAGCGCGGGGGAAGTGGAGGGAAGGGGCGTGAATGGAGTGTTGGAGAGGGACAAGGAGGGTGTGTAGTGGAGAGATGTGGAGGGTATATAGGGGAGGGGATACGGAGGGATGGGGAGGGTGTGCAGGGGAGGGGATGGATGGGGAGGGTGTGCAGGGGAGGGGATGGATGTGGAGTCGTGTGATTATGTAATGGAGGAGAACTAGAAGGGAGGGACTTGAAGTGTGTGTAGGGGAGGGGAAGGACGTGGAGGGTGTCTAGGGGAGGGGAGAGATGTGGAGGGTGTTTGGGGAGGGGAGAGGAGGGACGTGAAGTGTGTGTAGGGGAGGAGGGGGATGTGGAGTGTGTGAGGGGTGGGACGTGGAGCGTGTGAGGGGAGGGGAGGGACGTGGAGGGTGTGTAGGGGAGGAACGAGGAGGGTATGTAGTGGAGAGATGTGGAGGGTATATAGGGGAGGGGATATGGAGGGTGTGTGGGGGAGAGGATGGATGTGGAGGCGTGTGATTATGTAGCGGGGGGAAACTAGAGGCGAGAGACGTGGAGGAAGTGTAGGGGAGGCGAGGGGCGTGGAGGGGTGTTATGTAGTGGAGGGGAACTAGAGAGGAGGGACGTGGAGGGTGTGTAGGTGAGGGGACTGACGTGGAGGGTGTGAGGGGAGGGACGTGGAGGGTGTGTAGGGGAAGGGAATGACGTGGAGGGTGTGAGGGGAGGAACGTGGAGGGTGTGTAGGGGAGTGGAGGGACGTGGAGGGTGTGTAGGGGAGGGGAATGACGTGGAGGATGTGAGGGGAGGAACGTGGAGGGTGTCTTGGGGAGGGAAGAGATGTGAAGGGTGTGTAGGGGAGGGGAGGGATGTGAAGGGTGTGTAAGGACGGGGAGGGTGTGTAGGGGAGGGGAACGCGAGGGGTGTGGTTAACTCTAAGTGTGCAGCGTCGAAAGCAAGGGGAGGTGTCAGAGAGAGGTTGGAGTGAATCGGCGCGGAGAGGTCCGGGGGCGGTGCGTGCGAGGTGGAGGGAAGGAGGGAGGGGATGTGTAGACCGAGGGGGATGTTCTTGTTCGGCACATCCATGGTCCTCACGCCCCGGGGCCGGGGGGGGGGGAGGGAGGGGAGGCTATGTACGGTGGACCAGAGGGAGAGGGGAGCGCCCCGGGTGGCGGACGGACTAGATTAGAGGCGGGGAGGTGGGCAACACGGGTCGGTGTCGTGGCGTGGTGTAACAGGGCGGAGGGAAATCCCGAGGTGGGGGGAAGATGCGAGACGCTGAGGGGACTGAGGCGGTGTGGGGGCTGCGGAAGGGCTTTTTTTTAAATATATAGGCATCCGTTAGTCTCATGAGATTTGCGCCTTGGAAGGTTTCCAGGGCGCAGGCCTGGGCAAGGTTCTATGGAAGACTAGCAGTTGCCCATGCTGCAAGTCTCCCCTCTCCACGGGAGTCAAAGGGAAGGGCACTAGGACCTATCCGGTGTCGTCGCAGAGCAATGTGTGGTTAAGTGCCTTGCTCAAGGTCCCAGTACGCCGCCTCGGCCAAGGCTCGAAGTAGCGACCTTCAGCTCACCAGACGAACGCCTTAACCACTTGGCCAGGCGGAAGGGTACGGCGGAGGGGAAGTCCCGGGGCGGTGGCATGTACCGGGACGGCTGTCGGGGGAGGAGGAAGAATGATGGGGAGGATCGGAGGGAGGTGACGGATCCCGGACAGGAGCGGACCGTGTGTGGGGCGCCGCGGTCGCCACCTCCGCTTGGTCGCCACTCACCGGCCAGTGTGCGGCAGATGCGCCCAGCCACCGCCGGCAGCTCGTCGGCCTCGGCCAGGATGAGGAAGTGCCCGGCGGGCGGGCTGGCCACCGCCCGGAGGTCGCCGGCCCGGCGCCGGCCTGTGCTCACCACGAAGACCAGCACCCCGTCCCGCCGCAGCCGTCCGCCGGCCACCGCCATTGGCTCTGAGGACAGGCCGTCCGTCACCCAGACCAGCACCCGGGCGCGGGGCAGCCTCAGCCCATCTCCGGTGGCCCCTGCCTCCGAGAACTCCTTCGCGGCGAGATTTAGCGCCTGGGCGGCGTTGGTGTCGCCCAGCGACTGCCGCAGGTCCCGGAGTGCGTCGAGCGCCTTCCCGGGCGGGGTACCAGCCGCCAGCGGCAGCTCCAACAGCGGCCGCTCGCCCACCTGGAGGAGGCCCACCCTCAGTCCTCCGGACACCCCGTCGGTCAGCCGCCGTGCCAGTTCCGAGAGCAGCTCCGTCGCCCGGCGGAACTCGTGAGGGCCCACGCTGCCCGAGCCGTCGATAGCCAGCATCACATCGACCGGCAGGCCCGGAGGAGGGGAGCAGGTGTGCGGGGAGGCCGGCGACCCAGCTGGGAGGGGTGGCGGAGAGTTCCGGGTTAGATTGCAAGGGAGTTCGAGGTAGGGATCAGAAATTGGAGGGAGGATTGGAGTTGAGGTGAGATTTGGAGGTCGGAAGGGTTTTGAGGGATTGCAGGACGAGGGAGGGAGGGTTCCGAGGTAGTTCGAGGGAGTTGGAGGGCGGGAAATTGAGAGGCCGATTGGACGTGAGGTTGGGGAGGGAGTTTGAATTTGGGGAAGGAGAGAGGGGGGTTTCGAGGAAAATTGGGAGGGCGGAGGCGATGGGGTTTGAGCAGGGAATTGGAGGTTGGGGAGGGTTGAGGGGAGGAGGGAGGGACGCTTTCGGGGTGATTGGAAGGGGACATTGAGGAAGGAATTGGAGGTTGCGGGGGGAGAGTTGGTTGGGAGAGGGGAGAAGAGGGTTGGTGATGGTAAGAGGGTTTGGCAGAGGGAGGAGGGGTCGCGCAGGGAGGTAGGGGGAGAGGGTGGGATTTGGGGAGGGCGTGGGAGGAGTAAAGAGAGAGAGAGAAAGAAATGAGAATCAGAATCCCGACGGTGCCCAACCGAACCGCTCCCACGACACTGAGTGGGAGAGCAGAGCCCCTTACGTGGACTCACGCCGGACCCCGGACCCCCGACTCCTCCCCTCACCCCTCAACGGACCGGTAGAGAGACCCAGACCGCACTCCCGTCCTCCCCCCCCCCCCAACTCCGCCGATCGCCCTCCCCTTCCCGCCCCGCCCTCAACCTCTCCACCCCCAACCACGGGCCGTCGGACACCGAGGACACCGACACTACCTCCATAGTCCCCGAATTCCCATCTCTCCCCCTCCCCCACCACCCATCCGCCGGCCGGCGGGACAGAACCGTATGACCCGACTCCCAGAGTGCAGGGCTGGGTGTGTAGATGGGGCGGGGGTGGGGGCGGAAAAGGAGTTAGAGGAGATCGGGAGAGTGGGCGGCTGGGGGGAGGCAGACGGAGATGAGAGCAGGGGTAGAGAGCGGGGAGGTAGGCGGAGGAGGAGGAGGAAGAGGGAGTCGTGGGTGGTGGGGGAAGATCGTTAGAGAAAGAGAGAGCGGCGGGGGAGGGGTTTCGGTCGCTGGAGACCGAGAGGGGTTTCCGAAGGCGGAGAGAGAGAGGGGGAGGGGATTGAGGGTGGAAGTAGAGTAGGGAGGTGGGGGGAGGTAGATTGAGAAGGAAGATAGAGATGATTTCGAGGCAAGCTGGGGAGGTGGGGGTTAGTTGGAGGGAGGTGATAGGAAGGGAGAGGGCGGGAGTGGTGAGCCGTCGAAGTGAGTGCGTGAGAGGGAGAGGGGACTACTAAGGTCCTTGGGCCCACGATGGTGTGCCGACCTTTTAAACCAGCCCTAAGACCGACCTAATCCTTCGCGCCCCCACCCCCGTAGGTCTTTCTGGGGGGTCCTTCAAATGTCGTGACTGCGCCGCCCCCTACCACACCACCGCCGGCCAGGCGTTTCCCGCAATCAACCAAAAAAGACATACACCAACTACCTCTGATATTTTCCTCCAATCGCCTTAAAATTATGCACCTCGCCCCCTCACCCATTTCTGCCCCGGGGAAAGGTCTCTGACTGCCCCCCGCTAGCACGCTGTCGTCCTTCTTCCGCTCCAGAGGGACAGGCCTGAAACTTTCCTCATGAGAAACTTGAGACCACCGGGGGCCATTGTGCCTTGAACTTCGGCCCGACGAGCATTCGCCATTGCCCATCCAAGAACGAGCACCGAGCACAGAACAACGGGCACGGCTCCCGTCCTTGGGCAAGGATTGTACGGAAGACCGGCAGTTGCCCATGTCGCAAGTCTCCCCTCTCCACGCCACCGATGTTGTCAAGGGAAGGGCACTAGGACCTATACAGTGTCGTCGCAGAGCAATGTGTGGTTAAGTGCCTCGCTCAAGGACACAACACGCTGTCCCAGCCAAGGCTCGAACTGGCGACCTTCAGATCACTAGACGAACGCCTTAACCACTTGGCCACGAGCCAACACTAAAAGAATTAAATTAGTTGGAAACAACCAGGAAAATGCGTACCGTAGCTCGGGTGGTCGGGGTCGAGTTGCCGGCCGGCTTTTTCGCAATTTGGTTGCAAACGTCCCGTCACCCTACGAGCAGGCGCCGTCTGCTCCCCTCGTGGCGTGACCGCCGGCTGCTTGACGCCTGTCAGTCAGCTGACGGGCGGCCATTATTGGTCTTCAGGGGAGGCAACTGGTCGCTGACTGGCTGTGCGCCGCCCTCCGGGACTTTGCCCGCCCCCCTGGCCCGCGAATCGGACCGAGAGGTCTGCCCGCGTGTTTGTCCGCGGAAAGCCTGTGCCGCGTGTTCTCTTCCGCGCTGCGTGTCCGCTTGGACGCCCGATTAGGTCGATTTTGGGCCCCTCCCGGATCGTTCGTGGGTAGAGACGAGGGAGATTTGGTCGCGGCGCTTTCGACAGCAGATGGCTGGTGGGGTACCGCAAGGCTCAGTGCTGGGGCCCCAGTTGTTTACAATATATATTAATGACTTGGATGAGGGAATTAAATGCAGCATCTCCAAGTTTGCGGATGACACGAAGCTGGGCGGCAGTGTTAGCTGTGAGGAGGATGCTAAGAGGATGCAGGGTGACTTGGATAGGTTAGGTGAGTGGGCAAATTCATGGCAGATGCAATTTAATGTGGATAAATGTGAGGTTATCCACTTTGGTGGCAAAAATAGGAAAACAGATTATTATCTGAATGGTGGCCGATTAGGAAAAGAGGAGGTGCAACGAGACCTGGGTGTCATTATACACCAGTCATTGAAAGTGGGCATGCAGGTACAGCAGGCGGTGAAAAAGGCGAATGGTATGCTGGCATTTATAGCGAGAGGATTCGAGTACAGGAGCAGGGAGGTACTACTGCAGTTGTACAAGGCCTTGGTGAGACCACACCTGGAGTATTGTGTGCAGATTTGGTCCCCTAATTTGAGGAAAGACATTCTTGCCATAGAGGGAGTACAAAGAAGGTTCACCAGATTGATTCCTGGGATGGCAGGACTTTCATATGATGAAAGACTGGATCGACTAGGCTTATACTCGCTGGAATTTAGAAGATTGAGGGGGGGATCTTATTGAAAGGTATAAAATTCTAAAGGGATTGGACAGGCTAGATGCAGGAAGATTGTTCCCGATGTTGCGGAAGTCCAGAACGAGGGGTCACAGTTTGAGGATAAAGGGGAAACTTTTTAGGACCGAGATTAGGAAAATCTTCTTCACAGAGAGAGTGGTGAATCTGTGGAATTCTCTGCTGCAGGAAACAGTTGAAGCCAGTTCATTGGCTCTATTTAAGAGGGAGTTAGATATGGCCCTTGTGGCTAAAGGGATCAGGAGGTATGGAGAGAAGGCAGGTACAGGGTTCTGAGTTGGATGATCAGTCATGATCGTACTGAATGGCGGTGCAGGCTCGAAGGGCCGAATGGCCTACTCCTGCACCTACTTTTTATGTTTCTATGACCACGAAGCCCTTTCGACTGTCGTAAAAAAAACCCATCTGGGGTTCAGTCACGCCTACTGGACTGGCCTGTATGTGTCTCCAGGCCCACAGCAAAGCGTGACTGACTCGTGAGTGGCCCCAGCGAAGCCGTGCGGGTGGGTCCAACCGCGAGAAGAAAACCAAGAGGTGACCCCAACCGGGTGGGTCCGTCCATAAAAAATCTCGCGCTGAAAGCTCCGGGAGAGGCCGCCGCCGAGGAGGGAGCGTAATACCGAGCCAGGACCAATGTGGTCTGCCGGATCCAGTGCGGGCGGGAGCGAACCGGGAGAAACCCTCCGCAAAGGATCCCCGGGCATCAGATGGCTGTGAAGCGACACGTCCCGCCCCCGCAACCCCGTCTCTACCCATGAAGATGGGAGAGGGGCACGAATTCGCCTGCGTGGGGGAAGGTGGGGTCAAAGAGGACTTGACTTGAACCCCCCGCGGGAAATTCCGCAAAAGAGACGCGCGGACCCCGAGCCTATTCACGGGGTCCGGGCGAAGCGACAGGCCACCCTCCGCGCCACGCACAGCCAATCAGCGACGGGGCCTCTTCCCCCCCTCCCACCCATCGCGTCACAGCGGACCGACCAATCAGCTGGTCGAAAGGCCAAGCCATTCGGACCACGCACTTCGTGAAGACTTCTGTGTTGCGGGGCGAGGGGGAAGAAAGTGCCTGCTTTGCGCTGGTCCCATCTCACGTCACACGCGTGGTCCTCTGCGGCTGGGCATTTCCTCGCCGCGGGAGAAAGGCCATACAGACCCCCGTGATGATCAGGTCTCCACGGACCCCTGGGAGCTGATACCTGGTACCCCAGATGGCTGCGCCGTCACTCTCGCACCCTACTCCCCCTGCGTGGCCAGAAGTCGGCGCCCGTCGTGGAGGACCACACCAGCCCCCGCTCCCCCATTCCATCACCTAGATCCTGGCCTCTTCCCGTTGTGACCGACCGTCAAGGAGTGGGTACGGGATGGGTGGTCCTGGAGACACCGTTACGTGCAAGAGCTCGGCCCGTTGCCCTCGCTGACCCCCGACAGTGCGCCCTTCTGGACCGAGATCTCAGGATGTTGCGCCCGGGGCCTGTTGGGGCGAATCCCCCTACTCCGGGTGTCACGGCCCCAGATCACAACCGGGGATTTCTCCGGCTGCAACCTTCCACGCGGTTTCTCCCTGCTCCTTCGAGCCCTTGATGTTTCTCCAACAAGAATTTTCTCTTTTCTCTTCCCGATAGAAACATATAGAAAACCTACAGCACAAAGTTGTGCCGAACATGTCCCTACCTTAGAAATTACTAGGCTTACCCGTAGCCCTCTATTTTTCTAAGCTCCGTGTACCTATACAAAAGTCTCTTAAAAAGACCCTATCCGCCCCCACCACCGTCGCCGGCAGCCCATTCCACACACTCACCACTCTCTGAGTAAAAAACTTACCCCTGACATCTCCTCTGTACCTGCTCCCCAGCACCTTAAACTGGTGTCCTGTTGCGGCAGCCATTTCAGCCCTGGGGGAAAAGCCTCTGACTGACCACACGATCAATGCCTCTCATCATCTTATACACCTCTATCAGGTCACCTCTCATCCTCCGTCGCTCCAAGGAGAAAAAGCCGAGTTCGCTCAAACTATTCTCAGAAGGCATGCTCCCCAATCCAGGCAACATCCTCGTAAATCTCCTCTGCACCCTTTCTATGGTTTCTAAATCCTTCCTGTAGTGAGGCGAACAGAACTGAGCACAGTGCTCCAAATGGGGTCTGACCAGGGTCCGATATAGCTGCAACATTACCTCTCGGCTCCTAAATTCAATTCCACGATTGTTGAAGTCCAATGCACCGTACGCCTTCTCAACCACAGAGTCAACCTGCGCTGCTGCTTTGAGCGTCCTATGGACTCGAACCCCAAGATCCCTTTGATCCTCCACACTGCCAAGCGTCTTACCATTAATGCTATATTCTGATGTTACTGTGTGTTCGAGATTGCTTGCTTCTGTTCCTTGTCCAGTCTGGCTACGTCCGGTTGGTTGGCCACTACCCGCCTACCAGTCCGTACTTGGACGTCCCGCGGGATCGTAAACTCTGTCCTTCTCCACCACCGACTCGCGAGTGTCCACGCCGCGCCGTGTTGTGCCGCGTTCCGCGAGTGCTGCCCCCTGCCGGCGCCTCGCACCCTGCGACTGCGCGCCGGGTGTCCTTCAGCGGGTTTCCGTGCGCAGCCTGCGTCTCGGGTCTTGTCCGGCGCCGTGGAGAGACACCCCCATCCCCCGCTTCAACCGCTCCGGTGCTCAGCGCCCGGTCCTGTGCAGCCGCAGTCGACTTCCCTCAGCCAAAGGTAGGGCTTTCTTATGTCAGCCTCCTCTCCCCCACCCCTCTCTCTCTCTTTCTTTCTCTCTCTCACTCTCTCTCTCTCTTCTCTCTCTCCTCTATCTCTCTCTCTACCCCCTCTCTTCCTTTTTCAATCTGTTTATTGTTATAATTAGCATAAGGGATGATAAGGCCAGGTAACACTCAAATGATAAACTCCCAATCATATCGGATTCAAATGAACACTATAAAACAAAGAAAAATATCTAAAAAAGAATCATGAAAAAGGGGAAAAAAAACAAAAAAAAACTAATCTAAACAGAATTAATCAACTAAACTAAAAAAAAAGGCATGGGCTGTTTTGCAACATCGTAAAAAAAAAAGAAAATCTTAGAGTCGACGGTTCCGTTCCTGTCAACCAATATTACAAAGAAGTAAAATAGGTTTGGAAAAGGTCAAATTACATCATATGAAAATGTTGAATAAATGGCCTCCACGTCTTTTCGAATTTAACAGAGGGGTCATAAACGACACTTCTAATTTTTTTTTTCCAAATTTAAACACAGCATAGTTTGAGAGAACCAATGAAATGTGGTGAGAGGATTGATTTCTTTCCAGTTCAGCAAAATGGATCTTCTAGCCATGAGTGTAAGAAATGCAATCACCCGACGAGCTGAAGAGGTTAAATGATTTGATTCCTCCCTCCTCTCTCTCTCTCCCTCCTTCTGCATGCCGCTACCTCTATAACTCTTTCTCTCTCTTACACACACTCTCTCTGTCTCGTTGTCTCTCCTCCCTCTCTCTCTCTCACATTCTATCTCTCTCTCACGCACGCACTCTCTCTTTCTCGCTGTCTCTCCTCCCTCTCTGTCTCTCACACACACACTTTCTCTCTCTCATTCTCTCTCTCTTACACACACTCTCTCTTTCTCTCGTCTCCACTCTCTCTTACACACACTCTCTCTTTCTCTCGTCTCCACTCTCCCTCCTACACTCTCCCTGTCTCCCCTCCCCTTCTCTCTCTCTCACACACACACTCTTTCTCTCTCTGTGCCTCTACCTCTCTCTCACTCACTCACTCTCATTCTCTCTCACTCTCTCAATCTCTCTCTCTCACTCTCTCTCCCCTCTCTGTCTCTCAATCTCTCTTTCTCTTTCTCTCTCACTCACTCTCTCTCACTCTCTTCTCTTTCTCTCTGTCTCTCTCTACTAACACATGCACTCTCTCTCTTTCTCTCTCGCTCTCTTCTCTTTCTCTCTCTCTCTCTCAAGATGCAATACGGAGCTGCGCTGGCCAATACACAAAAGATTCCCTCAGATAATGTAAAGTCGAAAAGGGAGGCGAGAGGGGATATCGGTCCGCGGGGAAAAGATGCTGGAGAGATAGTAATGTTGGGGGGGGGGGGGGAGACAAGGAAATGGCGGATGAATTGAATAGGTATAACCCGTCAGCCTTCACTGTTGGAAGACGCTTCCACTACACCGGAATTTCGGGAGTGTCGGGGGGGGGGGCAGACGCGTGTGAAGTTGCCACGACTGGGGAGAAGGTGCTTGGGGAACCGAAAGGCCTGAAGCTGGACTAGCCCCCTGGATAACGCGGTCGACACCCTCAGGTGCTGAAAGAAGCGGCGGAAGGGATTCCGGGGGGTGGGGGCGTGATCTTTCGACAATCAATGGCCCCGGGGGACGGGAAAATTGCAAATGTCACCCCGCTCTTCAAGAAGGGCGAGGAGACAGAAGAAAGGACATTGTAGGAAAATAGCGCGCTAAGGGTAACACTAAGTAATTTCTAAACTAAGAACATGCTTACAAGCAGAGCTCACTGCCAAGAAGGCCCACCAGCGCCTTTACTTCCTGAGAAAACTAAAGAAATTTGGCCTGTCCCCTAAAACCCTCACTAATTTTTATAGATAGAAAGCATTTTTCTAGGGTGCATTACAACCTGGTATGGAAGTTGTCCTGTCCAAGACCGGAAGAAGCTGCAGAAGATCGTGAACACTGCCCAGCACATCACACAAACCAATCTTCCGTCCTTGCACTCACTTTACACCGCACGCTGTCGGAGCAGTGCTGCCAGGATAATCAAGGACACGACCCACCCAGCCAACACACTTTTCATCCCTCTTCCCTCCGGGAGAAGGTTCAGGAGCTTGAAGACTCGTATGGTCAGATTTGGGAACAGCTTCTTTCCAACTGTGATAAGACTGCTGAACGGATCCTGACCCGGATCTGGGCCGTACCCTCCAAATATCCCGACCTGCCTCTCGGTTTTTCTGCACTACCTTACTTTACAATTTTCTATTTATGATTTATAATTTAAATTTGTAATATTTACTAATTTTTATTGTTTTTAATATTTAATATTTGTACTCCAGGGAGCGGGAAGCTCAGAATCATATATCGCTGTGATGATTGTACGTTCTAGTATCAATTGCTTGGCGACAATAAAGTATAAAGTATAAGTATGCTCCACTGAGGGCCGAAGGGCCTGTATTGCGCTGTCGGCTTTCTATATTTCTATCGCCTATCGCCTCCCCCTTCCCTTTCTTCTGTCGTCCTCCCGCCTCTCCGGCTGAATTCCTTCATCTCCCGCCCTTTACCTTTCCCCACACACCTGGCTTCACCTGTCACCTCTGGCTGTCGCCCGTCTTGTTTCCCTCACCTTCATTTATATACATGGTAGCTCACCCCGCCTCATCTTATCCCCCCCCCCCGCTTCCTTTCCAGTGCTGAAGATGGCTATCGGCCCGATACAGACGGCTGTTTGTTAATTTCCGTTGTTTTATTGTCCGTTGTGTGATTGTTTTCGACGTAAATGGTCCCTGTCTACATAGAACATAGAATAGTACAGCACAGTACAGGCCTTTCGGCCCTCAATGTTGTGCCGACCCTCAAACCCTGCCTCCCATATAAAACGCCCCCACCTTAAATTCCTCCATATACCTGTCTACTAGTCTCTTAAACTTCACTAGTGTATCTGCCTCCACCACTGACTCAGACAGTGCATTCCACGCACCAACCACTCTCTGAGTAAAAAACCTTCCTCTAATATCCCCCTTGAACTTCCCACCCCTTACCTGAAAGCCATGTCCTCTTGTATTGAGCAGTGGTGCCCTGGGGAAGAGGCGCTGGCTATCCACTCTATCTATTCCTCTTATTATCTTGTACACCTCTATCATGTCTCCTCTCGTCCTCCTTCTCTCCAAAGAGTAAACCCCTATCTCCCTTAATCTCTGATCATAATGCATACTCTCTAAACCAGGCAGCATCCTGGTAAATCTCCTCTGTACCCTTTCCAATGCTTCCACATCCTTCCTATATTGTGAGGTGACCAGAACTGGACACAGTACTCCAAGTGTGGCCTAACCAGAGTTTTATAGAGCTGCATCATTACATCGCGACTCTTAAACTCTATCCCTCGACTTATGAAAGCTAACACCCCATAAGCTTTCTTAACTACCCTATCCACCTGTGAGGCAACTTTCAGGGATCTGTGGACATGTACCCCGAGATCCCTCTGCTCCTCCACACTACCAAGTATCCTGCCGTTTACTTTGTACTCTGACTTGGAGTTTGTCCTTCCAAAGTGTACCACCTCACACTTCTCCGGGTTGAACTCCATCTGCCACTTCTCAGCCCACTTCTGCATCCTGTCAATGTGTCTCTGCAATCTTCGACAATCCTCTGTGGACGAGAAGAACCACGGGGCTTCTTACTCTAAAATAACTTGGACGAATGTACACCCGGTGGCGCGCCTCTACGGCCGCTCGCCAAGGCAACCCAGCGGCAGACACTACACGCGTGAAAGCGCATTGGCGGGAGAGCGGCATCGATCATCAGAGAACCTCTCCCCTCACCACAACCACCACCACCAGCCAGGTCACGCTGTCTTCTCGCTACAGGGGTCTCAGGACTCACGCCGCCAGGTTGAGGAATCGTTCTCAGCACTCAACCATCATGCTCTTAAAGAAATGACGGCAAAGTCCCTCTGTCCCTCGACACTCCCCACCGTTTACGCTGTGTGTCCCACCCTCGTACACCGAGGTCCCGCTGTCCCTCGACACTGCCCACGGACCGCTTCCCCCGGCAGCTCCTTCCACAGACGGACCACCATTGAGCAAAAAAGTTGCTCGATGGTGGAAAAATGGGGGAAAAAAGTTGCCCCTCGGGTTCCTATGAAATCTTTTCCCCCTCTCAGCTTAAACCCATTGCGCTCTGGTTCTCGATTCCCCGACCCTGGGGGGAAAGATCTGTGCACGTTCACCCTATCTGTGCCCCTCGTGGTTTTACACACCTCTGTAAGGTCATCCCTACGCTCCCAAGGAATAAAGTCCCGACCTGCCCCGACCTCTCCTCCGTCACTCAGTCCCTCGAGTCCCGGCGACATCCTCGTAAATCTCCCTCCGCACTCTTTCCAGCTCAGCGGCATCTTTCCTACAGCGGGGCGACCAAAACCGAGCACCGTACTCCCAGCGCGGCCTCACCGACATCTTCGTGTCGGGGAGACGAACCAAAGGACAGCGCGGAAACGGGCCATTCGGCCCGTCTAGTCCGTGCCGGACCGCTTAAACGGCCCAGTCCCGTCCACCTTCAGCGGGACCGCAGTCCGCCGTCTCCCTACCGTCCCCGTAGCCCTCCCAACGTCTCTCAAACGTGGAAAACGAGCTCGGATCCACCACCTGGGCCGACAGTTCGTTCCACACTCTCACCCAACGCCCCCCCCGCCGCACCCCGAATGAAGTGTGTCCTCACATGGTCCCCTTAATCTTCTCACCTTTCGCCCTTGACCCATGACCTCTAGTCGCAGTCCCGCCCAGCCTCAGAGGAAAGTAAAGCCTGCTAGTATTTGCCCGATCTGTGCCTCTCACAATTCTGCACGCCCCTGTCAAACCTCCACTCAAACACTTGCCCCCCCCCCCGCTTCACCGAAATGCTCGCACGACCAATAATCCTTCCAAGGACTCTTCGTCTCGTGATCTCGATGTTTATTGCGTATTTATGTCGGATTATTATTTCTTTCTTTTTCTATTTGCGGAGTTTTGTTGTCTTCTGCATCCTGGTTGACCGCCCGAGTTGGGCGGCCTTTCGTTGATTAGTCTTCTCTAGATTTTTTTTATAGGCATCCGTTAGTCTCGTGAGACCGTGGATTTGCGCCTTGGAAGGTCTCCAGGGCGCAGGCCTGGGCAAGGATTGTACGGAAGACCGGCAGTTGCCCATGCCGCAAGTCTCCCCTCTCCACGACACCGATGTTGTCCAAGGGAAGGGCACTAGGACCTATGCGGTGTCGTCGCAGAGCAATGAGTGGTCAAGTGCCTCGCTCAAGGACACAACACGTTGCCCCAGCCAAGGCTCGAACTGGCGGCCTTCAGATCACTAGACGAACGCCTTAACCACTTGGCCACTGTAGAGTATACACTACAGAGTATGCCCACAAGAAAATTAACCTCACGTGACATATATATGTATATACCCCGATCAGAACTTTTACTCGGGACTTTGTAAAGCAGGCGGGCATGGTCAAGAGGTTCAGACGTTGCCCAGACCAAACAAACACCAGAACGGGGCAGAAATGCTATCTTTTGATCGTGGATTCGCTGGCGCCAGACGGGGCGGTCTGAGTATCTCGGGGACCGGGATTCTCGCGCGCAGCCGTTCCTGGATTCGGCGGAGGGCCGCTCGGGTGAGCGTCAGTTCTGTGCGCGAAAGCGCCTCGCCAGGGAGGACGGCCGGACTGCTTTTTTCAGGCTGACAGGGGAGGCAAGGGTAAACCCGCGTGACATTGTGCGTTTGCCAACAGCGGCGGGCAGAAGAGCGTCTCCGAACGCGCGACGCGGCGGGCCGGGAGGTGGACGGACCACGGAGGCGGGAAGGACCCGGGCTGGGCACTGGGTTGGCCACGTTGTTGGGTCCAGGAGGTACCCGGTCAAATGGCCATAGAACCAGAGAACACTACAGCACAGAAAACAGGCCATTTGGCCCTTCTAGTCTGTGCTGAAACATTATTCTGCTAGCCCCATTGACCCGCATCCAGTCCATAACCCTGCAGACCTCTCCCGTTCATGTACTTATCCATTTTATTTTGAAAACTTAAGAGTGAGCCCGCATTTACCATGTCAAATGGCAGCTCGTTCCACACTCCCACAGTTCCCCCTAAACCTTTCCCCTTTCACCCTAAAGCCACGTCCTCTTGTATTTATCTCTCCTAATCCAAGAGCCTACTCGCATTTATTCTGTCCATACCCCTCGTAATTTTGTAAACCTCAATCAAATCCACCCCCCCCCCCCAATTCTTCTACACTCCAAGGAATAAAGTCCTAACCTGTTCAATCTTTCCTGTAAACTCAACTCCTGAAGACCCGGCAGCATCCTAGTAAATTTTCTCTTCACCCTTTCAATCTGACTGATATCCTTTCTATCGTTAGCTAACCAGAACTGCACACAATACTCCAAGTTCTGGCCTCACCAATGTCTATACAACCTCCCCATAACATCCCAACTCCTATACTCCATACTTTTGATTTATGAGTTTCAAGGTGCCAAAAGCCTCCTTCACAGCCCTGTCTATCTGTGACGCCACTTTCAGGGAATTATGTTGCAAACTGATCCCTCTAACATGAAGTCGAACAGGAGGGGGATCAACTGGCTGCAGCTGACATGACTTCACTGTGGAAGCAGTTTGATGAAGACGTCAACCCAAATTCTGGAGGCAACGGCGAAGGGAAGGAGGGGTCGATAGGAAGCTGCAGGCCGTGAACGGCAGCTGAAGTTCCCCAGCCATATCGCAGCCACCACCCTGCGACCAGACATTGTCCTTGTGTCTGAGTCTACTAAGCAAGTGGTGCTGCTGGAGCTGACAGTCCCATGGGAAGATAGCTTGGAAGAGGCCTTTGAAAGGAAGCTTTCCAAGTACGCAGGACTGGTCAGCAACTGTCAGCGGGCTGGATGGAGAGCGAGGTGTCTCCCAGTGGAGGTTGGATGTAGGAGATTTGTAGCCCATTCTTAAGTTAGAGCCTTCAGCATTTTGGGCATTGAGGGAGAGAGGAAGAGGAGAGCCATCCGCAGTACCACCGATGTGGCAGAGAGGGCCTCAAGATGGCTGAGGCTCAAAAGAGGGGAGCCATGGAGTCATAAGTAGCTAGCCATCTGGACACAAGCTGGGGTCTGATCAGCCCCGGCTGGGGTCACCTAGAGGAGGTTGTATGATGTTGAAAGACCCGAAACACCCGATGATTCCGGGAATATCACTGAAGATGTGTCCAGAGGCATCAATAGATGTATGCACACAGTTTATCTGAACCCCCAGATCCTTTTGTTCCTCCGCTCTCCTCAGATCAAAGGCCACCGGGCGCTCTTTCTCAGTAACTGCTACGCGTTAATCTGCACTCTGATATGGCATGGAACCGGCCCTTCGGCCCATAAGGCTCTGGATAGCCAAACGCAGGATGTGTATTGTATACATTTCCCTGGCGTTAAATGGACCTATTGAGTAACCAAACGGCCAGCTTAACTAATCCTTCCCCCTCCCCCCCCCCCACACACGCACACCCACCCACCTACGCAACGTCCACGTCCTTCCATTTGCCTCACATTCATGTCCCGGTCTGAGCGTCTCTGCCGTGCCCCTGACGGTTTTCGGTTAAACCGCCACTCCTGGCTGGGCCTTTCCAGCCACCCGCCACTTTCCGTGTGCGACCGGGTCCTAAATTACCCCTATGAACTGTGCTTTTGAAGAGAGAGAGAGAGAGACAGACGAAGACTAACTTTTGGACTGTCACTTTAAGGCGCGAGGAGGAACTGAGACTAACTTGTCTGCTGAGTTGGAGAGAGAGAGAGAGTACCGAGCAGCACGTAAGTCGCTATGGTGACAAAGGAAGGAGGAGTTATCTGAGAGATAGTTGGTACTCAGTACGGTGAGATAAATACGAGGTCAGATGATATAGACCTCAGGCACGTGTTTTGGACACTGAATGAGCTTTGTTCTGCCGCAGAAAAAGTGGGTTTTTGGAGGATCGATCAGTGGCTCTTGCAGTGTGAAAAGGGAGTGACCGGTGGGGAGTTGTCCGTGTGTCCAACTCTCGCCTGGGTTGATGATTCCACCACAGAAAAACGGTGCCCTTTGTTGTGGTCAGGGTCGGTGACTTTTATAGGATTTCGGAGGACAACGGGAAGATCGACAACATCAGCTCGTCTGAAGACTCAAATCTCTCCCTCGCTCCATCACTACTCAACTCAATACCACGAACTGAACTGAACTTTACTCATCATCGTAAGACTGTGTCCATTTACCCCTAGATTTGAAGAAGCTTGGTTGTTCACATATATTTCCACACTTAGTGATATACTTACTAGTATATATAATCATTGCTAACCTGTTTGATTTATCTACGTTTATATTACTGTATTGCGTAGTTACGAATAAATATTATTAGTTAATAGCAATACTGGACTCTAAAGTGTTTTCCATCTCTGCTGGTTCTTTAAACCGTCACGGGGTACGTGACATGCGTTTTAAAAATAAAATGCTTGCTCCTCGCCTCTTCTTTAAAACTACGCCCGCTCACCTGAAATGCACGCCCTCGGCTGACAGACGTCCCCTCCCCCAAACCCACCCCCCGGGGGAGAAAGCTCCCGGCTTTCGACACTATCTGGGCCTTTGATAAACTTCTGTCGGGTCTCCCCCCCGCCCAGCCTCCAAAGAAAACAACCCAAGTTTGCCCCCACCTCTCATGATGGCTCGTTCCCGAGAATCCCCGGTGAACCTCTCCTGCACACCCCCCCCCCCCACCGAAGCCTGGACACCCTCCCGATAGTGGGGCGACCAGAACAGAACGCAATGAGACACAGAAAACCTACAGCAAAATACAGACTCTTCGGCCCAGAACGCTGTGCCAAACATGTCCTTACCTGAGAAATTACCTAGGGTCACCCACAGCTGTACCTGTCCAGGAGTCTCTTAAAAGACCCTATCGTTTCCACCTCCACCACCGTCGCCGGCAGCCCATTCCACGCACTCACCACTCTCAGCGGGT